>NW_006436669.1:296771-349497 GCF_000325575.1 Pteropus alecto
TATTATATTTAGAAGGAAATATATATTATATCTATATTTATGCAAGTAAATATGTAAATAAAAAAGATATTTTTCTTTAAGTTTATATAAAATTTAAATATAAATGTGGTCTAATTTTTACAGGATAAAACTTAAGGTTCTGTCTTTAGCCCTGATGACTTAAGTGGGATGATCACAGACAATCATTGCAATATCTCTGAGTTTCTTTATAGTGAAATTGCTTATATTATATCTATATTTATGCAAGTAAATATGTAAATAAAAAAGATATTTTTCTTTAAGTTTATATAAAATTTAAATATAAATGTGGTCTAATTTTTACAGGATAAAACTTAAGGTTCTGTCTTTAGCCCTGATGACTTAAGTGGGATGATCACAGACAATCATTGCAATATCTCTGAGTTTCTTTATAGTGAAATTGCTATGAAATGAAATCATTTGCGATATAATCTTTCTTTCCTATCAGTAAAGCTGCCAAAAGTGAACTTTAGAAATTGTAATAACACCTCAAGTTATGCCTTTATAGCCCAGCACTGTGTTTCTCAAATTGTGTGTCATTGAAAACAATAGTGTCCCTCAGAAGGATCCCAAGTCACAAAAGTTTGAGAAACACTGCATATCACTGTCTTGAAGTTTCATAATGTACATTTACATAGCAAAAAGCTATGTAAATAGTTTATGTATTTAAAATGTATTTAAAAATAGAAGGCTAAACTTTGTCTTAGTGATTACAAATGGTACTTAAACATGAACTTATCTTTAAGATCAATTAATGTTTTGAAGAATTCATTTTGGGGGTTGTTGGATTGTTCTACTCTTTGGGCTATTAGAAGTTTCCATTAAGGCTGCTGGATGGCAGCATCCATAATCTTCAGAATAAATATACAACTTTCTTTTAAATCAATGAAAACAAATTTTGAACACCTCAGTAGGCATTAAGAATAATCATGAAGTTTGAAAGTAGAAGCCTGAGAGTTTCATTTTATCTAAAAGATTTACAAAGACATTCTGGCAGCCTTTAATGTATTTTTTAAATGCTGTTAAGATTACTTTGTATCGGGCCTACTTAGAGCTGGCCAACCTACACATAGGAAAATGGGCAGTAGTTAATAAATTTATCTTAACTTGTCTTTCTTTGCACCCCTTAAGTTGGAATACCAAGTTTAGAATTTGTAACCCCAGAAGATGTGATCCTTTCTGCATGGTTCCCTTTCCCCCTGCCCTCAGGTCTCTCTCTCTCCTCATTCCAACACTCCCCCTACTTCCACTCATACCCATTAGTACAGCCTACCTGAATATGAGTGTTGGGTGCCAACACTAGACTGCTCTGAAGTACCACCAATTGCACAAATCCCTTCCTTCTTATTGATTGCTTTTCTAAAGGTCTTGGCAACATCTGTGCTTTTTAAGCCATGAAAAACCTGCAAAAATATAACGTATCTTTAGAAACCTGATATGTAATCAAGAAAAACATAAAGAGTACATAATGTTTAAGCAAGGACAGTGGGAATGTATTTTTGGATATTTTTTGAATTAAAGTTCAAAGTTTCAAATGCATCTCCTTGTATACTGCATCATACTCACCTTGATAAACTCGTCAAAGCTGATCTTTCCATCCTGGTCGAGATCACCTGTAGCCATTAGGTTTTCTGTAATTTCTCTCACTCTGTACCCAGGCAGAGGTAAGCAAGCAGCCTTGAACAAGTCGTTCAACTCATTGCAGCTGATGTACCCATTGCCGTCTGTATCTGTAAGGTAAACGACGAGCTGAAGTTTCAGAGAAATTCAGCTAAAAGCATGAAGAGAAGTGAGAGAAGGCTAGATGGGAGGTGAGAAGGCAGCAGAGGCAATCATTCAGGGGTCACAGCCTGATCCCATGCAAGAGTCAGAATCTCAAAAGATGTTCTGTTGCTATTGGATACAGGCATTAGCATCACTTCCAATATCCAAGATTCATAATTTCAAAACAGAGGTCTGGCAATAGAATCTAAAGAGACTTTGATAGAATCAGATGGTGAAATAAATCCCAGGCTTAGAGATAAAGAATGAGAAAAAGTATAAAATAATAGAAAAACATAGAAAACAATAAAAAGATTAGACCGAGGGACCATTTCCAGGAAAAGATACAGGTGAGAAAGGGTCCATATTCCATATTTTGATAAAGAAAGAAGGATTTTTCTTGAAGTATATCTTTCAGAACTAAGTTCCTCAGCTCCTTTACCAATACCTGTCATTTCTGCTATTTTGTTTGTTTTACCATTTCATTAACTCTGTCCTGAAGCTACTCATTAAAGAAGAGGATTGTGCCATTTGAAGTACCAGGTCAACTCACCAACTTTGGCAAAAGCTTCTCTGAGCTCCATCATTTCTTCATCAGACACTGATCCTCTGGCCATTTTTTATTGCTTTAGGCAACAGATCTACAGTAGGTGAGAACATAAGCAATGATTGTTGTGTCTATTAATTCTTAAAGTACAACATTAAGAAGCAATTTCTATTGTTCGGGTGAAGAAATATACCTCTGCATCCCTCATGATTTATAACTATCTTTCAAAAATGTAAAAAATAGCCAGTTTTTTTTTTAACCCTGAATGTGGTGATTTCCAAAGACAGCCTTCACCAAATTCTCCTCTTACATATATGGACTGCTGCTCACATCAGGAAGCAGAGCCTATTTCCCTCCCCTTGAGTCTGGGCTGATCCTATGACTGGAGAATCCATGTCTAGAACTGTAAACTTCTGCTTTCATTGTTTTGAAATGTTCATTTTTGGGATGTTCCCTCTTGGAACCAAACCACTATGCAGTAAGATGTCCAAGCCACATGAAGAAGCCAATAAAGGAGAACTGGGTATTCTGGTTGATGGTTCCTGCTGTGCTTCCAGCTGACAGGCGGTGTCAACTGCCAGCTACCTGAGTTGGGCATGTTGGGCATTTTGGATGTCCCAACCCTTCTGAGCTTCCAGATGTTCACAGTCCCAGTCAATATCTCGTGGGACAGAAGAATCGTCCAGCTGTGGCCACTGAACCAACAGAGTCGAAAGAGATTATAAAATGATTGATGTTTTAAATCACTAAACTTTGGAGTAGTTTGTTAAACAGCAATATACAATGAAAACACTTTATTTTTACCTAGATGTCTTTTAGACATACTGTCAAATTCATATTTAAAAATAATATGTTTGGCCAAGTCAACAGATAATTTTTATAAGAAGGGAATTATCAAAGTTCTCTAAATATTTAGAGGAGGAAGGATATCTGAGCCTCTAATAATTCATATATGTGAATCTGAAAGACTTTTTAGGTGTTCTTTTCTTAGAAAGGCTAGTGTTGCTGAGAAACAATGCCAGTGCTGGAATAATTTCCCTTTCCCTGTGCATTATTGCTGCCCTCTAGTGGGTAAAAGAAAATGAAACAGAAAATTGATCCTATTTTCCATGCCCCTAGCTAATAGGCAGGCACCAGCATGTTTCAAATAGGAGTTCCACTAAAGTTTACTGGATTTCCTAATGAAAAAGGGATAAATGGGGTGAGACTGAAGGATGGGATATTTCTATAATTATATTCTGGGCATTTTAGTGAAACTACTGATTTTTAAAAATATTTTAAATTTGTGACAGAATATTGTTTTAGATTTATTTCCTTTTCCATATTTTCACATTATTCTATAATGCTGTACTTGTTCTCAGTGGAAACCACAACCACACAAAAAAGGAAACTCTTTGAACACTTAAACCTACAGGTCAAAAATGCTAATGCTCAATTTAGCCAGTTCCCATCCATTATTTACCAATTTCCTACTTTGCCACGTGTATACACTAGTGCTTTCAAACTTTTGTTTCTCTAAGCCTCTCTTCATTAATGGAAACTTTACATATAAATAAAAGTGAACAAATAAAAAAAAAAAACAATTGTGGGAGGCTTTGGTTGAAAAAATTCAAATGTCCTCCTGCTTCCACTATCCCACTTCCTTGTCCCCTTATGCACTGATGGGAACTCCAGGGAACATGATTTTAAAACTGTGGAATTTTTTATTATCGATGAAATTTTATTTTATTATTATTTGCCTTATATATCTAAAAAGGTATTGGTCCATTGGATTCTCTGAATAGTAGTAGAAAATGCTGAGACCTTAACTATGCATATAATTCATTTACACATCACAGTAACCCTCAGAGGTAGGTCCATATCTGACTTTCTTGTCTTCACTTTCTTCCTTTTATTGTCTATCTGTCTTGTCTTTTTTGTCCATCTCTCTATCTCCTTCTCTCCTTTATTTCTTTTCTTTTTTCCTTCTTTTATACCATGTTTTATTCCAAAAATAATTTAAGCCAGGTTACAAAGATATCTTTAAACTTAAGCTCTAAACCAATAAGATTATATAATTGGTGAGAAGGAGAAATAAGCATAGGTGAAATAAGATGTTGGCAGGGAAGAAAGAGCATTAATACTGCAAATACATGGTTAGGACAAGATATTTTGGGCTGAAAATCTAGTTCCAAGTTCCCTAGAAACTGATGCAAAAAGGGAAATATCAGTTACATAATTTACTCTATATAAGACAAACAAATCAATTTTCTTAGGGCCACAGAACTGAGGTCTGATAGCAATACCTTTACCCAGGCTTCAAGAAAAAGATCTGTGTGATGTAGGAAACACAAGTTTTGTGTTTCTTATAATGTCCCTCAATGAAGGCTGATGGTGTAAGTATAACATTCTCGCTTTCTAGAGCAGGAAGCAGAAACTCAAGAAATTTAAAATACATATTTCAGATCACACAGCTAGGTAGAAGAGCAACTGGGATTCCAATTCACAGTCCTTTTTCTTCTCCCATGCTGTCTATTCAGGTTCAATGCCTTCATATTTCTATTAGATACTCATTTCATCCATCCATCCATTCACTCAGAAATTATTCATTGTCTTTATTATGCTTAGCCCATGAGAGATTAAACAGCTATAATATAGAGAGCATATCTAGGTGTTCTAGCTTAGAAAGCTTTTGCTTTCACGTGTTAAGAAATTGAGGCTTCTGTTTTAAGAAAATAGTATGTAACTTTGTATACTTTACTAAATTCTTGTGACTAATTTGGTTTAGTTCTCCTTTATACTCTCCACCAATTTTCCACATATACATTAAGAGAAGGCTCTCCCCCATCATATTTTAATAAGGCCTTTGGTAAAATCTGGTCTAAAGCCCTAGAGCTGGCTGACCTTCTTGTTTTTAGGTATCTTAACACCTCTTTGTTCATGAATATTCATGGAACTATGAGACAAATCCATTCACTTAACAAATATTTAGTGAATGCCTACTATAATCCAGGCAGTGTTCTTCATTTCAGGTGAGGCATATCTACATTGACATAATTACCTTGAAGCAAAAAACAATGTGAAAGGTAAAGAGAATGAATGGGATCTCTGACTCTAAATTTGGCCCTATCCTTTAACATAAGAAGTTTAGATTTTAGAATACTGTAAGAGACTGGTGAGAAATACAAGTAAAGGCAAGAAATGAGACTGTATTGTTAGGGTCAAGAGCAAGGCCAAGGAAGAAAGGAAAAAATTAGTGTTTGGTGAAAAATAAAGATCATGCTATAGTGAAAAAGCAGAGCAAGTATTTTAGTATAAAAATTGCATGGCCCGTTCAAATAAAAGACCTAGGAGGAGAAAAAAAGCATTGTTTTAAAACCATGTGATTCTTAAGCCATGGCAGATAGGTCAAGATGAAAAACTTGAGCATCTGGATAACCACATTTTTCTAAGAGATTTATAAATGGGGTCAGCTCAGAGAAGCCATATAGTGAGACAGCCTTCAAATTTTAAAAACCCAAAACCTGTCAGTGATTTAAGAGCTAAAGGACAAGAGAGTCGATTGAACTACTTTAAAAAATGAATTGGAGAAGCGATATTCAACAGCCTAAGTTACTGTGATATGTTTTTTTTGGTCATCGGGCCCAAACACAAATAGGTATCTGAAGAGATTCTCTTTTAACATCAAAATGAACAGAAAGTCCTAGAAACATAAACCAACATTTAGAGACAAAAAGAAACTAAGAAATAATTTCTTACAACCATCTCGTTTTATAGACAAGGAATCTGAAGGTCCAATGAGATGAAATGCTTTGTCTCTGTTTTCAAAGCAATGCCAGGCTACAGTTTGTTGATGCAGCTGCTGGAGAGCAGAGCAAGAAAAAGATGGAGGGACCATTAGAAGTGCCATTTTGGTCCATAACTGAAAAGAGACTTTTTAACTAATTGAACTGCATATGTAAATGGAAGCATTTTCACAAAGCAGAGAAACAGGAAGAGGAAGCTATTTACATGAAGATCAGACCATTTCTAAGAAGGACATCGCTGGGGTTAGAATCAAATATTAGGTACCTTACATATAGTCTGTTAATGTGTTTGCCTGGAAAAATACACTCATTTTAATGCATGCATTTGAAGATATGAGTTACAATATTGTTGATAAAATTCATCAAGGCAAATCGTGTTTTATTTTGCACATTACTGGCACCATATTGGCAGCAGACTATAGAGAGATCACTGCAGTAATGAGACTTGCTGAAGCATTTGGAGCCTGAAAAAAAAGTGTAAGATATGATGTCTCTTCCAGAGCATGAATGAGCAGTTTCTTCAGCTCTGCTCTACTGCTCTTGCAGTAAGTGTGGCCTTTGAACTACTTTATGTAGTGACTGCATCATCTAACTATGCCCTGCCAGAAACCATTTTAAGTAAAGTCTCTTGTAAATCAGTGGTGAATTTTAGATCTCATTTCTGAATCACTGCCCAAATCTAAAGAAGTGAAACATGAAATATACAAGACTTCAACACAAAATCTAAGAAGACAAATCTCAAACCCTTCTCTAAGTCACATCTGGCTGCAAGTTTTTCTGTGAGCATTTAAATTTATTAAATCAATAATTATAGAATTCCATGACATTTGGCCAAAGAAAGTACCAGTTGTTCATTTTTATAAAATTGTTTTTAAAGTCTCATAAAAAAAATCAAGTAACCCCTCAAAAGGCAAAAACCACAAAACCTGTTGATTCCTTTAGGTCAGTGAGTTTTGAATCCCTGCTCAAGGGAGGCTGGTACTTCCCAGATTGGTAGTAAAAACAAATTTCTTCTTATAATAAAAGCAACTGACTCAAGTTCCTGAAGTCTGAATATAGAAATTATTTTTGGTGTTTACTATAGACCACTGTGCTATAGAATTTACAGAAGGAAATATGTTCTCTTAAATAAATATAAAACTAGAGGCTGAATTTTCTCTGGGGTGAGAGAAAACTGATAATGAAAGAAGCAGAAAGGATGGCAAAAAGGTGACCTGTCCAGAGTACAATGCTCATGGGCTAGAATTATTTCTCAAAGGTGTGCTGTGCCGGTCAGTATTTCGAATCAATATATTGATGCCCAATTACGTAATGGCCAGAATCAAGGATGCACCTGTTACCTGGCATCACATTGCCAAGGTACTCTTTTGAATATGCCCTACTTTTTATGCGATTTTACACAATGGGTAAAGCAAAACTGGAAACTCAGGACCCAAATTCCTAGCTTTACCTCAACAATTTCAGTATGTATCCAGGGGAAAACTGTACACTTTCCCAAATATCTCAATGAACAGTAAGTAATCCAAAACAACATGTAATCTAGAACATGATTAATATTGTAATCTCTAGTGTTAGACTGTGATGACTTTAGAAGTACAACATCAAATACATAAAACTTTGACACAAAATGAAATACCCATAAGTTTTTGTAAAAACTTAGATAACAAAGGAGCTTTGCTTTCACTTTCATTTTACAAAATGGACCGACCACTTTAGGGGATCTAACTATGTAATTTACCATGTATTCCTGGGAAACAATTTGTCTACAGATACAGATAGATATACCAAAGCTTTATGTAAAAGATGGTTCTGAAATGTATTTTAAAAATTATTTTGTTTTTAAGAAACTGAAGAATTATAAATACAGAAAGCCACTTAAAGAGGCCCTTACAAATTCTTTTATCAAGTCAAATCTTCTTCAGGTCATCTTTTCTCTCCCTGCAGATTCACTGATTCTCCCAGGGACTGCTCCAGGGTACAGAATTCTTATCTCTGCGTTCTTCGAGGTAAAAAAAGAAAAAAAATTGCAGGGGGAAGCCTATTCACAGTACAGATCTAGCGGCTCTCTTCTCTCACTATCTCAGGTCATGTAAACAGTCATGGGAAGCCAGCAGGACACATTACTCCAAACCTGATGGACTTGATGGATCCACTGTAGTTTGATTATTTCACCGAGGAGCTTCTGAAGCTATATAGCGTAGCACAGAGCCTGGCTCTGTCACCAACTAAGGAGTGCTCACCACCTGTCTCCTTTTCCCCCAGCAAACACCCAACACCTCTGTTTTCTGCCAACAATGTGATACAGAGCAAACCTATTGCAAGCAAAGGGGATACTCTAGGCCATGGGTTGGGGAGGCCCTCATTGCCTTGGTATCTCTCTCCCTGGACTGTACATAATAATACTCCTGGTGTTAATGTCTTGAAAATCCACAGCTACCCTTCATTTCGCATTCTACTACCAGGACTTTTCTCTTTTGAAAGTTCGGGTATCCCGGATCTTTTTAAAAAGCTGACTATTATTATGGGCTAGTAGATTATTTACTATTACATGATTAATTCAATATCAGATGTCATTCATTCATTCATACGTTCATTCTTTCACTCCACTTATGAGTCTATAAACAAAGCCCTGCTCTGATTGTTGGGCTAAAAGCATGGGGTTCACAAAGGCTGGGGCTTCAAGAAGCCCACAGTTACACATCAAGTTTCAAATACAACCTCCTGGGGTGCCTCTTCTAAAATGAACCTAGCATCTCTTCCATCCCCATCTGGCTCTTTACCTCAGCAGAAGGTAAAGCTTGGTCCTCATGAATTCTCCTCACTGACAGAGGCAGATGCCCACTGTTTGCCCGCTCAGCACAGTGCAAGGAAGTTAACAGAGCAGCACATGAGATATGCTTTCTGGGGTGTCACGGCGTATAAGCTTAAGACATGTTGACTCAGTTCACTCCTAGTTTCTATGCAAGACTGTATGAAAACTGTCCCAGAAAGTAAACCATCCACTATTTTCTTAAAAGTATCCAAATAAGGAAACTCTACAAGCTCTCTGGTATCTCATATCCCTGCTCTGTAACTTAAATCTATTTTTGATATGATTAAAGCTTCTTTTCTCTTGAGCTATTCTCAGAGGGAGTTACAGAAGCTGCTCAATTAATAAAAATTCTGTCACATGCCTTGGTGACTGCCACCAGGCTTTAAAAAATTCATTTAACCTGTTTTGGAGGTTTATTTTCCAAATCTTTAATAGTTTGCGATCTTCTGGGTCTGTGCCAAGTTCCTTAAATAATAACATAAGAATAACAGAGTCATAGAATGCAGAGGTGAAGGGACATTAGAAATTATCTATTTGGCTACCCTCCTCCTGTCACAGTGGAATAAAATGACAGCCCAGTTAAAGGATGTGCTCAACATCACATCGCTCACTGGGACTGGAGTCCAGACCTCCTTATTTTTCCCCTTTCCTTTATAATCAGTTTTCAAATCTAAGGGGGAATGCTGTTCTTTAAGTAAGACATGCTCAACATATAGAAGGTATAATTCCCTCATGATTTCAAATAGCTTATGAATATAATTTCATGTATGTTTTCCTGCATATAAAGGTAATATAGGGAGGTGGCAAGAGAATTTAAAATGTTAAGCTACATTCAGAGACCGCAATATGCCGATGAGCCTGCAGCCAGGCCAGGAAGACACCTTTAGCACAAAGGAAGATTTCTGCTGGGATTGCTAACAACTCATTCCCCATGCCTGTGAAAGGAAAACAGGAACCAATAGGATCATTGTCTATGGCTAAAACCATGGAGAACCTACCAATTAAAGGCTGGGAACTGCCAGCAGGCCTTTCACTCTGCATATTCTTACCGGGTTTCTGTAAACCCTGCTAGCTGCTGGTAATGCTTGGCAGTTGGTCTCTATCTAAGTATATAGTATCTGACTCTGAGCTGAGTCCTGCTGAGTTGGGAGGAAAGAGACTGTAGAGATAGAGCAGTCACTGAAAGGAAGATGCAACCAAGCCAGGATGTACCAGGAGCACACAGAAAATCATTTGGAATGGGTGCTAGAGTTCACCTGAATGTAATTTGCATGTCACTGTCTGGACTGTAAAATTCATCCTCTGGTAATTCTAAATGTCTGCCACTAAGCAAATTCATATATTTGTTTGTACATTTCTTCTTTCAATAAATATCTGTCGGATACCCACTATATGCCAGGCTCTGGGTTAGATGCTGGCAACATAAAGATAAGATGTGGTCCTTGCCTGTGTAGTAGGAGAGAGAGACTCCACTCACTAGAAAATAAGGGGACTTTTTAGCTTCACGAGAAGGGGGAAAATAGCTTTCCTCTGGAGAGCCAAGCCTGGCCTTCCAGAAGAAGTGACATTTGGCTTAGATTTCCACAGGTGAGGAGATTGCTCAGTTAGTCTTTTTCCTTATTCATGTAGGATGATTAATCCATATTCTCTCCATAGAAAGTTTATCTATGTTTGAGTCAGAGAAAATAATAGCTAAAGGACAAATGAGAAGACCAGCTGATGTTTACTGAATGGTTACTCAATGCTAAATGTTTTATAAGCATTATCATATTTAATTCTCACCACAATCTTATGGAGCACTATTACGATTTTATCTTTATGGATGAGAGAACTGAGGTTTAAAAAACTGGTCCAGGGTTACAATACTATGAACTGGGGAAGCCTCCTGCTTATGCCAGCACCTGCCTGGATGTTGCAGGCCAACACAGATGTAGGCCTTGCTGGAGTTACCTTTCCTAGTGCCCCTGGCCATTGGATTTCTGTATCTCAAGTTTCTCTACTCTCCTTTGGGGTTACTCAGTTTACTCAGCTCTGACCTCATGTGGATTAGGAACACATACACTTCTGCAAGAGTTTATTTATGACTGGGGCTCATCTGAAGCTCTTTTGAGAAATTCTAAATGTCTCTTCTCTTCAGTTCCTCAACATCTTGAAGGAAGAATTAAGTAATGACACCACCAGGCTTGTTCTTGCCCACTTCTGCCTGTGTCCCCTGCCTCTGGTGGACAAAGGGATCCTTTCTATTAGTAGCCTCCACACCTGTCATTCACTCGCATTTAATAAAGCACTGGCCTTGTCTTAGATACTAGAGGTAAAAAAATGAATATCGAATAGTCCTTGCTCTTGAGGACACATAGTCCCATGAAGGAAATTGGTTATGCAACTTAAAGACCACACCAATTGAAATTGTTTAAAGGTATTATTACGACGGTGCCATAGGAGCACAGATAAGGAAGCGTTTAACTCTGCCTGAGGAGAGAAAAGAAAGAACCAGTAGAAGTTTTCCAAAGAGATGAAATGGAGAAGAGCACTCCATTTTTCCATATAAGAGTGAGGAAACAAGCAGGAGCACACCACAGAAGCTGTTCAGAGTTTAGCATAACTGGCTGGGAATGTTGGGGGCATAACCCTAGAAAGATTTGGGGAAGTGGCATCGTGGTTTATTTCTTCAATAGCTTTTGTTTCCAGAAGGAAAACCTTGATGGTTTAGGCTTTTCTTGCTGTCTTCAGTTACAATGCTTATTGCATTTACTATAGGTAATACGAATACCCTTCATGTTCCTCAAACAATGAAATGATTCTGCCTAGAAGCCATTTCTGTTTGTATGTACATATCTTCCTACTTTTATCACTATCTCCCACTTAGAAAATGCAGACTTGTGAAGTGAGAAGGAAAATGGACATTTTAGAAAATGGGAAATGGAGGCCCTGAAAAGTAAAGTTGCTCCCCAAATTCTCAAAGTGAGTCAGTGACTAGTCTAAAAAGAGTAGAGCCTCTGTATCTTGGTTTGACTTGCCCAAAGTAAGGGGAATACAAGTCAGTTAGCACTAAACAACCTAAAGGTTAAAAAAAAAACCCTTGAGATGCACAATCCATAAAATGTATTTTATATCTTAAGATATTTGGGTGGAAAGGAAAATAAGAGAGGAGTTTCTTCTTCCTCATGTTTCAAGAATGGCACCAGCTCTTTAGTTTACAGTTTCACCTATGCTAGAAAATGACTTGTCTCTCTCCCATCCTAAGCCAGTGGAAAGGCATTTCAGGCATCTCACAAACCTCAGCCAAACATTAATGATTCTAACTTCCTTTATATAAATAAGCTTGATATGCCTATTTATGGCATATGATGAAAAGATGTTGGGTTTTTCTGATGCAACTGCTTTTGCTGTGTGTTTTGTATATGTTACTGAAATTTTCTGAGCCTCGGTTTCTTCACATGTGAAATGGTGATATTAATAATGCAACCACAGTGCTCACTCCATAGAGTTGTGCTAGAATTAAATGAGTCAAAGTGTTTAAGTTTCATGCAACAGTGCTTGGCAAAGGAAGGAAGGAATGAAGAAAGGAAGGAAGGGAGGGAGGGAGGGAAGGGAAGGAAGGAAGGACGAAAGAAAGAAAGAGAGAAAAAGAAAGAAGAAAAGAAAGAAAGAAGGAAAGAAGGAAGGAAGGAAAAAGAACATAGAGAACTAGAACTTTTACAAAATGATCTTGGGGAACAAACCCAATTTTCATTGTAAATTGTATGAAATATTATGTAGAGTCACCATCTTAATTGTATGTATGTATGGGAGTGGGTATAAATCTATATTTCATATATGTGCTCTATCTTAAAATGTTTTTAGCTTGGCTTGAATGGGATCTTGTACCACATTTCTCATCCAGAGTCTGAGAAGTGAGTCTCGAAAGGTATTTTACGAATGATAGATCATGCCAACTAGAAGCCAACAGTGTTGGTACTGGCTGATCTCATGTTGAGTGGTTACGGGACTCTGGGCTTAGCCTTGCCAGATATACAGATGGTGGAAAGTACCTTCTAACAGTTGAGGAAGTGTGGCCAGAGTGGGAAAATTATAGCAATCTTTAAAAAAGCCTAGCCACATCCATATGAGTCATGAAGAGAAAAGGTATCCTTTTTTAATGGTGATGAGAACCACTGGGCGATGCTTCCTCACTCTTGGGTGCACCAATGCTTGAGGATTTTTTCTGTTATAAGATGATGATAACATCAACTTTATGCAGCGTTTGTGTGGAAATATGAGAGCAAACATATATCAAGTTCTTAGCATGATGCCTAACAATACGTAATAACTCAATAAGTCAGTAGTGATGATGAGTGTAACAGAGTGAAATATACACATAGATTGATAAAATAAGGAAATAAAAGTAAAGGGGAAATAAATCCAAAAATAGACCTGAGAAATAGGACTTTCCCCTATTTTGCAGAAGAAACTGAACTTCAGAAGGCTTAATGATACTTGCTCACACTCAACATTTAGTAAAAGGCTAGACTATGAATCCAAATATGCCTCCAAACTTGCCTCCTAATTTACTCTCTTCTTTGTACCATACCTGTTTCATGCACAGAAACTGTAGACACACACTTAGTCTCATAGGCTTTAAAAAACTGACATTACATATGATATTATGTATGTTACATATTACATACATTATATATGATAGCCAGATAGCTTAAGCTTCACAATAGCCTTTTTCTGTGCTCACAGGAAAGAAAAGAGAATCAGGGATATTTTGATGAAAATTTCAACTTGAAAGACACCAAAGGAAGGAAAAAATCTGAAAAACTCAAAGGCATCCATAATATTTCATCTTTCCAAAGAGAAATAATTTAAAATGTTTATAAAGCACTGAAAATGACAAGGAGCATTCATTTCACATTTTTAAGATAAAGAAAGGAGGCTCAATAATGCAAAACTGCATATTTGTTCCTCATTTTTTTTCTTACTTTCACTTTGCGCTATTACCTATCTTTCTCGCTAAGGAATGCGTATTCCACTCTTCTTTCTTAATCTGACCCTCCTGGTAAAGGTAATGTGAGCTGGTAATGTCAAGGAGGTGCCAATGATCCATATTTTGAAATATTACAACTGAGGCTAACAGTTGTAATAAAAGAGAGAGAGAGAGAGAGAGAGAGAGAGTCAGTCTATCAGTCCACGTAACTGGTGTTGGACTAAAACAAGAATCAATTCTTCAACCACAGAACTGTGGTTTTGCTAGTTCCTCAATTTAACATCTTAGCTTTTTCTTCCGCCAAAAAAAACAACCAACCATACTTGAGAAACAAGCCTCTGTATAACTTGTAAGTGGGGCTGATACAGGCATGGCTCTGAAGTTGAGAAAAACTTATTTTAACTCAGTAAGTGGGTCACTTTTTACTTCTATACTTCAACTCATAATTAAAATAATCTTCCATTCCTTTGAGGTTTTTAGGACACCTATATTTGGCTATTACTATATAATTATAGATATGTGTGCTTGGGTCTAAATACTAAATCATTTAATTTATTTGTGTCTGTCAGTCACAGCAATTAGAAAATGTGAATGCCACTTGACTAAAAGTATTCTAACCTTCTAAGACTGAGAACTTCTTAAAGCTTTTGAGGGTACAGATCAGGTTTTGTTACCTAGGCAGAGGCTTATAAATTGGTAAAAACAAATACTCAGTCAAGTACACAGAGGAGCTGAGTAAATACTAACGATGATGATGATGGTGAATAGTGTGTTTAATTAAAGCCCTTATATTACAAATGAATTTATTTAGGATAAATTATGATTATTTGAGTTTACCTCAAGGGCTTAGGTGTAAATAAGTACCACGGTCTGCTGCCTGTTTGTTTATTCCAGATTTCCCTAGAATCTGGCAGTTAATACAAAACTAATTTAATTGTAGAAAATTAAAGTAATAAAATATTTGAATGGATTTACTAGCCTTTAAATCTGAAGATAATACCAGCAACTACCTCACGGGATTGTTGTGACAAATAAATGCCTTAATATGGTTAAAATGCTTTAAAAATGCTCACTTCGAAGTGAGTAATACATAAGTATTAGCTGTTATTACTGGGACGATAAATGGAAATTTGTTCCCTCTGCCCCCTGCTGCTTGCAGTATCTTACGAAATGGAGCAATTACGAAATTACTGGGAAGACTATGTAATGACTGAAGTTGACAAACCAAAACAACAGGAACAGTTAATAGTATAAGGAAGTTGAATCAGGAGGGAACTGAGGAAAGTAATCAGGAGATGCCATCTGGGGAGCCCAGTGGTTACAGCAGCTGTAGGGAGATGCTCCTAGAAGATAAACATCTAATCAGATAGAAACTTCTTAGACCTCCAAATGAAAACTATGTCAAAGGAACACTTTTTATTTAAGAAATGCATGGCCATCTGTCTGGAAAAGTAGGGAAACTTGAAACTTGGAATTTGCTGACACTGATTAGTTTTATATAGATTCTAATTCTAATTTTTATTTCTATAGGGTTCAATATGCAGATGGAATAACATCATTTCATTAGATGATATCTGTGAGTAGGGAAACTAGCAGACAAAAAAAAACCTTAGGAAGACAATTACATTAATCTAAATAATGTCACTCTGCTATAAAATCTGCTATAAAATGCCTTTATAATCTTATTTTATAAATTTTTGACTTCATAAATATAATCTTATAAGAAAATTTTTAAATTTATTATACCTAACTTGATTTAAAAATTTGTTTGCCATCTCTCCTGTATACACAGAGGGGTCTTTATGCAATAAGGAGAAGTTGACTTAAGAATTTTCTGAGGATAATCCAAAGTGAATAAAAGTTAATATTTGGTCCTGTGTTTTATTATCAGAAAAGCCCATTATCAGGTATGTAGTTTTGGTAAGATTAGCTAACTTTTAGCTCAATAAGTAATGAGATTATAATTTTGTCTGTGTGCAATTGTCATTGGACAATTTCTTAAATTCCTTCAAGTCAATGTTCATTTAGTGCTTTGAGGCTAAAACGAAGAATAGTGCTTTGGCGAAGAGGAAGCACAGTAGAATGCAAAATATTATATTATTGTATCTTCTTTCATGGCAGTCACTGGGGGAACTCAGTAAATATTAAGTTAAGTGAAATCACAGAAAAGACTTCAACGAATATCTAAGAAACTGAGAAAAAAATATTAGCGACAAATTTTTAATTCAATAAACATCATTAGACCTACTATATGCCAGGAGAGCTAGAGAAGGAGCTCAGGATGTCAGCAAATAAGGACTTGAAACTAAACTAACCTGAATACTGCTATATTTACTTTAAGATCACAGCATTAAACAACCACACATAGAAGAAACTTTAGGCAAGTAAAATGGGGGTGGGGTCCTGTAAGGAAGACCTCTCAAAAAGCAGATTTCTTAATACGAGCCTTGAAAAATAACCAGAAGTTTTACAAATAAAGAAGAAAGCAATTGGAGAAACGGTTGGAGCAAAAAGAAGTGAAAGAGCATGGAACTTTCCAGTGGCTTGTGGTCTTGTGCACCTAGAATGTGGGTAAGTGAGGGGGGTGTAAGGGGTGGGGAAAGCAGCTAGAGCAGAAGGAAGTGACAAGAAATTTAGGTTGGGTAAGTGATTGAGGCAAGTTTGTGAAGGCACACAATTTTTTAGTAAAATTATGCATTAATTAAAAGAAAACACTTCATTCTATTATTATATAAAACCTTCAATGATATCTATTATAAAATTTAAAATGTTTCTGGGTTTATTGCAACTTTTCTTCTCTTTCTCTCTTTTTCTCTCATTTTCTGTGCATCACTCTATCTCCTCCCTTCCTCCCCAGTTTCAGAAATAAAAGCCCTTAATGATCTATTTCTAGGGGGAAAAGTATGCTAGTGTGGAAGAGAGGATCTGGAATAGACACATGCTTATAGAGAGGCAGTCTGGAGCCATAAATCCCAGCTATCTACTGCCCTTTGTCCCCTCCAATTGCCCAGTGACTGTGGGCCCACTCCTCATCTGTAAAGGTACTTGAGAGGATCAAATGAGGTAATCCATGAAGAATGGCTGTATTTATAAATATTAAGTGTTATTATTACTTGTCCATCCTCTCTAATTTAAATAGATACATTTGAATGAGACTTCACTTTTTAGCCTCTCTTCCCCCAAAGAGTTCATAAAAAGAATTATAAATGGTGTTAAAACCCTGAAATTGTTCCCAAATTACCAAATGTTTCAAGGTATAATTTATGAAGAGACAAAATTTAAAGCGTGACAAAGAAAAGTATCCCTGAGGTTGCTAATGAAATGTCCCCATAAGTACAGCTCCATCCTACTACAGCAATGCTTGTCTAAAGGGCAAGACCCAGAAGATTCTTCCCTGCTGTTACCGAGAGTGAGCTAGAATGATGAAGACTGGATATTTTATAACATATTAGGCTGATGCTTTAACAAGCTGAACTTGCTTTAAATCCAGAGAGTTTTTTCTATTTTGAAATAACTTTTTCATATTTTATTTTATTCCCTCCCTCCAATGTAAGGAAAATACTGCCATACCTTTGCATACTAATTTATTTCATTCTCATTAATATTTTTACTTAAAATAACACATAGTATATTTTTTTAATTTGTCCTTTTTGGGGTTCAAGTTCTCCTCTCCCAATTCCACATTTTTTCAGATGAGATGTGTAAAACAATATTGATGGTCACATTTTGCAATGTCCAGAAATTCACTTTTATAGGTAAATTTCATTCAAAATTGCCTGTGCAGATATTCTTTAACAAACTTTATTTAATAGAAACCAATGATGTAAATTTATATAAATTTAAAATCAAAATGTGTGTGGATAAACCACCTTCGTTTAATGATTTTTATAAAATATCCTTAGGAAGTGATTTTAGAAAACAAGTTGCTATATTTGATCAAGAAAAATTGGGTTTTGCTAAGTATGCTGATGTTTATCATCTATCAATAGTTCTTAACATTGTCGGATAATGACAATTAAATAAAGGCTGATGCTGCAAGACCCAAAGTCTATGTTTCAACAAAGTTCCTAGAATAAATATCCCATACAAACTTGATAAGAAATTCTGTTGTAGACAGAAACCTTTCATCCAGAATTTAACAGTCATTTGTAAGGTCATGAGGATAACAGATAATTCAGACAATTCTATGAAAACGTACAAATAAGCAACAGAAATTGCTTTTATTTTTAGAGAATAAATGGTGGAGAGGTGACCTCTAATTTCATGTGGTTATTAAGCACACCCATTAAAAACCATTCGCACCAAAATCATTCAAATAACCAGTACCAAATTAATACATGACTCAAGATGTTAATATATCCACTGACTAAAGTATTGTAAAGAAGTTTTTTAGAAAACCAGAACCACAGGAGCTAAAATTAAACTATGCCTATTGGCCAATGAGCAACACAATCTAAATGATCAATATCCTGAAAACATAAAGTAGATAAAGTCAGAGTAAATAGCCTCCCTGAAATAAAGGAATAGAAATAAATCAGAACATGGTGTTGTTTTAAAGGGGGAAAAAAGTCATAGCTTTGTGAGGCAGTAACAGTGGATAACTGGAGAAGGAACCACCCGGAGAACTGAGGGGTCCCATTTTCAATGGCCACATGATGTGGCTGCAGCAATTGCTGGGCAGTTTAATGGTGGCAGGGCTCACATAGGGCTCAGGTGACAGGTGCTCAGATCTCTAGTTCTCTGAAGGCAAAATCTGCAATCCACAGAAACAGAGCAACCCAACAAACAAAACATCATAAGCATTTAAAAATGACAAAATGACATAAAGAAAATTTACCTTGTAGAAAAACTGTCCTCAGCGGTACTGACTTGTGACCAGAAATCCCCTTCTTCTGATCTGCAGAACAACTTTGTCAACCCTGAGTGTGTGGTCACAAGGCAGGAAGTGACTAAAATGACAAATCATCAGCCAAGAAAGAAATAGATTTTGTCTTTATAAGGACATTTTACTTAACTTTTTTTTCATGTTCCCTCCCCTGCAAAAAATCACCTGACGGAACAGGTCACACTGAAATTTAGAAGCCTCTTACCACTTCCGCTTTATAAGCATTTTTCTCTTTCCTTCCCTTTCTTTTTGCTCTAGCTGTCAGATTATGGGCGCTTAAACCTATTTGATTTCAGATAACAAAGAAAGGTCAGCCTGCTACCTTGACTTCTTTCTTTGACCTCAGTGACAAATGCAAAGCCCAGGTTTCTAGCTACTTACAGAAAAGATAAACAAATTACTCATTTTGAGTGAAAGAACCAAGGAAAAAGGTGGCAGTACACCTGAAACAAACTAAAAAAGATTTGGCCAACATAGGCCAAAACCAAACCTCTCTTAAGAGTCCCCATACAATGATCTTTGGTGCAAACAAAATAAAACAATCTCTTTAAGGGGAAGAGCTGAAAAAGGGAGGCCACTATATTATTTACACATTCTTTTATTTATAGAACACTATGTGCTAAGGATCTCTTTAACCCAATTAACGATTTCAATTATTTAGATTTTTCCTATAAAGAGCACCAGTGGATCACACAGGCAGCTGTTATGGTTAAATGAACAACTAAATTCCTTCATACAGACCAGATTTATTTTTGTATGCACATTTAATAAAATTAGCACGAGAATAAAAAAGGTTTATTCTATGTCCAAACCTCAAATGCTTGTCTTGAGGGCAAATTCCTGTCCTCAAATGTAAGTCTTCAAGGGCTCATAACCTAACAGTGGTCATGAAGAGTGTGTAGCACCCTGAGTAATGTTGAAGGAACATTAAGCATAGTCTCCACATTGCCTAGAGACTGTATACAGCTCCAGTGGCCAGCCTTCTATTGAAGAATCAGGATGTATGGCTGTGTTCCAGGTCTGATAGTGAATTGAAGATGCTTGATCATTCCATTCATTTTTGTATTTACTAGGGGCCTGGGACTCTGCCAGTGGGTACCCTGATTGGGGTGCTGCCTTTATACTTCTTTTGCTTCTTTGATTTCTTCTCTAGAAAAGTCCTACTTCCAACCTCAAATGTTAAACCAAGCTATTTTGGTTTATCTATTCCATCAGCCAGTGGTAGAACCCAAGAGTGGCCATCTTGGGGCTAGGTGGAAGAATAAGAAGAGATGGTGGAGATTCAGTTCATTCTAGAAGTGGTTCACCTCATAGAGAACTATCTTGTGACTCCCTAGGAAAGACCGAGTTGGTGAATCAAATCCTGATTTCTCCATTGCATAATTAATCCCCCAGTCATAAGCTGCAGAGGGGTTTCAAGAAGCACCTAAATTAATAACTAAAGATATAAAGAAGAGGCCACATTAAGACTGGTAGGAGGGGTGGAGATGCAAAACAGGCTGGTCTCACACCTACGTGTGGCAGTTGAGCATCTGAAGGAATATCTAGGGTGTGGAGGTCCCCCCCGGAGGAATGAGGAGCCCGAAACCCTACATCAGGGCTCCCCAGGCCGGGGTTCCAATGCCAGGATGAGGAGTCCCCACATAATCTGGTTGTAAAAATCAATAGGGATTCTGACTGTCTGGGTGAGACGTAAGGCTGCTGGTAACCCAGACATCCCCTTAAAAGGCCAATGCACAGACTCACTCACTTACAGGTACTCATCCTGAACTCTGGCAGAGGAACAGCAGCTTGGGAGGTGCCAGAGACATACAGGAAAAGACTGAATCATGTGGCTTCAGGGCAAAGGCTAGAGGGATAGCCACCATTAAACCATGTGTAGAGCCCTCCTCCTGTGGCCTGCAGGCAGGTGCCATCTTGCCTGTGTTGACTCCTCCCACACACAGCCAAATCTGAATCTGAACTGGCCTGCTGAAATCTTCTTGCTCCACCTTGGGATGCCTCCGCTATCAACTTTCAAATTGTTGGAGGCATATTCATGGCTGGGCAACTGGCTCCCCCAGCCCTCCTGGCAGGAAGCTCTTTCAGCAGCAATCAACAGGACTCAGCTCACGCACCTCCAGAGACAATTCCAGTGGCAGGCCCAGCCAGAGCAGCAGTATTTCTTGAACAAATCTTGGAAGTCTGTGTGCTAGAGGTGGGCAGTGGCTGGCCTCGGTGTGATCTGAAACTTTTGAGAGTGGTCACTGGCTCAGCACTGGCACAAAGTCTGAATCTTCACTAACCTGGGGAACACAGCTCGCCTCACCCTGGTGACTCCCTGGGATGCTGCCTCACCCAACTTGAGTACTGCCTCAGGTTCTTTCAGCTTCTGAACCTTATAGCTAGCTGGCAGGAAGCCACAGGCCTTGAGGTGCCCTGGGCTTTTTGCTGAGTTGCCTCAGGCCTGGAACCAGTAGCAGCCAGCCTCTGTTTGCAGCGTGGCTCCTCCCATGTCCATTATAGGCAGCAACCAATGATGGATAGCTTGGTACCTCCTACAAGATAGCCCTGGATGGGTCAGAGACAGTGGCTGAGCTTTGCGTGCATGAGAACCCCTACCAAGGGGCTGCAGAGCCAACACACACAAAGGCTGGTGTCAGCCACAAAAGAGCACCACTTGATTAGCCCCACAAGGGCACACCCAAAGGGTGGTCTCAACAGACACATAAACCTGCTGGAGCAAATCCCATTTTACGGGGTCAGCACCCACACAGCAGCTCATATCCTGTGGGCACAGCCAGTAGTCACAGCCAGTCATCCTGTGAGTCAGTCTCAACCGCTGATGTGCCAATAGCCATCAAGGCTCAACTACAATAGAAATACACAGAAAACCCATATAAGGGACAGACACTCCTGAAGCACCTGGTGCAGGTGACCAGGAAAACTGTGTCTCCTGGTCACACAGGGCTTCTACTACATAAGGCTACCTGGCCAAGACTTGGAGATATAGAAAATCACCTAATACATAGAAACAAACGTAGAGGCAGCCAATATAAGAAAAGGAGAAACATATCCCAAGTGAAAGAACAGGAGAAAACTCCAGAAAAAGAATTAAATGAAGTGGAGGCAAGCAACCTATCTGATACGGAGTTCAAAACACAGGTTATAAAGATGCTCAATAAACATAAAGGAAGAATACATGATCTTACTGAGAACATCAACATAGAGATATTAAGCTTAAAAATGGATATAGAAACTATAAAAAAAAACAGTCAGAAGTTAAAAATGCAATAACTAGAATGAAGAATACATTAGAAGGAATCAACAGTAGATTAGTGAAGCAGAGGATCAAATCAATGATTTAGAAGATATGGTAGCAGAAAACACCCAATTAGAAGAGCAATAAGAAAAAAATAATCCAAAAAAATGAGAACAGTTTAAGGGGCCTCTTGGTTAACATCGAGCACACCAACATTCACATCATAGGGGTACCGGAAGGAAAAGAGACAGAACAAGGGATTGAAAACCTATTTGAAGAAATAATAACTAAAAACTTCTCTAATGTGGTGAAATAAATAGAAATACAAGTTCAGAAAGTGCAGAGAGACCCAAACAAGATGAACCCAAACAGGCCCACACCAAGACACATCATCATTAAAATGGCAAAGGTTTTAAAGACAAAGAGAGAATCCTAAAAGCAGCAAGAGAAAGGAAACTAGTTACTTAGAAGGGAGCTTCCATAAGACTGTTAGCTGATTTCTCAACAGAATCTTTGCAGGCCAAAAAGGATTGGCAGGAAATATTCAAAGTGATGAAAAGCAAGGACCTACAACCACAATTACTTTACTCAGCAAAGCTATCAATTAAAATTGAAGATGAGATTAAGAGCTTCCACAACAGGAAAAAGCTAAAGGAATTCATCACCACCTAGCTAGCATCACAAAAAGTATTAAAGGAACTTCTTTAAGAAGAAGAAGGAGGAGAAAAACATAAATATGAATAAGTGGCAATAACTGTGTACCTATTAATAATCACCTTAAGTAAATGGATTCAATGCTCCAATCAAAAGACATTGGGTAGCTGAATGGATAAGAAAACAAGACTCATACATAAGCTATCTACAATAGACTCACTTCAGATAGACAAGCACAAAGAAACAAAGTAAAAGGATAGAAAAAGATAGGACACACAAATGGAAATGATAAAAAGCTGGGGTAGCAATACTTATATTAGACAAAATAGACTTTAAAACAAAGGCAATAATAAGAGACAAAGAAGCACATTACATAATGATAAATGAATCAAGCCAAAAGTGGATATAACCCTAGTAAACACTTATACACCCAACATAGGAGCACCTAAATATAGAAAGCAAATATTGACCTACACATAAAAGAAGAGATCGACAGTAATACAGTACTAGTAGGGGACTTTAACACTCCATTATACCAATGGACAGATCTTCCAGACAGAAAATCAACAAGGAAACAGTGGTCTGGTATGGCACTAGAAATCAAAAAATAGAAAAAACTGAAAAATACACAAACACATGGAGACTAAATAACATGTTACTTAAATAAGCGCTCAAGGAAGAAGTCAAAAGATACCTTGAGAAAAATGAAAATGAAAACACAATGAACCCAAATCTATGGGAGACGGCAAAAGCAGTCCTAAGTGGGAAATTCATAGCAATACATATCTACCTCAAGTAACAAGAAAAAGCTCAAATAAATAATCTAACCTTACACCTAAAGGAACTAGAAAAAGAACAGCAAACAAAACCCAAAGTGAGTAGAAGTAAGGAAATAATAAATATTGGAGCAGAAATAAGTGAAATAGAGTCTGGGGAAAAAAAATAGTGCAAAAGATCAATGAAACCAAGAGCTGGTTCTTTGAAAAGATAAACAAAATCGATAAACCTTAAACCAAACTCATCAAGAAAAAGAGAGGACCCACACAAATAAAATCAGAAATGAAAGAGGAGAAGTGGCAACTGACTCCACTGAAATACAAAAGATTATAAGAAAATACGATAAGCAATTGTATGTCAACAAATTGAACAATCTGGAAGAAATAGATACATTCCTAGAAACATACAGTCTTCCAAGACTGAGTCAAGAAGTAACAGAAAATCTGAACCATCTGATTAGTACGAAAAAATTGAATCAGTAATCCAAAAACTTCCAAAAACCAAAAGTCCTGGACTGGATAGCTTTGCAGGTGAGTTTTACCAAACATTCAAAGAAGAATTAACACCTATTCTTCTAAAACTATTCCAAAAACTTCAAGAGGAGGGAAGCCTCCCAAGCTTATTCTATGAGGCTACCATTACCCTGATTCCAAAACCAGACAGATATTATAAAAAAAAAGAAAGAATAAAAAAGAAAAGAAAATCATGGGCTGATATCCCTGATGAATATAGATGCAAAAATCTTCAACAAAATATTAGTAAACTGAATTCAGCAATACATTAAATTAAAAATATCATACTCCACGATCAAGTTAGATTTATTCCTAGGATGCAAGGTTGGTTCAATATCCACAAATCAATGTGATACACCACATTAACGAAGTGAAAGATAGAAACCATATGGTCATATCAATAAATACAGAAAAATTGTTTAACAAAATCCAGCACCCATTTATAATAAGAACTCTCAGTAAAGTGGGAATAGAGGGAACATACCTCAGTATAATAAAGGCCATATATAACAAACCCACTGCTAACATCATTATTCAACAGGAAAAAGCTAAAAGTGTTTTTCTTAAGATCAAGAAACAAGACCAGCATGATCCAGTTTCACTACTTTTGTTCAACACAGTATTGAAAGTCCTAGCCACAATAATCTGACAAGAAAATGAAAGAAAAGACATTCAAGTGGGGAAAAAAGAAGTAAAACTGTCATTATTTGCAGATGACATGATACTATACAGAGAGAACCCTAAAGATTCCACCAGAAAAAAAAAATGTTAGAACTAATAAATGAACTGAGAAAGTAGCAGGATACAATATTCAGAAATCAGTTGCATTTCTATGTACTAATAATAAACTATCAGAAAAAGAAATTAAGAAATCAATCCCATTTATAATTGTATCAAAACAATAAAATACCCAGGAATAAATTTATCCAAGGAAGTAAAAGGCCTGTACTTGAAAAATTATGTCACTGAAGAAAGAAATTGAAGGAGATAACAAGTAAATGGAAACATATACCATGCAAATGGAAGGAAGAATTAACATCATTAAAATGTCCGTACTACCCAAAACAATCTATAGAAATGTCAATGGCAGTTTTCAGAAAACTAAAACAAATAATCCAAAAATTTATATGGAACCATAAAAGATCCTGAATAGCCACAGCAATCTTGAGAAAGAAGAACAAAGTTGGAGGTATCACACTACCTGATACCAAACTATACTGCAAGGATATAGCAATCAAAACAGCATGGAACTGGCAGAAAAACAGACACATAGGTCAATAGACAGAGAAGTGAGCCCAGAAATAAATCTGTGCCCATATGGTCATTTAATCTATGAAAAAGGAGGCAAGAATATATAATTGGGTGAAAACAGTCTATTAAATAAATGGTGTTGGGAAAACTGGACAGATACATGCAATAACAATGAAACCGGACCACCTTCTTATATCATTGAGAATAAACTCAAAATGAATTAAAGACTTAAATTAAAGACCTGAAACCATAAAACTCCTAGAAGAAAACAGGCAGTTGCTCTGACATTGCTCTTAGTAATATTTTTTCTAATATATCTCTCAGGCAAGGGAAACAAAACTAAATAAATAAATAATTAAATAAATAAATAAACAAACAAACAAACAAATGGAACCATATCAAACTAAAAAGTTTTTGCATAGCACAGGAAATCATCAACAAAATGAAAAGCTAGCCTACTGAATGGGAGAAGATATTTGCCAATGATACATCTGATAAGGGGTTAATATCCAAAATGTATAAAGAACTCATAACTCAACACCAATAAAAACGAACAATCAAATTATAAATGGGCAGAGGACCTGATAAGCATTTCTCAAAGAGAACATAGAAATGGCTGATAAATGTATGAAAAATGCTCAACATCAATAATCATCAGAGAAATGCAAATTAAAACCACAATGAACTATCACCTCACACTTGTCAGAATGGCCATCATCAATTAAATCAAAAATCAAGAAATGTTAACTAGGATTTGCAGAAAAGGGAATCCTCATACACTATTTTTTGGATTGTAAATTGGTACAGCCACTATGGAGAGCAGTTTGGAGGTTCATCAAAAAATTAAAAATAGACTACCTTATGACTCAGCAATTGTACTTTTGGGTCTTTATCCAAAGAAATCTAAAATGATAATTGCAAAGACTTTTTCACCCCTATGTTCACAGCAGCACTATTTACAATAGCCAAAATATAGAAGCAACCAAAGTGCCTATCAATAAATGATTGGACAAAGAAGAGGCAGTACATATATAAATGGAATATTACTCATCCATTAAAATATGAAATCTTACCATTTGTAAAGACATAGATGGACCTAGAGGATATTATGCTAAGTGAAATGAGTCAGACAAAGACAAAAACTATATGATTTCACTTATCTAAAGAACAAAATAAATGAACAAACAAAATGAAAACAGACTCATACTGAGAACAAGATGGTGATAGCTAGATGGGAGATATTCTTTGAGCCTGGGTGAAAAAGGTAAAGGGATTAAGAAGTACAAATTGGTAGTTACAAAATAGTCATGGGGATGTGAAGTATAGTATAGAGAATATAGTCAATAATATAATAATCATGTATAGAGCAAAGTGGATACTAGACTAATCGAGGGGATCATTTTGTAAATTATATGAATGTCTAACCTCTATGCTGTACACCTGAAACTAATATAAAATAATATTAAATGTCAACTCTAATTGAAAAATCAAATTTTTATAAAGCTCCTAAATTCTTCAAGACACCAGAGAAACATCCATGCATTGGTGTGACAAGACCGATCATATTATAAAGCGTCCAAATCCTGGTGTTTTCCATGCTGGTGAGAAATGTCATCATAGTGTCCTACAGCAGGACTCCACAGATAATGTCTTGATGGTCTTTAGGATAAAAAAGTATGAGGTAACTGTAGATCTTTCTAAAAAAAAAAATAGGGTTCTGCATCCCTTTGATTTTAGGATAGACTGAAGGTCCTTCAGTAACATTTCATAAATGGAAAGAGAGACTCAATTCATGTACCTGGGAGAAGAAAAACTGTAGCATTCTGTATCTACTGTTTCCTGGTCATCAGAGACCTGAGGAATCTATAAAGAAGAGCAAAATATATTTGAGCATTGGTTCAACAAGAGTTTGGATGCCTATCTGTAGGTACTAATAATTTAGAAATGAGTAAGTCACAATCACTGCTCTTAAGGAACACATAATCTAGTAGGGGAATATAAGTAAATAAATGCTTTAAAAAAAGGGGGTGAATGAAGTAGTGGAACAAAGTGCAGATTTGAGTGGAATTGACTTTTGAAGATAGTGAAACACGCATAGTTCTGACTAGCAGCTGGTTCAAGTCAAAAAAAGAATTTAGGATTCCAGATAATGTCTAGATTCTAGGAGATGAAAGCCACTAAATCGTGTTGCTTATAATCACCCAGATGAAAGAGTCTTTTTCTACTATAGCATCAACTCAGCTTTGGCTCCACATCAGCCACCCAACACCACCTAACCCACATCCTGGCTACTCCCTCCCTCTTAGTCTCTTTATCTGCCTCTCAGTGGCATACATCTACCCAGAAGCAGGCAACTATTTAGGTTTTAGATCAAGGCTTTTTCAGAGAGGAGTAGTTTATCACTGTCAGCATTTAGAATTGCTTGTGCATCATAATAATAAACAGAAGACTGACATTTGATTTAATTATTATTTTCTTTCTCTATAGACAATGCACCTTGGATGACCTGCATGCAGAGTGGATCTCTCCTATTTTCCACCCCTCACTCTCCACATGCCTCCACTGCCACCTCTGCCACTTCTTCATTGACATGTACTTTGCCTTCCTGCTGCCCCTATTGCCCTTTCCTACTGCACTTCCACCACAGCCTCAATTCCTTATATCGCATCAGGTACTACCCTCACAGAAACACAGATTCGCAATGCTATAAATTCAAGCCACTTGTCTTTAAAATTACTTTTCAGAAATACTTTTATTTAATTTCATTAATTACTGAGAGCAGGTATTCTAAATCTTGGGTCCATGAATACATAATTTTGTGTGTATGTGCTTTTTTTTCTGGGTCCATAATATGATTCATCTTAATATTAAAGAGACTCCAAAAGTTACACATTTATTCCAAACTATTGCCTCAATCTTCTACTTCACTCTCTTTCATCCTTTCCTGGCCCAAGATTCCTTTCCCTTATTTATTGATATGGTCAAGTCATCTGGTATGCACTTCCTTATCTAGCCTCCTCTACTCTTACAATATACATCATTTCTTCCTCTCTTTCTGTCTTAAAGGAGGCATTCTTCCATCTTCTCAGAGTCAATAGTTTCCCATTATAATCTTAATCTTACATCTTCTGCTTCCTTAGATACCTTGCTCTATCAATTATCTCATGTTTTTCCAGAATCTTTAATCTCTTATATTCTTCTCACTTCCCCTTCATTTACTCATGGGATCTGTACAAAGGAAAAACACCTCTGCTTCACTCTACTACTTAGTCCCCAACATTTGATGGGCAGGGAATGACAGTAATTAAAATGGGCATGGTCCCTACTTTTGTAGAATGTCCATTGTAGTCAAGGACACAGACAAATGAAAAGAGAAGTGATACTCAGAACCATGACGGATGAAAAGTAGAGTGCCTATGGGAGCACAAAGCACTAACCCAGACTTGGGGTCTGGGAGGCATGCAGAGGGAGCATCATGGAGTGGTTAAGAGTAAAGATGCTGGGCCAATTGTCTAAGGCCGCATCTCAGTTTTACTGCTATACTAGTTGTGTAACTTTGGGTAAAGTATTTAATTTCACTGGCCTCAGTTTCCTCATCTAGAAAATGGAGCTAAGAATAGTGTCTGTTTTATACAGTTGCTGTGAGGGTTAAATGAATCGATATATGTAGAGAACTCAGAAGAGTGCCTGCCACTAGTAAATGCTGTATAAGTGTTAATTTGTCTTTTAATATCTATACCAGGCTCTGGGCTAGACTCTTCATGTACATTATTTCATTTATTCCTCACAACAACTCTATGAATTAGGGTTATTTTTCTTCAATTTTAAAATACTGGTGTGATTCTCATAACATAAAAGTCATCATTTAAAAGTGAAATTCGGTAGGTTTGAGTATGTCGACAGAGTCGGGCAATTATCACATTATATAATTACAGAATATTTTCATCATCCCAAAAGAAACCTTGTACCCATTATTCCTCAATTACCCACACATTCCAAATCTCCAGCCACTAAGCTATTTTGTCTGTGTAGAATTGCCTGTTCTGAACATTTCATATAAATGGAGTCTTTTTGTGACGATCTTCTCCTACTGAGCAGAATGCTTTTAAGGCTCATCCATGTTGTAGCATGTATCAGTACTTCATCCTTTCCGATAGAAGAATAATATTCTGTTGTGTATATATCACATTTTATTTATCCACTCATTAGTTGATAGACATTTCAGTTGTTTCCACTTTTTGGATATTATAAATAATGATGCTATAAACATTTGTGTACATGTTTTTGTGTGGACTTATGTTTTTTTTAAATGTTTAATCAAAGTAATACATTATAGTTTTAGAAGTCAAATATTACCTCAGGGCTTGTGAAACACCAGTCTCCTGACACACTCCCTCTCTATCTCCAATTTTCATTTCCAAGAAACAATTATTTTCAACGGTTTTAGCTATTTCTTTTGCTGCTTTATGTTTTTAGATACTATGCTTATATTGTCTTGATTGTTAAGGAGCAGATTTCTTTTTTTACTTCTTACTTGAGATATGAAGATTTGGCTCTCTCACTCCAACATCATGTATATACTAACTCTCTTACAATCTTCTAAATCAAGCTATAACACTTTTTTAGTACAATTAACATTGTTTTTACAATATATAAATATCCATATCTGAGTTACGTAGATCACTATGTTTATATTTCATTTTTGTATCTTCATTTGCTACATTTCTATGTACTTATTACATATTCTGAAACAAACTCTCCAAAAGATAAAATAATTTTTAAAAATCAAAAAATTAATCCATTTTTTCTCTTTTAAAAAGGTCTTTCCCAGAGTCCTTCATCCTCCTGTCTGGTCCTGCTGCCCAACTGCCTTCTAGAAGCTTCCCTTCACCATCATCCTGGGAATTCCCTTTTTCCTTTGGGTTGGATCTCCTGTTTCTGGACCACATATCTTCTGCTTTCTTGGTTTACTTCCTTGATTTAATAAACACATCCTCTAGTAGATTCTTGAGAAAGATTGCATGGGACATAAAATTTCTGAGGAATTTTATAATTGAAAACATATAGTATACCCTCATTCTTGAAGTCTATACTGAAAATTATCTCTCAAAATTCTGAAGAAATTGTTCTGGTGTGTTCTAGTTTTCAGTGTTGCTGTTGAGAGGTCTGGTACCATTTTGACTTGCAGTCCTTTGCATGAGAGTATTTTTTTATTTCTGGAAATATTTAGGATTTTCCCTTTATGTCTGGCATTCTGAAATTTTATGATATATCTTAGAGTGGGTCTGTTTTTATCTACTATGCTAGGTACTCAATGATCTATTAATCTGGAAATTGTAATATTTCAGTTCTAGGAAGTTTCTCTCCTTCCTCCCTGTCTGTCTCTCCCCTTTCCTGTTTTCAAAGTTCTCTTTCTTTTGGATTAGATTTATTTAAATGTTGGGGCTTTTGGATTGATCCTCTAATTTTCTTTTCTTTTTTTCCCCTTCTTTAATCTCCCTCCCCCGCAACACACACATATACTCTTCTACCTCTGACCTATGGATGTTGCAGTTTCCCTTTTAAGAACTGAATCTCTGAAGGCAGGGCATCTCCCCCAACATGTTTGTGGAGTGCACCCGGGGCCTGGCGCACTGGGGTCCTGGCGCACCCAGACTACGGTCCGTGGCTCAACCTGGGGCGCGAACCCCAGACTTTCTGTGTGTAAAGCAGATGTGCTAACCACTACACTATGGAGCCACCCTCTTTTCTTTTTTTATCCTTTTTTTTTTTTTTTTTGCTTTTGGCCTTCTTATGCTACCATTAGGGAGCTTTTCGACTTTTTCTTCAAAACTTCTATTGAACATTTTATTTCTATTATCATTTTAATAGCAAAAACTCTATTTTCTCTAAATTTTCCTTTTTTATAGCTAGGTGGGGTCAGGATGAGGTGAGAAATGTCTTACTGCTTCTTATATAAACTTTTTACCACTACTTCTGTTTTTCAGCTCCATCTTGCACACCTACATTTAAAGGTATGTCATGCCACAGGGTTCACTTTGCTGAGTGTCTGTGTTGTGATTTAAATTGCTTCTTGTTGGCTTCTCTCATTAGAGGCTTGGGGTTCAGCTTGTTGTGTATCCTTCAGCACTTTCCACAATCCCTTTTATGGTCTCCAACATTACTGATATTTTTTGTCTTATGCTGCTTCATTGGATATTGATTTTTCTTGCTAGACTGGGAATCCAATGAGATGAAGGGCCGTGTTTGTTTTTTTATTTCTAAACACTGTACCTGGCATTTCAAAAATATTTATTGAATATTCTCAACATTTATCAAAGAGACTGTCTTTATCCCATTGTTTACTCTTGTCTTCTTTGTCATAGATTAATTGACTATACAGGCATGAATTTTTTCTGGACTCTCTATTCTGTCCCATTAATCGATTTGTCTGTTTTTATGCCAGTACCAAGCTGTGTTGATTACTATAGCCTTATATTATAGTTTGATAAGAGGCAGCATGACAGTATTGAGGTTCCTCAAAATAGTAAAAATATAACTGCCATATGACCCAACAATCCCACTTCTGGGTATTTATCCAAAGAAATCCAAAAGACTAATTTGAAAAGGCATATGAATCCATATGTTCGCTGCAGCATTATTTACAATAGCCAAGATATGGAAGCAACCTAAGTGTCCACTGGATAAAGAAGAGGTGGTACATATATACAATGGAATATTACTCAGCCCTAACAAAGAATGAAATCTTACCATTTGTGACAATGTGCATGGACCTAGAGGGTATTATGCTAAGTGAAATAATTCAGACAGAGGAAGACAAATACCATATGATTTCACATATGTGGAATCTAAAGAACAACAACAAAAAATATGAACAACAAAACAGAAACAAACTCATAGATACAGAAAAAACAAACTGATGGTTACCAGATGCAAGGGTGGTTGAGGGGCTGGGAGAAAAAGGAGAAGGTATTAAGAAGTACAAATAAATTATTACAAAATAGTCATGGGGACGTAGAGTATAGAATAAGGAATATAGCCAGCGATATTGTAATAACCATGTATGGTTCCAGGTAGGTACTAGATTTATTGGGGATTCACTTCATAAGTTATATAAATGTCTAACTACTTTGTTGTACACCTGAAACTAATATAATATTGGATGTCAAGTGTAATTGAAAAAATTTTTTAAATTTTTAAAAAGAACAAGAATAGGGACTGGTTAAGATGGTGTAGAAAGTATATGCTGTGCATTCCTCCGCTTGCAACCACACCAAAATTATAATGAAGCTACAGAGCGACCATCACTGGGAGTCACCTGAGGTCTGGCTGAAGAGAAGCCCTACAACTAAGGACAAACATAAGCAGTCAGCTTGAACTAGTAGGAGGGGTAGAGATGTGAAATGGCTTGGTCCCACAATCGCGTGTGGAGATTGAGAATTAGGAGGGTTATCTTGACTGCAGAGCCTCCTCCCCAACCTGAGGAGCAAGGCGTCCCGGCCCCACACTGGGATCCCTAGCCCAGGATTCTAGTGCCAAAAAGAGAATTCCCCACAACCTCTAGCTGTGAAAACCAGTGGGGGTTGTGGCTTAGTGAGACAGAGGGTTGCTGGAGTTACAGGCATTCCTCTTAAAGTGCTTGTACCTGGACCTACTCACTATCATACTCACTCACTCTGAGCTTCAGTGCAGGGACAGCTGCTCAAGGGGCACAAAACATATACAGGGAGATACTGAGTTGTCGGGCTTCAGGGCAAGGGCTGGAGGGACAGCCTTCTCCCAAACAGAAGTACTGACAGTATCCATTGTTCCTTTGTTGAGTCTTCCACCCTCCCAGCGTGAGGATGCAGGTACCACCATATCTGAGTAGTCTTCAACCTGGATAGCACACAAGTCACTGAGACTCTGCCTATCCCAACTTGTGGGCCCACCCAAGCCACTTCCATTTGTTTTATTCCATACATATAGCTTGTCTTGGCTCTTGCTGCAGACTTTCCTAAAATCTCTCAAAGGCTCACAAAACTCAAAGAAGCAGCATCTGGCGTCTATATGACCCATATCTCTTGCTGAGCAGCCCTAAGCTTTGCACTAGTGCCAGCTGGCCTTGGTTCCTGACTTGGCCTCTCGAGGCACCTATAAGCCTAGCATGGGTGGCAGCCATCTTCAGATTGCTTGGTGACTCTTACCAAGTGTTACAGAAGTATACAGGCTGTGGCTGAACTTGGCCTGCAGCTGGGCCCCTCCTAGGAGGCCCTCAGGCCAGTAACCCAATGGCTTGCTTCTACCAAAGCCAGAGTCAGAACACCACCCAGGGCTGCATCTGAGGAGGACACACATGAAGGGCAGATTGGGCAGGCAGCAGAGCCCTGATAAAGTGAATACTACTCCATAGGGTGAACCCCTCTCTGCCAATCCTCCCGACCAATCAGCCCAAGGGTCAATCCCTCCCATCAGCATGCAAACAGCAACTGAGGTTCAACTATAATAGGAGGTCACACAGAACCCACACAAGGGACACATCTTGAGCACCGTGGTTAGGTGACTAGAAGACTATGTCATTGGGCCCCACAGGACACCTACAACATAAAGCCACTCTACTAAGGCCAGGAGACTTAGGAGTCCTACCTAATACATAGAAACAGACATAGGGAGGCTGCCAAAATGGGAAGGCAAAGAAATGTGTTCTATAAGAAAGAACAGAACAAAGCTTCAGAAGAAGAACTCCACAAAATGGAGACAAACAATCTACCAGATGCAGAGTTTCAAACACTGATTATAAGCATGATCAATGAACATAGAGGAAGAGCAGATGAAAGTAGATGAAGAGAACTTTAACAAAGAGATAGAAAACAAAAATATGGAGATGAAAAACATAAAAAGAAACCAGTCAGAAATGAAGAATAGAATATCTGAAATTAAGAGTACATGAGAGGGAATCAACATTGTGGATGAAGAGGAAGATAGAATTACCAATACAGAGGATGGGATAGTGGAGGACACCCAATTAAAACAGCAACAGGAAAAAAATTTGAAAAAATGAAGATAGTTTATGGAGCCTCTGGGACAAAATCAAGCGTAACAACATTTGCATCCTAGGGGTACCAGAAGGAGAAGAGAGAGAGCAAGAAATTGAAAACCCATTTCAAGAATTAATGACAGAAAACTTCCCTAACCTGGTGAAGGAAATAGACATACAAGCCCAGGAAGCACAGAGAGTGGAGTCCCAAACAAGATGAACTCAAAGAGGCCCAGAACAAGACACATCACAATGAAAATTCCAAAGGTTAAAGACAAAGAGAGAATCTTAAAAGCAGAAAGAGAAAAGCAGTTAAGTTACATACAAGGGAGCTCCCACAAGACCATCAGCCAATTTCTCAACAGAAACTTTGCAGGCCAGTAGGGATTGGCACAAAATATTCAAAGTGATGAAAACCAAGGAACTACATCCAAGATTAGTCTACATAGCAAAGCTATTATTTAGAATTGAAGTACACATAAAGGGCATCCCAGACAATAAAAAGCTAAAGGAGTTCATCGCCACTAAGCCAGTATTACAGGAAATGTTGGAGGGACTTATTTAAGAAAAAGAAAAAAAAATGTATTAGAAATATGAATAAAGAATGGCAATAACTATCTATTTATCAAGTACTTCAAATGAAAAAGAGTTAAATGCTCCAATAAAAAGATAGGGTAGTTAAATGGATAAGAAAACAAGACCCTTATATAGGCTGCCTACAAGACACTCACTTCAGATTAAAAGACACACACAGACAGAAAGCAAAGGAATGGAAAAAGTACTTCATGATGGGCCTAGAGAGTATTGTGTTGAGTGGAATAAATCAAATAGAGAAAGACCAATGTCATATGATTTCATGTGCATGTAGAATCTAAAGAACAAAACAAACAAACTCTAGATACGGGGAACATTTTGAGAGTTACCAGATGAAATAGGGGAAGAGATTAAGAAGTACAAATTGGTAGTTACAAAATAGTTATGGAGATATAAAGTACAATATAAGAAATATAGTTTATGACATTGTGATAACTATGTATGGTGTCAGAGGAGTACTAGATGTATTGGGGTGATCATTTCATGAGTTATATAGATGTCTAATCACTATGTTGTATACCTGAAACTAATATAATATATTATGCCAATTTTAATTGAAAAATAAAAATATCATTAATAAAATAAGAATATCCATATAAATATATCCATACACACAGACACACACATATATGTGTGTGTGTGTTCGTTGAATAAATGAATGAAGAGGACTAAGCTTAGACTTGAAGGATGAGATGGAAAGGAAAAGCAGAAATGTACTCTAACCACAAGGAAATGGTGTGTGCAAAAGATCATAGGTGAGAGAATATACTGAGAACCAGACAAAAGCTGAGCACACTTGCAATGAAGAGTGTAAGAGGGGTGGAAATGAGGGTGGGGGAGGGTGCAAAGAAAGAGAAAAGGCTGGAGACTTTAGCAGAGACTAGATCATGGTGGGTCTTTTACCTGTGTTATGAAGTTTTGGCTTTAGTCTGCAAGCAATGAGGGACTATTTTAGGATCTATGTTAGTTACTTAGGGCTGCTGTAACAAAGTACCACAAATTGGATTGTTTAAAATATATTAAACAGAAAATTAGTGTCTCATGGTTCTGGAGACTAGACATTAAAATCAAAGTGTCAGCAGGGTTGGTTCCTTCTGACAGCTGGGAGGAAGAGTCCCTTTCATGCCTCTCTCCCAGCTTCTGGTGATTTGCTGGGAATCTTTGGTATCCTTGGCTTGTAGAGGTATCATCCAGATCTCTGCTGTGTCCAAATTTCCCCTTTTTATAAGGAGAGAGTCATAGTGAATTAGGGCCATGCTAATGACTTCATCTTAATGTGATCATCTGTAAATAGCCTATTTCTAAATAAGGTCACATTCATAGGCACTGGGGATTAAGACTTCGATATTGTTTGAGGAAGACACAATTTATAACAGAGTCTTAAGCAGAAAGTTACACGATGTATTTTAGAAAAATCCCCCTTCCTCCAATGAAAGAAATGAGATGGCAAGGGTTGGAGTGTGGCAAGGAGGATAAAGATTAGACTATTCCAGAGGCCTTTGCCTTCAGTGTCATATAAGGTGATAAGTGGTAGTGGGACAAAGAAAGGTGGGCAGATTCAAGGGACACTTGGTAGGCAGAAAGAATAAGAAAGAACTGATAGAAGAAGAAGACAATTTCTAAAAATCTGAATCATTCTCCTAGAAACAGGAATAAAACCAACTACAGAATTTGTGGATCCCAGTGCAAAACTAAAATGAAGGGTCCCTTTGTTCATAAAATCTTAAGAATTGTTAGATGGTGACAGCATAGCATTAAGCCAAGTGTAGAGCCCTCTGAGAATAAGACCCTGTGAGACTGCGTGGGTCACACACCCATGAAGCTGGCCCTGATCCTTCTTTTAATTCTGAGAAGAACAATGCCAGAGGTATCACATTCCTCAACTTCAAACTATACTACAAAGTTATAGTAATAAAAACAGTATGGTATTGACAGAAAAACAGACATATTGGCCAATGAAATAGAATTAAGAGCCCAGAAATAAACTCACATGTATATAAGCAACTAATTTATGAGAAAGAGCCAAGAATATACACTGGAGAAAGGAAAGTCTCTTCAATAAATGGTGTTGGGAAAACTGGACAGCTATATGCAAAAGAATAAAACTAGACCACTATCTTACATCATAAGCAAAAATTAACTCAAAATGGATTAAAGGCTTGAGTGTAAGACCTGAAACAATAAAATACGAAGAAGAAAACATAGGCACTAAGTTTGTAGACATTGTTTTCATAGGTGTTTTTGTAAATTTGACTTCTAAGGAAAGGGAAACAAAAGCAAATACATCAAACTAAAAAGCTTCCGCATAGCAAAGGAAATTATCAACACAACAAAAAGGCAAACAACTGAATGGGAGAAGGTTTTTGCAAATGATACTTATGATAAGGGGTTAATATCTAAAGTAGATAGAGAACCTATATAACTCAACAACAAATAATCTGATTAAAAAATGGGCAAAGGATCTGAATAGACATTTTTCCAAGGAAGATATAGTTATTAGGGAAATGCAAATCAAAACCACTATGAAATATCACCACATACTTGTTAGAATAGCTATTATCAAAAAGAAGAGAGATAAGTGATAGAATGTAGAGAAAAAGGAACCCTTGTACACTGTTTTAAATTGATGTAGCCATTATAGAAAACATGGAGGGTCCTTAAAAAACTAAAACTAGAACTGCCTTATGACCCAGCAATTTCTCTTCTGGATATTTACCCCCCAAATATGAAAACATTAATTCATAAAGATATATGTACTCTTACGCTCATTGCAGCATTATTTACAATAGTCGAGACATGAAAACAATTTAAGTGTCCATCGATAGGTGAATGGATAAAGAAGATATAATATATATATACTTCTCAGCCACAAAAAAAGATGAAATATTGTCATTTGCAGCAACACAGATGGATCTTGAAAATACTGTGATAAGTGAAATAAGTCAGACAAAAATGGACAAAAACTGCATGATTTCACTCATATGTGGAACATAAAACAAAAAAAGTAAAAAAGGAACTAATGAAACAAGTTAAAACAAACATAGAATATAACAGAATGGTGGTAACCAGAGAAGTAGGAGGTTGGAGGACGGTGAATTAGGTAGAGTCAAATACATGGTAACAGAAGAAAATTAGATTTTGGGTGGTGAGCATGCAATAGAGTATGTAAATATCAAATTATAATGTTGTACAACTGACATTTATGTTATTAACCAATGTTGCCTCAATAAATTTTAAAAAAAGAACAAAATCCTTCCTTGACCATCAATTTAATCTTTCTTCTCTTAAAACCTATAGTACTTGTTTATAAGCCAGTCTTGATATTTATTGCATGCCTTCTTTCTTTGTCAATCTCTATGATTATATAACTGTATGTGCTTGTGGCATCTGTATTCATTCGTCAAATTCTTATTAGGAATATTACATATTATATATATAAAATGCCTAAGTATTTCGTGTGCAAGGCTCTCAGACTTATAACAGACTTATACAAAACTAACAGACAGACACTCAAGGAGTTCACAATCTGGGAAGTTACCAAATATATTAACAATTATAATACTCTGTGACAAACACTATTCACAGGGTACCAATTACTCGGGTTTGGGGCTCCAGGCAGGAAGGCATCTTTGAAGATATGTGACCCAGCAAAAACTGTGGGACCCAGCAAAGGGAAGGAAAGAGAATGATAAAGGGCATTTCAGAGAGATCAGTATATATAAACAGCGTGGGAATGTTATGTTCCTCTCCCAACTACAATGTTGATTTTTGGAGTAAAGGAATTACACCCTCTCCTAACATCTAACATGAATCATTGCTTATAGTACAACTTCAAAAACTATTTGATTAGTTGAGAAGACAAATTGATTCCATTAAAAAATATGGCATTTAAAATTAAACCAAAGATCAAAAGTAATTAGAAATTTTAAATATACATCTAAAATTCACTGTCTAAGAATGTTACGTCTTCCAGAGATTTTATATATACAGCTGCCATATGACTTTACATCTGGTTAATGCTAATTTTACTATCTCTTTCTGATAATAGTGTAACAAAAACTAATCATAGCTATTATTGCCAGGCAGATTATAAAAAGGAGTGCTGTTTATAGCTGTAAATTTTATTATCATAAAATGTCAAGTATATAAAAACGTTATCCCTGCAATATTTCTAAGTATTGAAAAGTTGATTTCAGCTTACTATGCAGGCTATGACCATTTCAAAAGTAGAGACTTTGTATATCTTTAGTTTATAACAACTCTCTAGATATTCACTGACATTTTATAACCCATTTGCATTAATAGTCATTAGAACAGATGCAGGCTGAAATGAATATATGGCATTTACCTTCAACTTCCCATGCTAGAAATACAGTATTTCCTCAACTTTGTAAAACAGATATGCTGCTGCTGCAGAGACAATGGTTAAGATGTTCTCAACCAGCAAGAATACAAGTACAAAGATTTAAAAATAAGCATATAGAAAACAGTTAAAGATAGTGTGAATTAAATATTAAAACAGAAAGTCATGAGCCTTTTAAGAATGCAAATTTAAAAAAGTAAAAAAAAACTAATTTAAAAAATATTTGAGGAGCATGGTACAAGGGAAAAGCAAAAGATCTGAAATTAGAAATCTTAGAGACAATCTTTGATTCTATCATGTTAATGGATCTTGTGCAAGGCATTTTCCCTTTCCTCAGGTGAACTTATATGTAAATTGGAGAAAATACCACTTGTATCACAGAGTTACTTTGAAGACTAAATGAGATAATAAATGTTAATAAATGTTAATAATGAGATAATAAATGTTAACACTTTTTTTAGTTGAATTTTAATTTGTAAATTGTGATTTATATAAAATAGCTAAATATTTCATTACGTCAATTCAAATTCATTCATTCAATCAATTTCTTTATTAAGATTCAACTGGAATTTATTTTGTATCTACTCATGCCCTGTGCTGGGTGCCTTGACATAGTTTAATATTTGCAGCAAGCCCATGATATAGGTGAGAACTGAGGCCCATATGAAAAGTTTTGTTTTTACTGTTTATCTGTAGCTGCAATATGAAAATATTTCTGGTTGAGTTCTCCATTCTTTAAATAGAGAAATGAATTAGCTGACAGTTCTCTATATTGCTAGGCTAAAGGACAGTCAGCTTAATTTCTTTGAATTCATATGACGCAGTTTCCTTTTTTCAAGCACTCATATATTAAGCAAGTATTTACTATGTATAATGAAGTGCCAAGGAAGACACAAACCAAACACAGGTAAAGAGAATCATAGGAAACTTATGCAGTAGAAAGTAAAACAATGAAATAGATAATTTTAGATTAGTCTGATGGCAGAGAAATGGAATGGATTGGGAAGTGACTGGAAATAAGGGTTAGGAAGCTGTGGCTATTGACAAGTCATGAGGCAATAACTACCAGGCCTGGGATGACAGCAATGGGCAATAGAAGAAAGAGAAACATAAGAGATGTTCCAGAGGTTCACTGATTATAGAGGATAAATGAGAAAAATGGTTCACATATGACTGAGGTCAATAACTTAAGGAATTCAGGGAAGAGTGATGTCCTGGGTAGAAACATAGCATTTAGGGAAGACAAGTATGAAACCTACTGAATCATAATGAGATAGAGGCAACACTGAAAAGGCTCAAGAGAGCTGGCCTGTGCATAATGTAAACTGCATATCTGGAGCTGTGGGGCTGGGTCAAGGCAGAAGATACAGATCTGAGCTTCATCAGCATGAGGTAACTAAAACTATGAGATAGAATCAACTCTAGGAGGAAGCACTTAGAAGCAAATGAGCAGAAGTTCAAGGACTGTCATCTAAAATTAAGAGAGGAAAAGAAAAAAGGAAGGACAATTTGATCAATTTTTTGGAATGTACTAAAATAAAATATATTTAGATAGTATTAGATTTTAGATTACTTTAGATTATATTAGATAATAAAGAATTACATTTTATTCCCATTTTATGTGCCCAATAAAAGTTAAATATTAATAAAGGAGAAGGCACATCACTTCAAATTCTGTCCATTTAGAGAATAATGGTATTCAGAGAGAAGAAATCATGGCTAAAAATGAAGATCCTTAAACGAAACAGAAATATTAATAATGGAAACAAACACCAATGTGTAAGGTCTGCTTCCATCAGCAAGATCTTGGAAGGGCCCAGAAAATTTGAAAACTTATTTCCGCCTACAATGATCACAATATCCGAATTGATTCACTATTTTCCTCATTTGTAATACTTTCTGCAAGGCACTCAGCCAGACACTGAGAATACAGTAGCAGATAAGATGGACACATTCTCTGTTCTCGTGTTCATAGGCCAGCCCATGACAATTTGCATCCTGCCTCTTCGCTTCTAGTCCTAAGTAATCAGATTGAATCTCAGTGACATTCCCCATTTTCCTTTTCCTACATGCTTTTTACAGATGAAGATTGAATGCTTGCTAACCAGCAGATGGAGATCTTCTTTTAAACAAATTATATGGTAGTGAGAGAATGTAATAAATATATGCCCAAGTAGTACACATTTTAACCTGAGTAGTTGAGTGGTTCCTGTCACCACTCCAAATGGTTGTGTCAGCTCTGTACACAGTGAGAGTTTTGCCTTACACGGGGCTCCTTGTCCTTTATGAACTCCAGAAGGAAGAATGAAAAACAGGAGGGAGAAAGATCCTTTGTCACTTCATCTTCTTTCTCATTGCTTTTTCCTATTTAAAGCAAGAGAAATGAAAAATAAATGAAAGATAAACAAAAAATACAGTTTTAAAATTAAGAATCAAAAAAGAAACAAGCACCAGAATGAACCAAGTATGGACTCTCCAAAACTGCTTTTGGCACTGTATTTACTGAAGCTACCGAATTTATAAACTCTTATAAGTGTTCAGAGATAGAAAACAATGCTTCAGAATAAGTATGCCAACTCTGCCTGCCCTAGTAGGTGGCACAAGTGGGCATACAGCATTGTTTAAATCTAAATAATTTTCCTGTCTATAGTTTGAGTTCATCTCAAATACCTAAAAGGACCAGGCTGAGTAAAATGGGCCCAGTATAAGTGGCAGGGACTACCACATGCTGGAAAATACGTATTGTCTAAAGGTAGCAGCAGAAGGAATGCAGATTTGATTGTTCAAGAGGAAGCCAGAAATTTGGATTTTTATGTAAAATCATCTGACTTCTTATATATTGACAATGAATTTTTAAAAATTAAAAAATGTCATGTTGGCTAATCTGTAACTGATTTATCTAGAGGTCACTAACTTACAACTTCTGGCCTATGGCGATTTTGCTGTGTTTGTACAGAAACATGGAAGTCGTTGCAGGTTTATGAACATTATTAACCTTAGCACGTGCCATCAATGCAAGATTCAAGAATGTTGAAAGGCCCTAAAAGAATAGGCATACAGTTACAATGGAAGTGAAAAGAGATAAATTAAAAACTTAAGAATGGAGAGAAAATAATATTATTGGTGCATATAATAATAATACTGAAAGGTTGGTAAATCGTGCAAAATGTTAAAACAACTAGACTTACACAATCATCATGGTCATTGTTAGCAGCTAGAAACCAGGGGAAAATATTTAGCATGGTAAATTTAGCCTAACGTTAATTCAGAAGTCTAGGGATTTATGTAATTAACATATTATTGTGAATTGCTCCTTAAAGTTGTTGCAAGGCATAGATGATTCCATTGGTTCATGGCTTGTTTTGCTGGGGTTCCAGTACAGATTCATGTATCCATTCATTCATTCAACAAATATTTATTGAGCACCTACTATGTGTCAGGTACCATTAGAGGTATTGGAATAAAATAGTTCATGCATCAGACAAAAGTTCTTGACCTTATGGAGTTTACATTCTAGTTGAGAGAGACAATATACAAGAAAAGTAAGTGTACAATATATTAAACAGTGATAAATCTTAGAGAGAAGAAAATTATATCAGAGAAGGAAAATAGAAGTCTGTGTGTGCAGCATGTGTGCACATGAGAGAGGAGGGTAATGTGAAATTGAAATTCTAACTAGGGTCACCAGGAAAGCCTTACTGAGAAAGCAACATTTGAGCAGAAACATGAGGGAAGTGCAGGCTGACAGTGAAGGAGTAGAAGTAAATCAAGCCCTGAAGATATCTGGGGTAAGAAAATTCTAGGCAGAAGGAACAAGTGCAAAGGCCCCAAGGGACAGGTGCATTTGTCATTTTCAATGGGATGTGACAAAGAACAAGGGGTAGAGTAGTAGCAGAAGAGGTGAGAGAGGCCTGATCACACTGTTGGCTTTTACAATAAATGAGATAGGAAGTCATTGCAGGGAAGATGGGCTAATCAGAGGGGTTACAGAATTTGACATATGTTTTAAAAGGATCCTTCTGACTGTGTCATGATTAAATGAAAGGACAGCAAAGCCAGGTGCAGTGTAACCAGCTGAGAAGCTGTTGAAATAATCTAGGTGAAAGACAATGATGGATTGGACTAAGGTCTTAGTAGTGGAGATGGCAAGAAGTCATCATATTTTGTGTATATTCAGACAACAGAGTTGAAATGATTTGCTGACATATTCTTTGTGACATTTAAGAAAGTGAAGAGTCAAGAGTGAATCCAAGTCCTCTAGCCTGAGCCACTGGAAAGATGGAGTTGGCATCAACTGTGAAGACTAGATGAAGAGTAGGCTTGAGGGTAGTGAATAACAAGAGTTCAATGTTAGACCTGTTATGACTATTAAAAATCCAATTGGGAGATGTTGAGTAGGCAGTTGGCTGTAGCATCTGGGGTTCCACGCTGTATATTTAAATTCGAAGTCTTTAGCATATTGATGGTACTTAAAGCTTTGAGTTTGGATGAGAGCACCTAGAAAGTGAATGATGATTGAAATGAGAAGAGGTCCAAGCTCTGAGCTTGGGGGGCACTCCAACATAAAAGATTAGGAAATGAAGAAGGGCCAATAAAGTATACTATAAAGGAACTTTCAGAGCACTAGGAAATAAAGAGATAGGTGATTATGACGACTTAGTAGCTTAGTGAAGACAGATCTCAAGTTGGGGAGAAGGATCAACCTCTGAAAAGCTACCGATGGTCATATAAGATAAGGATAGAGAACTGCCTGACAACTGGATGCAGAAACATGTCAGAGCAGTTTGGTGGAAGAGTGGGGCAAAAGTCCTAGTGGAGTAGTCTTCCAAAAGAATGGGAGAGAAGAAATTAGAGACAGCAACTCTAAAAAAATTTAAAAAGATATATTATAAAGGGAAAAAGAGAAGTGTTGCAGAAGCTGACTCAAGGAGGAAGTGAGCTCAAGAGTTTTTGTTTGTTTGTTCTAAGAGAAAAAAAAAAAAACAGTATGTTTCTATGCTCCCAGGAATTATCCAGAAGAGAGGAAGAAAAATATATAATGCAAGAGATAGAGGGAAGATTTGTTGGGGCAATTTTCTTGAATAGATAAGAGAAGATGACTTATAGTAAACAGGTGGAGGACTTTGCCTTGGGTAGGAGTAGGGACAGCTCATCCACAAAGATAGGAGAGAAAGCGAGTAAATGGTTACAAGTGCTGAGAGGTGGGCTTGTGGAAATTCTCTTGATTTCCTCTATTTTCACAATGAATGAGTTTGGGGAAGGAATTATGGAAGCAATGCAGAGAAAGGAGTGCATGAAATAGTTGTCTAGGAGTCTGAAAGAGTGAATGCTTTAGGGGTATATGATATAATAGCTAATCAACATTCAAGACTAGTGATGACATTTTAAAAAATATTTTTCTTTTAATTACTTAATTTCTCATTTTTAAATTTATTTTAAATAGTTTCAAGTATACAGTACATTGGTTAGACATCTATATAGTTCATAAAATGATTCCCCACCCCAGTTGCTCCCTCCCTCCCTTGACCCTCCACCTAGCCAACGTATTAATGCTAACTGCATTCCCTATGCCATGCTCCCAATGCCCGTGACCCTGTATCAGCTACTAATTTGTATTCTTTAACCCTTCACCTCATTCTCCCAGCTCCCCCAAACCTCCTCACCTCTGTCCATCACCAAATTGTCCACTATATTTGTGAGTCTGTTTTTGACTAGTTCGTTTTCATTCCTTAGATTCCACATATAAGTGAAATCATATAGTGTTTATCTTTATCTGACTTAAATATCTTCTAGGTTCATCAAAGCAATATCTTTTCCCATCCCCTTCCTTTTAGTCTGTGTGTGTCTTTCAATCTGAAGTGAGTCTCTTGCAGGCAGCATATGTAGGGGTCTTGTTTTCTTCTCCCTTCAGTCACTCTATCTTTTGGTCGGAGCACTTAATTCTTTTCCATTTAAGGTACTTATTGATAGGAATGTAGTTGTTTTTCATACAATGTAGTTTTTTCTTCTTAAAGAAGTCCCTCCAACATTTCCTGTAATACTGACTTGGTGTTGATAAATTCCTTTAGCTTATTTTTGTCTGGGAAGCTCTTTATCTGTCCTTCAACTCTAAATGTTAGCTTTTCTGGATAAAGTATTCTTAGTTGTAGATTCTAGATCTTCACCAAATCAAATATTTTTTTTGCCAAACCCTTCTCTCCTGGTTTCTTTTGAGAAATCAGCTGCCAGTCTTATGGTTATTCCCTTATAGGTAACTATCTGTTTTTCTCTTGTTGCTTTCAATATTCTTTCTTTATATTTAACCTTTGGCATTTTAATTATGATGTGTCTTGGTGCAGGCCTCTTTGTGTTCCTGTTTTTTGGGATTCTCTGAGCATCCTGGTTTTATGTCCATTTTCTTCACTAGGTTTTATGTCCATTTTCTTCACTAGGAAGTTTTACATCATTTCTTCAAACAGCTGTTCAACATCTTGATTTTCTTCAGCTATGCCAGTCAAGACCAATATTTGGACAATTAATAGTATCCTTTATGCTCCTTAAATTATTTTTATAGTCTTGGCATCTTATCTCTTGCCATTCTGATTGTGTGTCCTTGGCTTTCCCTCTACATAGGGCATTTGATCTTTTTCTTTATTCGCTTTGTTTATTCCTTTGTTTATTCCATTTAATATACTTCTCATCTCAGATAACGTGTTCTTCATTTCAGACTGGTTCCCTTTTATAATTTCCATTTCCATTTTTGTGTTTTTTCTTTTTTATCTCTGTTGAAGTTCTCACTAAATTTAACCAAAAGATCATTGAGCATCTTTATAACCAGTGTTTTGAACTCTGCATGTTAGTTTACTTGACTCCATTATTACTGGATCTCTGTTCTGTTCTGTCATATGGTTTCTGCTTGTCTTCCCATTTTGACTGCCTTTCCATGTCTATTTCTATGTACTAAGCAAAGCTTCTGAGTCTCCTGGTCTCTGTTATCCAGTTTGACTATGTCACCACTATGGCGGCGCTGTGTTCATGCACTGGTAGGGGAGAGGGCTCAACAGGGAACAATGGATACTGCTGGCACTTCTGTACAGAGCAAGTCTCACCTTGGCCCTCACTCCAACAATGCCTCCCTGTAAGTCCCTGGTGCCCCTTGCGTGCAGCCAAATCAGCACTGGTCCTCAGAGCACAATGCCTCCCTGTAAGTCCCAGATACGCCATCACAAAATCCACTCACGTACTTGGCCCCTTTAAGAGGTTTCTGCAGCTGCTACTGCCACAGCTTCTGTCCCACTCTGCCACTTGGGACTGGGTATCTGCATGTCCTTTCCCCGTCCTACCTTCCTCCGTTGCAGGGTGATTTCTTGGATTTCTCCCTAGCTGTATGGCTTGTTTACCTAGATCCCAGGTGATTTTTCCTTGCTGTTTACTCCTGTTTCCATCACAACTTTGATTTGGTCACCAGAGGAATGAACAGAACCTCTATCACCTACACCATTTTTTTCCTAATTTCTCATTTTGAAGTAATTTCAGAATTACAAAAAAATTGCAAAAATAGTTCAAAGAATCTCCATCTGTCCTTCATCCAAATCCCTCAAATGTTAACACTTAGTTTACCAGAGTACAATTGCCAATATCGGGAAACACTTCTCAAATCCATTTTTTTTTACTATAAACTTATATATAAGTGTATTTGAAAATAGCCTTTTTAAATTTTATTATTAGTTTTAAGTATACAGTACATTGGTTAGACATTTATATAGTTTATAAAACGATGCCCCTAATCGCTCTTTCTCTCCTCTGGCTCTCTACCTAGCCATTACATTAATGCTAACTGCATTCCCTATGCCATGCTCCCAATCCCCATGACCACCTATTAACTACTAATTTGTACTTCTTTAATCCTTCGCCCTATTTCCCAGCACCTCCAACCCCCTCTCCTCTGGCAGGGGAGATTGTCCTCTATATGTGTGAGTCTGTTTTTGATTAATTTGTTCTTTTTGTTCCTTAGATTCTGCATATAAGTGAAATCATTCTGAAATCTAACCTATTCATAAGAAAAAAAGAGGTTCTAGATTTTCATTCATCCAACTAACTTATTGGACCAATATCTGGTCTAAAATCTGAAATCTGGTGTGTGCTACAGGTGATAGAGAAAATAAAAGATGTCAAATATCGAATTAAAACATTCCAGGGACTCCATGAAAAGTCAAATTTTCTCACAAATAAAATTGAAAATATAATTATATATTCTCAACTTCTGATATAGTAGATGTGCCTAATGAAACATTTTTCTTACAGCAGGATCTTGAACTACTCTGGGGCTTTAGCTATATACTTTCAAAGAAACGGAGGCCTGAGGCGAGGTAAGTACACTAGGCCACAAGTCAAGAGATTCTAAATCTAAATTTGGTTGAGTTTCTACTTGTGTGGCCAGAACAAGCCAGTATAGCAAAGAAGTTTAGAGCACATGCTCTGGAGTTTCAAAGGCTTGGAATCCAAACTTGGTTTCTGGGTGTATAGTCTTTGTGACTTTGGACATACTTCTTAATCCCTCTAAGCTTGTTTCTTCATCAAAATAGAAAAAGTATACAGCACTCACATCCTAGCATATTTACAAGGCATACATGAGGAAGATGCACAGAGAATGCTTAGCATAATGACTAATAAACAGTAAATGCACCAAAAGTGCTAGTTTTCATATTTAATAACTTTTATTATAGTTGCTATTATTATTAACTACCTTTCCATGGTTCATTTTACATAAGTATAAAATGAATGGAATCAACTAGACCAGAATTTTTCTAACATGAATAAATATCTGGATAAATGATTGTAGACTTCCAGAGTTGTCTTTAACTATTTCTATTACATCAGCAAAAATAAAACTTAGTATAATGCAGTTAGAGCCTAACTATAAATCCAAAATTGGTTTAAAAATTGTATTTAAATGGAATCAAAACACCAATAACAACAAAATCAAGTTAAGTATTTTAATGAGGATAGTAATGATTTTCTGGAAATCAGTCATTCTTTGTCCTGTGAGCCCAGTAATGATTACCCATGATGCAGGTCTCCTGTATTCACTGCCCATGTATTTACTGTGTTCTGCTCAATTCTTCCATTTCGCTTTCTTTGAACTACTGCAGCCTTCAGTAACATTGTTTGGCCTTCCGTTTGCACAAACTCATGATTTATTTGGAGCTGGTTCATTTCTCATTAGTTCTTGAAAATTAAGGGAGTAACTTGGCCTGAAATCCCAATTCATCTCTTCATGGAGATTTTGTAGATTTTCAGCTCCAAATCTTTCAGTGGTCTTTGCTGCCAGTCAAAATCCTGACATTTAAGTTCCTCTCAGACTTACATTTGTAGTCTTACCTACCAAACTTCTCTAGTCAAACTAAGATATCTGTTGCCATAGACTGAATGTCTGTGTCCCCTCAAAATTCATATGTTGAAACCTGACACCCAATGTGATGGTATTTAGAGGTGGAGCCCCAATGAATGGGATTAGTGCCCTTATAAAAGAGATCCCAGAGAGATCTCTCATCCCTTCTGCCATGTAAAGACACAGCAAGAAGATAGCCATTTGTAAAATAGAAAACAGGCCCTCACCAGACACCAAATCTGCCAGTGCCTTGATTTTAGACTTCCCAGCCTCCAGAACTGTGAGAAATAAATGTTTGTTTATTAGACACTCAGTCTATGGCATTTTTGTTATAACAGCCAGAATGAAGGCACTTATGAAATATCTCCTTTTTAAAAAAATTTGTTGAGTTTCTTTATGCTAAGTACACATCAATCTTGGTAAGTATTTCTTGTGCATTGAGGAGAATGTTTGTTCTCTATTCATTGGATACAGGTATCCATATATGTCTATCAGATCAAGCTTATGAATTGGGTTATTCAAATCTTCCACATCCTTAGTAATCTTTTGCTTGTTCGATCTCTTAGTTTCTGAGAGACGTGTGTTTTTAAAAATTCCTATTTTAGCAGTGGACTTATCTAAAATATCTCCTTGTAATTTTGTCAATTTTTATTTCACATATTTAGAAATTACATTATTAGGTATAGCCTTATACTGGCATATCATCTTAATAAATCATTTCTTTGTATCTTAAAAAACAAGTCCATGAGAGCCCACTTTGTCTAATAGTAATATATTGTTTGTCCAGCCTTTGGCCAACTTCCATGACACTTCACTGGTCAGGGTGCAGATTTTCTAGTTTCAGAGAAAAGGTCTCAGTTCTGAGGCTTTCAACTTAATTCAGGGTGTTTTGTTTCAGTCTCTGCCTGCTGCAGACTAGAGAGCTTATTCTCACTTGCCATGAAGTGGTACAATCCCAGTGCCTGGTCACTTAAAGCCCATGTCAAATTGGATACTCCTGTGGACTACCATGGCTTCATCTCAAGTTTACTTCACTACCATTAATATTTTTTGTTTCCAATACCCTGGATTTTCCTTTCTGTTAATCTCAGCTACATATTTTATCTGGTGTTTCTAGGTATTTGAGGGTAGAGAGAAGGCTGTCCACATCAGCATTGGTAGTCACATAGAAAATCTTGGCATTAACTTTTAACCATCTAAATAAATGCATACTCAAGTGTAAGATAACTTTATGAGTTTATATATTTGATATAGATATATACACACACTCCCATTACACACACACACACACACACACACACACACACACATATATTTAGAAGGGTATAAGTTCAATTTTAGTATAATTTAGCAACAAAGAAATAAAATAATTGTCATGTGTAGCTTTTCCTTTATATGATTAGGTTCTAAATTATCATAGAGAAAAATAATAGTTGACATTTACTGAGCATTTTCAATACTCCAAGAACTGTGTTGAAGCACTCTGAGGACGTTCTCATTTAATATTCACAACTCTATATAGAGTAGGTGCCATTATTATCTCAATTTTACAGATGTGGACATTAAGGCTTAAAAGGTTGAGTAACCTGACCAAAGTCATACAACTAGTAAATGGTGCAGCTAGGACTCAAACCATGTCTATTTGCCTTTAGGGTCCAAATATGTAACCACTTTATATCTCATCTTAAATAGCCCGTGTAGGCAAACTAGGTATATTAGGTGTCCATAATATACAAATATCCCTTAAAAATCACTAGGAGGAAGAATAAACACAAAAATGTAAAAATAGCAAGAAACTAGAATAAGTCATTTATAATAGAATACATTCAGTAATAACAGAGGAAAAGATGTTTAAGCTCATTAACAACCAAACATTAATTAAAATAAGATGCTATTTTCTACATAGCATAGTTGTGATTAAAAATTTGATAAACTCCCAGGATATGTTAAAATAAAGAGAAACACTCTCACACACAGCTGGTGGGAGTTTATCAGGACTTCTAAAAGATAAATAGGGACTATTTTATCAAAAAGCTTTAAAATCCTTATGCCACATGAAAAACAATTCTCATATATTTGAGAGGAACAATAGGTTATAAAATAGAAATGGATTAGAATAGTTTTAAATTAAAATACACATATACATTTGTATATACTATTTTCTATGTATATAAAATGCTTTAATTATATCAAAATATTAACAATAGTTATCTCTATATGAAATTTTTCTTTTTTATCTATATAATTGATATTTCTACAATTAACATGTACTAATTTCATATTACTGACCCCTAATTCAGTATTTTTTTTTTTTTTACAATATCCGGACAGACTGAAAAGCAAGGTTCTGAGCCTATAAAATGAAAGGCTGGGATTAGAAAAAGTAGGGGGCATTTATAAATATTTTTCCATAAGATATTTGAGATAAATTGTCAAGTGAAAAAATTAAGTCACAAATAATTAGATAATGTAATTTCTTTACATAAAAATATATATAAATTATATACACATATAAGTAATAATAATTATGTGCATATATAATTCTGGAATGTCACACCCCAAAATATTTAGAATTAGGGAGAAGACAGAGAAGACATTTACTTTCTGCACTTCATTACTTTCCCCAACAAGCATTAATTACTTTGTAATTAAAACACTCAAATATATCAAGGTTGGGAGAGGAACTAATCAAAATCCATCATGATCATTTAATGACTAATGGTTCTGGTCATTAAATCATGGGAATACCAAACTCAAGGGCATCTACCACCAAAGCTGAACAGATATTATTTAAAAGTAAATAAAATTACCCAGTCTAGTACTTGAAAAACAAAGAAGATTTATAGACATTTTTATTCCAAGCTTAGTATATATGAAAATTAGTAACATACTCAGTAATTATTTAGATACATTTATGGCTAATTAATAACAGTTCATGAATGGAAATTAGTAATAGAACCATAGAGCCTAAATACTGAAAAAGCTTTAAAGGTCAGGAAACTGAGGTTCACAGAGGTTAGCCAACTGAAGCTAGACAGTCCTCTGAGTCCCAGTTCAGTTTTAGAAACTTTTTATATTTATAACACAGAAGACAATAATCCTAGCTAATCTCTTGGATATTCCTTTGGAGATTTAGGATGAAACTATCCTAGAGTGACTCAATAATGATAACCATTATGTAAATTTTGTAATCACACATTCCAGAAATATACACATTTTTAAAAAAACAAACATTATAAAACCACTATCAGGATAGTTTGCTGTTTCAGAAGACAGGATCTTGATCTTATCTGTGATTAGGACTGTGTGACCTCCCCTTCCTGTGCTTCACCCTGACCCCAATAAAAGTCTGTCCTTTCTACTTTAGAGAGGTACTGTAAGATACCCGGAAGAAAGATGTCTGTTAATCTTTGTGGGATGTTTCTAATGAGCAGAGAGCATTTGGGGAAGGTCTAGAGGTCAAGCAGGAGATAAAGTTCTGCTTTCATTTCGGCCAGAGCCACTCCTTCTGTGGTCCCTTTATCCTCTAGCCAGAACATGTCAATAACTCATTATGGAAAATTTTGACCTCTTAAAATCCACACCTCTACTACTATAGGAAATTCTTGAAGCAATCGATGCTTTAATACTTCTAAACCTTACAAAAAACATTTCTCTTTGAAAATGACTTTTTCCCATTGAAAATAAGTATATATAAGTGGCATACTAGTATTAAGAAACACTCTGGGCCAAGTGTAGTCCTCAGGTATGGGTCTAAATCACAGCTGCTCTAATTCATCAGAGCTTGTTTTGCTCACAGTACAAGATTAGCGAAACCGGCCCTTCTAGTTCCTAACTGAATAATTTCTACAAAGCTAATGGTGGCAAGTTGGATTTGTTACACCTATGGTTCTAATTTCAATCACTGCAGTCTATCAGTTTAGCTCTTCATTGACCTCATTAGTGACATCTCCCTTTTACCTTCACTGGGACATCAAGTGTCTCACAACTCTGTACTAAGAATAACCACAGAGTGAGTGTGTAAAATGAAATGCTTTTTCTCCTCCCAAGTATGACCACCTAGGTAAAGTGATACACCAAGTTACAAACCCCCTGGAAGCAATTCTTTTTAATGTTATGAGTCTGGGTTTGGGAAGGAGAGGGGCAGGAAAAATAGGGAATGTTCTGGTTT
>NW_006436669.1:349527-359486 GCF_000325575.1 Pteropus alecto
AGAAGTTATGAGTAGAGGTATCTCCTTATGTGTCTAATTTTGAGGTTCCTGGGCACAAGGAAGGTACCCCACCAGCAATGGCATACAAGGTTTCCATGACTTGGCAGGGCAAGGTATGATTCAATGAGAAACAGGAGCATAGACTAAGTCTCATCTTGTTTGGTGGTATACATGCAAATCTCTTGTAAATTTGCAGAATCTTTTCTTTGAAGGAAGTCTTAAGCAGAACCATATTAATATGTAAAACAGATAAAAGTGTAGCTGTTCTGTTTGGAACTGAAGTGGAGGGAAGAATAGAGCCCTGTAATCTGTCTTCCCATGGCTCCTGAATAGAGTTAGACACCATATCCTCTACCCATGGAGGTTATTACTTCATCTGAAATAAGTGGTAGAGGAAAAGATGGAGCTTTGTTCATATCACCAAGGCATGTGACTATCTGGGACAGAGTGAGGAAAGAAGCAATGGCCTGGACCTTATTAATTTCAACACTGATACAATCTCTGACATCAAAACATAAGAGTGGGGGATTGAGGTTCTTATAAAACTTGAAGGACTATCAAAAACATACTAAACTCACTCTGTGATACTAAAACATAAGTTTTGGTTATATGTCCAATTGTATAAGAAATGCAAGTTCTCCATCAACGAGAATATAATGCATCATTTCATGTCCAGGCAATCTGTGCTCTCCCCTACCCTCAGTCCCCACATAATTTTCACCTCATACACTTAAGAATAAAACATATATTTCAGGATTGTGAGCATAAAAATAATATATCTGAAGAGCAAATCCATCACTGTTTAAGGTCATAAATTGCTACTTGTCTTAGAATGAAGAGTAAGTCAGTACTAAGCATCTCTGCTCATCTATTGTTCTAAGTACTAAAGGACTTTTTGGGGGACTAAACAGAGGGCATGTAGCTCATATACCTTCCAGGTGTGGCATATGTCCTTTTTAAGTTTAGGACTAAATCCCAGCTGGTCCCAAGGACTCAGTAGGTTCACCTCCTAAAGTCTGATGTGCACATTAGAAAAAATCTGAGAAAGATGATATGCTTTTGGAACACTTTTCCATCTAGCCATTCAAAGGGCAGTCACATTGCAACCCTTTGGCCTCTTCCATGATTGTTCGGCTCACTAGCTGCCTCAAGGATGCTGAGTAAAAGGCAGCTTTCATCCTTGGGTCACTGGTTAAAATTCATCATGTATTCAGTCCAGCTCAGTCAAAGCTAACAGCAGTTCACGGACTCAACTCACGTGGACAAGCCAAGGCCTCCTTACTTACATTAGTGTACTTGTACTCTTTCAGGCATAAGCTGTCCCACAGGTTCTCTGCAGCCAGATGGGTATAAAGACCAGTGACAGAATGTTGGAAGCTGCCTAGAGCATGGCACTTATTTGACAATCTGCGAGCTGCAGACTAGGTTCTCCAACTTACTAGAGACATTAGCGAAGTGTGATAGTTTAGAGATAAATGCTCAGGATTCACCCTCTAGCCCTTCAAACCAAACACTTTGGTTAATATCAACTATCGTCACATAAAATAGACACAATATAGATAGGAATCCTGGGCCATTTGTTTTCTAACAACTATCATCTAATTAAAACTCTACACCTGGCACAAAACTAAGTTCTTGACATAGATTCTCTCTTGAAATCCTCACAATACCCTGAGTTAGATACCATTTTACCCCAATTATATACGGTGAGGAAACCGCAGGGCCTTAGAGAGGTTAAGCAGCTTGACCAAGGGCACAGAGCTAACACGTGTGAGTCAGGGATTTGAATCCAGCCAAGCCGAGCTATGCGATGCTGTCTTTGATTGAAATGTGATGCAGTTACCAGAATTTTCAATTAACATGAGAATTGTGTAGTAAGATAAAACATAAAGTCAACATTTAGAATAGTGCCTTCCACACAGTAAGTAACCAACATTGATATGTTATCATTCACAGCACTAAAGGTAATGTTGCTTAGCCAACCTAACAATAAGGAAACAAATATTATTTACCTCTTTTTGGTGGACACGATCACACAATATACACAGATATCTAATATCAGCTGGGTATAGGCAGTCTAAGAAAATGACTGAAGCTAAGGAAATATAAAATTGTTTCTGAGTATTGGGGTAGTGTGAAAAAATAACACTATTCTACCCAAGCAACATAACAAAAACAATATTAACATTTTTAAAAGCCTCAATTATCGATAAGTAAAGCCTTTGAAAATGATTTAAAACTTCATCTCAATGTCTAAAATTATAAAGCCTCAAATGAATCTTTCCAAGTGGTTTTAATAAAGTTTAAAGTTTAACACCTGGAAAAGTACCTTATGCATAGTAGTGTTTCACAAAAAACATTCTGGAATGAATGAGTAAATTCATGAATATGCTTTTAAAAACAGATAAACATTGTCTTTTCATTATGTTTAAAAGTTGTTGTTTTTTTAATTCTATGATGCAGGTTGCATGACATTTCCTTATTAGTATTTTTTTTTGCTAGGAATCCCAGGATTGCCCTGTAGCTTAAACAAAGTAAAGAAATAACTATCATCCTGAAAGACAAAAAGAAATAACTAGCCAAAAAATAATTAAGAACAGAAATAAAGTTTTTGTCTTTGCAGTAACATGAGAGGTAAAAAGTAAAGTAGCTTCTTCAAAATATCCTTATTAATCTTTAAGAAAATATAAAACTGTTCTCTCTGCAGAATGAAAACACACAAAATAAAAGTATACATTTAAGCCATTAAGCTGGCGAAAGTAAAGACATTTCCCAGCATACATAATTAAATGATCAGGTAAATTCAGATAAAGAAAACACTTTTTAGTGCCCTGGGTAACCCTGGGGTCTCAACAGTTTACCCCGTGCACACTCAAAAATAACTATTCATTTTTTAAAAGAACTTTAAATACCAATAGCATAGAAATACAAACTACTCTATTTCCATAATGTAAAATTTGGATTAAATCTACACTGACCAAACTTTATTAAACCTATGTTCTGTTTTCAAACAAACAAACAAACGAGAGGACAGAGGTATGCAGAAAATTGTGAAGATTTCTAGCAACAACTTCTACACCACTCCAACAGAGCTGTGTCTTGTCACCAACAGTGAATCTGAGATTCGCCACTATTTAGGAAAATCAATAACATTATTTGTGGAGTGCCTAGGGTTTCTTTTGCATAAAGCTTTTATCTCATTTTAGCAAAATAATAAAAACAAAAACATAGGATGTATATCCTTGGGGCTCACTAGTACCCTGCCCAATCTGCTGAGAGAGTGAAAGTGTTGTGGTTCAGTGTGACAAGCTTCATCACATGGTTCTACCAAATTGCTAAGCTAATGGGACAAATAAATAGGCTGACTGTACTGTACTTAGAATCAAAGAAGGAGCTATATTATTTAAAGAGACATGATTATTTTTTAAAAAGGAAAAAAGGAAATTAACGTAATAGTTTCAAATATTTTTATTATTTTTAAATAAATTATTATTACTAAATAAACTAAATATTTATTAAATTAAAATAATAATACAATCCATATTGAATATAATTTGTGCCTTCCAAATCCAGCTTTCATTATACATCATTTCCATAGATGAAGCACGTAAGATGTGTTAAAATAACTGACAAATACATATAAAACACACCAAATCATGGATTTTCAAAGTAACTATCTCATTTGCTTAAATGTTTGGTGCTGATAGAAACAGTAAGTAGTAGAAGACAAAATATTCACATGTTTGGAGGTAACATATTAAATAGCCCTAGGTTGTGTTACTTGCTAGAAGAAATCTGCAGGAAATGAAGCCTGATGCCCAATTCCATGTGTGACAAAGCATTTTTAAAAAGATTGTTAAGCACATTGTCTTGACTATGCAATACCTAGCATATTATAAATGCCTAGCACTGGCCAGTAGTTCTTTCTCTCAATTTATGTATTGGAACATAAACATTTTTTATGCTTAAAAATATGAACATTTTTCACACTTACAAAATATGCACAATAAATATTACTTAAGACAAAAACCTAGCAGTCAGATTTGCCTATTGTCAACTTTCCTCTTTCTGAGAAGCTAATCAATCTCTGAAGTAGACACAGGCAAAAGTGGAAAAAATTCATGGTCTGTGGAGGCAGTCTAATTGGAGTATAGTAATCTTACAAGGAAAAGAACCCATATGTTAATACTCTAAAGAAAAACAAGGTGCGTAATATTTCCCAGTCTGATGAAATGCTTTTTCACCCACTGCTTTAAAATGCCTGCTTGCTCCTAAGAAGAAAAAGGAAGACTTGGTTAGAAAGTAAATCTTGAAAGATCATAAAAGCTATACAGAAGTCTCTCATCTTCCAAAACCTTTACTTAAGTCTCTACACATGTGCTTAAAACAAACGAACAAACAAACAAGACTGGTAGGAAGCTCCATCTAATTTACTGAGTTGGGTTTTACACATCTACCTAATAAATCCTCTCTCGCGCTCCTTCTCCCTCAAATTTCCAGAGAAACACGCACATACATGCAAACACGCACGATGTATTGCTCACTGTACGTACAGGTTCATCAACACCATGACAAAGGAGACAAGTCACATTACGACAATCAGAACACATGACTGTGACAGTGAGAAATGGGTTTCTTTTAAAACCTCGCTTGGACTCTGAATTCCCCTATTCCTGAGCAATTCTTCTTCATCCAGGAACTTTAAAGGATCAGAAAGACAAAACAGTTCGCATTCAAGAAAGAGAAAGAAAACAACGTTCGCTTTTCCGGGGCACTGCAAAATCAGCAACGGGACCGGCTGCGCCCAAGTGGAGCATTAAAGAATGCAAGCCCGACCCTGGACATCCGAGTTAAGAACGGTGTAACCAAGAAAAGTAAATAAATAATAGTGATCATTGTCATTAAGAATAAAATAGCAATAACGATTGTCACCACGCGGTTCCGTACAGCAGCCGCACGGGGAGCAGGCTTCGCCTTCAGCCCCTCCAGCCCACAGCCGCCCCGGCAGTCCCGCGCCAGGTCTGAGTAAGGGCACTGGGCTCCGCGCGCGGTGCGGTGGGGCGGGGCCGACTTCACAGGCTTCCGCCCGCGTGCGCCCCGCCTCTCCCTCCCCTCGCCTCCGGCGCCTGCGCATCCTGCAGGCGGCGTGAGTACAAGCTTCCGGTTGGTAGGACCTATTTCCTTCGCCTCAGGCTGCACCCTGCTAGGGAGTAAGGGTGGCTTGGGTGCTTTTATTCTGGGCTGCCTCCGGCTGGCAGACCCCCGACCTCGTTGCCTAAATTTCGAGGAAAATGAGATAAAAGGAAAATCCGGCTGTTCTGAGGAGTCCAACGTTTCCAAGCACCTCTTCAGATAAGGAAGGAAAATCGCTGTCATCAAGTGAGATGTACTACCAGGAAGCATACCTTGAGCGTTTATGTGCAGTTATATTTTGGGGGTAAAACGGCCCATTTGTGCAGCTCCAAAGCTTTTTCTTCTAAACTATCAACAGAATAGTGAGGTACCAGGCACTTTGATGTACCAGACACATTTCTGTTTCTGTCTTCCGGAATCATTTCTATAAAGTGCTAATTGAGACAGAGATCCTGGAAAATCTCATTATACTGAAGACTATCTTGTTTTTGAATTAAATAGTTATGGCCCAATTATAGTGGTTGAAATTTAAAATAAGCCATTATTACAGAAAAATAACAACTTAGATGTAAGATATTGTGGGTCATGGGGGTACTTTCTCATTCTTTTGAGCAAAAACTTTTTCCAGATTAAGTGATTACATTTTGGAGGTAGAGAAAAAATTAAGTATCATTTCTACTGTCCTGGAAAATCAGTATTTACTAGCTGAGGGAGCACTGGCAGATTGAATTTTATGCTAACATGGGAAATTTTAGAGCGATCTTGATTAATAATAGCATATGTGTTTTAAAATTCTGATTTATAAACCTAAATTTTACCTAGGTTCTTTCTAGAAGTTTTAAAGAATGATTTCCTTACCTTTTTTTTTTTTATATATATATATATAGGAATTCTACGTGGACTCAGTATAGTATTAGCACAGAATGATTTTCATTAGTTATAACCTAGATTCGAATGAATTATCTTTCAGCAACAACTTAAAGATATTCAAAAGCTTTTCAGTTCTTGACTAACAGCTGTGAAAAACAGTGCTTATTATTAATTGAAATGCAAAACCACCCACAACTTCTTCGAAGACCTTTACCTCCAAAACTCCCTAAGCTTCCTTTACATAAGAAGAAAGTTCGTACAGGTATGTATATTAATCGGATATGTTATTAACTTTATTTTTCATAGAAAGTCCTCAACCTGCACAGCTCAAAATCACAATAAAGACACTAATAACCAGTAACTGACAAATGTTTGTCGTAAGATGTTAGCATCCAATTCAATTCTACAAGTACAGTTTATTCTCATTATTTGTGGATTCTGTAAGTGCAAATTTAACTAACTGCTAACATTTATTTGTAACCCTCAAATCTGTACATTGTTTTGTATTTTGTCTTTTTAACTCAACAATATATCGTGAAGAACACTCAGAGCTGTATATAGAGCTCTTTCTCACTCCTTTTATAGTAGGTTGAACTGTGTACAGGAGAGAAGAATATATAATAACTCTCAGTCATTCTGGATTTGCTCACACATTTGAGGTTGAACAGGTACATTCTACCTTCTTGTTTCAGGTCTCATACTGTAAACAACTGTCCTTTTTTCTGATCTATTTAATGCCATGTTTTTTTGAATAAGTGTACTTTGTGTTGGTGATTTCACTGAGTAGCATATCCCACAAGCATAGTGCTCAAGGGCTGTCTAGTCTTCCAAAGCACAAGAAGGCTGTGATGCACCTTACAGAGAAAAATATGTGCTTACTTCAGACATGAGTTACAGTGTGGTTGGCCGTGAGTTCAATGTTAATGAATCAACAATATATGTTAAGTAAGATAATTTTGAGACCAGAGGCTTGCAGGAGCCTAACCCTTTATTATCCCTGGAAGCCACAACTCAGTGTTGGATAATTTGGTGTTCACGGACACTTTATAGAACTGCTGCAAAACAAGAATTTACTATTTATGAGCACAGTGCTAGGAACTGGGGATATAATAGTGAGCGGAATAGATCATGCCAGTCTTCTTCATTAGTTATCCTCTGTGGGGTCAAATAATTATATAAGTAAATATAAAACTGCCCTGTGATAACTGCTGTGAAGTAAAGATGAGCCACTTTATAACTTTATATAATACCCTTAATCCTCTATTTCTGTATATGGTATCTATTGACTCCTTATTTATAAGCAATGATAAAATTAGCATATTTCTTCTTCTTTCCCAATTTTAGTCTTCTCTACCACCTGATTTTAGTTGATTGCATTAATTGCTTTAGTGTCAACGTTTATACTGTTAAAATATGCCTAGTCTATAACTTGATTTACAATGTTAAATTATTGCCTTCTGATCCACGGCTGTTAAAGGTATTTAAATCACCACACCTGTATTACCTGTAATTTCCTCTCTCACTTTCCCTGCCGACTTTTGTTATATCATTTCTACATTGTCATTGCTACATTTCTATAATGTTCTGAATTTCTATATTTACACACAGTTCTTTAACAATAATACCCACAGTTATGTAGGTTTACTGCACACTGCCAGGTTTTGGGTTTTTTTTTTTTTTTTTTTTTTTTTGTAGTATATCCATCCATCTTTCACTTGAAGTTTCTGCTCTAGTACAGAGTTTCTCACTATTGATGTTTTGGGCTGGATAATTGTTTTGGGGTTTTTTTTTTTTTTGTACGTGTGTGGGGGGCCTCTTCTGCTTTTGTTACTTTGGATATTTTATGATCTTGACTATTATGAATTCTGTGTCCCTAAAGGCTTTTGGTAGGGTGCTTTGCACAGAGTAGGTGTTCAAAATATTTGTTGAATGAATGAATTCTTAAAATGATGGAAGTACAGTTACAAAAATAAATATTCAAACACTGAAATAAAACTCTAAACTAAATATCTATAATTTGCGTACAATGCTAAATGCCTTAAGGAATTAATGACATAAATGATCTGGTCTCTGACTTTCGGGATCTTTCCAGACATTTAATTAAGCTTTAAAGATGAGATACATAAAATAAGAACCTTAAATAGTAATACAAAATAGTGTAGAATTTATGTCCAATTAATGGTGCAGACAGTTGTTCGTAAATGTGAGAAAGCACTAGGGCAAGAAAAGGGCTTGAAATAAGACTTGAGGAATTAGTAAAAGTGGAGCGAAATGTCTGATTATAGAGACCTGTGTAGTTTTTAATGGCAAAGGAGAGTCTATTAGAACAGTAGAAATTTACTAGAAAAAAAGAAATCATGGTGAAATGTGTACAAAAATAAGAAAGTATGGAACCAAGAAGACAGATATCATCTTGGGAAGCTATCTCTAAATACCTCTTCACACAATTAGAGTGTCTTCTTTAACATTCCCATCTCATATTTACCCCTATTGAGCATTTATCATTTTCTAGTATAACTGTTTGCCTACGTAGTTTCTATACTAAATAGTGAGATCTTTGATTGTAGTAAGGTTAGTGCTGTGTGACTGTACTCTCAGCACTATGTGTAGAGCTGGCATATGGAGGTATTAAATGTTTATTGAATTAATTAACAAGAACAGTAAGTGTAGGTTGTATTAATCAAGAAAGATGGATTGCATAAAGTTTAAGGTAGACTTCAAAAGAAGAAAATGATTTAAATTGCTTAGTAAGAGAAGGTATTCCACACAGCATGATCAACATAAGAAATGAAGTTATAAATGAGTCTTTGTGATTGTCACTAATAATTAGAGTATCTAAGGGTTCTTGTTGGAAGGTAATGAGTCATCACAGAGCAAGGTTAGGTGAAATGGATCCAAGTCACATAGATTTTTATATACCAAACTAAGAAATCTGAATTATCATTAATAAGGTTTAGATAATTTTGTGAAAACATGATAAGGCTATGTCAGAAAGTCAAGGGAAAAATTAAGTTGATGTGGACTAAGACAATGGCAGTGAAAATCAAAAGGGGAAATCAGGGGGTATTTTTTTGATCACATAACTATGAAGGAAGAAGAATAAAATGCAAAAGCCTCTCTGAAAGCACTTTATAAAACCACTCTATATTTGTAAGATGTTATAATACTTGTAATACTTCTCACTTGGCTCACAATTTACTAACTTGCAGTAACCTGGAACAGTGCAAAATGCCCTAGAATGGGACTCCAAGAATATGAATACTGGTCTTAGCTCCAACGCAAAGGTGATGTAGGGCTTTAGCAAGTCATTTAGTCAGTGGATCTCATCTTTCTCTTTTGAAATAGCAGGACTTAATTAGCTCACTGATTTCCTTTTATAATAATTTTCTTAAATTAAGTTTATTGGGATAACACTGGGTAATACAATTATATAATTTTCAGGTGTACATTATCATTTGACATCTGTATATTCTGTTGTGTGTTTACCATTCAAAGTCTAGTTTCCCTCAGCTACCATATATTTGATCCTCTTTACCACATCACCCTCCCCCTAAACCCTATATTTGAATCTCTTTACCCGTCTACCTCCCACCTCCTTCCCTACCCCAATAGTAAAAACTAGTATATAGTCCTCTGGTAACCTCTACGCTGTAGTCTATATCCATGAGTCTGTTTGTTTGTCTTGCTCATTTGTTGCTTTTAGGTGTAGATCCCACATATAATTGAAATCATGTGATTTTCAACTTTTTCAATCTGGCTTATTTCACTTAGCATGATTATCTTGAGGTCTGTCCATGTTGTCGCAAATGGCAGTATTTCATCTCTTCTTATGACTGAGTAATATTTCATTCCACAGCTCATTTAGCCAGTCATCTATTGTAGGACACTTCAGTTGCTTCCATGTCCTGGCCACTGTGAATAATGTTGCTATGAACATTGGTGTGCAAATCAAATAT
>NW_006436669.1:360611-390598 GCF_000325575.1 Pteropus alecto
GTATTTTTGAATGTTGATTTTGTATCCAGAGACTTTACTGTATTTGATTATTGTTTCTAGTAGTATTCTTGTGGAGTCTTTAGGATTTTCTATATAGAAAATCATGTTATCTGCAAATAGTGACAGTTTGACTTCTTTGTTTCCTATTTGGATGCCTTTTATATCTTTTTCTTGCCTGATTGCACTTGTTACGACCTCCAATGTTATATTGAATAAGAGTGGCGATAGTGGTGATAGTTTTTCACCATTAAGTATAATGTTGGCCGAGGGTTTGTCATAGATGGCCTATATTATGTTAAGGTATTTTCCCTCTATACCGACTTTGTTAAGTGTTTTGATCATAAATGGATGCTGTATCTTGTCGAAGGCTTTTTCTGCATCTATTGATATAATCATACGATTCTTTTTAATTTGTTTATGTGGTGTATCACATTAATCGATTTGCGTATGTCAAACCATTCCTGTGCCTCTTTGATGAAGCCCTTTTGATCATGGTGTATAATCTTTTTAATATGTTGCTGCATTTGGTTCACTAGTATCTTATTTAGGATTTCCACATTTGTGTCCATAAGAGATATTGGTCTGTACTTTTCTTTTCTTGTGTCATCTTTATCAGGTTTTGGTATCAGAGTAATATTGGCTTCATAAAATGTGTTGGAAAGTATTGTCCCCTCTTCGATTTTTTTGGAAGAGTTTGAGGAGAATAGATATTAAATCTTCTTTGAATGTTTGGTAGAATTCACTGGTGAAGTCATCTGGTCCTGGACTTTTACTTTTTGATGGATTTTTGATGATTGTTTCCATTTCCATACTGCTGATCAGTCTATTTAGATTTTCCAGATCTTCTTGATTGTCTAGGAAGGTTGTATTTTTCTAAGTACTGGTTCATTTCTTCTAGGTTATTAAATTTGGTGTTATATACTTTCTTGTATGATCCTTTGTATTTCTGCAATATCAGTCATAATTTCCTCTCTTTCATCCCTGATTTCGTTTATTTGTGTCCTTTCTCTTTTTTCTTGAGTGAGTCTAGCCAGGGGTTTGTCAATTTTATTAACCTTCTCAAGAACCGGCTCTTCGTTTCATTTATTTTTTTAGACGGTTTAGAGGGGGTAAAGTATCGGGGCAGGGTGATGTGGGTAAGGTGGTCAAATATATGGTAGCTGAGGGAAACTGGAATTCGAATGGTAAACACACAATAGAATATACAGATGTCAAATAATAATGTACACCTGAAAATTATATAATTGTATTAACCAACATTTCTCCGATATACTTAAAAATAATAATAAAGTTTATATGTAAAGACAAAAGACCTAAAATAGCCAATACCACACTAAAGAAAATGAAGCAAGTAGGAGGATTGGCACTACTCAATTTCGAGACTTTATAGTAATATAGCTATAATAATCAAGACAGTGTTATATTGAAAACAAAAAACAAAAAACCAGACAAATAGATCCATGGATGAGAGTACAGAGCCAAGAAATAGACACACACACAGATATATAGTCAACTACTCTTTTACAACAAAAGCAAAGACAACTGAATGGATAAACTATAGTCTCTTCAGTGAATGAAACTGAAACAAGCTAACTGGGTATCCATATGCAAAAAAAACAAAAAAACAAAAACAAAACAAAACCCAAAACAAAACCTAGATTAGACTTATACTTTTCACAAAAATTAACACAAAAGAATCATAGGCCTAAATATACGAATGCAGAATTATAAAACTTCTAGCATAACATAGGAGAAAATATAAGTGACTTTGTGTTTGGCAATGACTTTTTAAATATGACACCAAAAGAACAATTTATGAAAGAAAATTTGATAAATTGGACTTCATTAAAATTAAAAACTTATCTGTGAAAGACATTGTTAAATGAATAAAAAGACAAGCCATGTACTGGGAAAAATATTTGCAAAATAAATATCTGGTAAAGGAACTGCATCTAAAACAAAGAACTCTTCAACTCAACAATAAAAAAACAATCTAATTAAAAAGTGGGCCAAACAAACACCTCACCAAAGAAAATATCCAGAGGCCAAATAAGAATATGAAAGAATGTTGAACAACATATGTCATTAGGGAATTGCAAACTAAAACAAGATACCATTGTAGACCTATTAGAAGAGCTAAAATACAAAACATTGACAACACCAAATACTGGAGAAGAGCAAGAGAAACTCATTCATTGCTGGTAAGAATGCAAAGTGGTACAACCACATTTGAAGATGGTTTGGTACTTTTGTACAAAGCTAAACATACAATTGTTACCATATAATCCAGCAATTGAAATAGGTATTTACCCAATTGAGATGAAAACTTAAGTCTACGCAAAACTTGCACATGCATATTTATATCAACTATATTGATATAAATTATATTCATAATCATATGATTATATTCACAGTTATATTCACAATTATATTCACAATTGCTCCAAATTGGAAGCAATTCAATAGGTGAGTGGATAAACTGTGGTACATCCACACAGTGTAATTTTATTTAGTGATAAGAAGAAATGAGCTATCATGCCATATAAAGATATGGAGGAACTGTGTATTGCTAAGCGAAAGAAGCCAGATGAAAAGGCTATAATACTGTAGGATTCCAACTATATGGAATTCTAGAAAGGCAAAACTATTGAGGTGGTAAAAAAAATATATCAATGGTTATCAGAGGTTTAGGGAGAGGGGAAGGGATGAATAGATAAAACATGGGATTTTGAAGGTAGTGAAATTGTTTTGTATTATATTGTAATGGTGGATACATTATGCATTTGTCAAAATCTATAGAACTGTACAACACAAAGACTGAACCTTTAGTAAGCTATGAACTTTAAGCATGTATCAACATTGTTTCATTAAATGTGCCACGCTAATGCCAGGTGTTAATAATTGATGAATCTGTGTACAATAAAGTGGAATATATTGTAACTGTACTATCTTGCTCAACTTTTTTTATATATCTAAAACTGTTGTAAAAGTAAAGTCTGCTAATTTAATAAAATGTTACAGAATAAATAAAGTGAAACAACAAACATGAGAGGACAAGAAGTCAGACTAACAAGTGTAAACTACTTCAGTTTGCCATTGAAGAGAAGGATAAATGTGGTGGGATGGTGGTGGTTGGAAGGAGTTTTGGAGTCTATCAGAGTTTTTGCTGAGTATCATGTTTTGTTTTAACATGGGAGATAGAAAAAATAAAGTTGAAGATAGTGGTGTAATCATTTTATTGAATGAGCTCACTTTGATTAGTTTTATATAAGCAGGAAGCAAACATTATTCCACTACTACTACTGCCTTTCAAAGTCACATAGCACACATCCCTCTTCCAAGACTTTTCTAGTCACTTTCATCTATTACCTTTTCTCATTTTCAGATAATAAGCAACTAGTCCAATGTAAATCAATACTTTCATCTAGTATGCAATCAAGCCTTGTTCTCCTAGCTCAGACTAGGTCTGCTAATTTTTAGACAAGACACGGGAAACAGAGTCACCTTGTTCTTTTACTTCTTTCCCCCAAGTCACATTGTAGTTTCTGGCTCCTCCATTGGTGAGGCTAGGAGTGGCAAAGAATAAGTGGAGATAAGAGTTAAGATGAGAATCAGGTATCAATCTCTGTACCCTCCTAAAATGCCTAGAAATACAGGTCAAGAAGTTTAAAGGATTCTCTTGCCTTAGTCCAGTTGGAACACAGCACTGGGTGAACCAATACATTTTTCCTACTCTGTAGGTATCAGTAGGGAAGTAGGTAGGGGAGTGGTGAGAAGTTATTTTCTCCTTGTGACATACACTTCTGTTCTCTATACATGGTTTTCTGAGAATCCCCTTGGATTAAGGTGTAGGGAGAAAATTATTCTCTTCCACCCACTATAGGGAAGAAAAGATCAAGGAAACACATAGCACTTCAATAGTGCTATTCAGAAGAAATCCTCTCTCTAAACCAAGATCTAGCTATATTTTATGTAGAGAAAACAGGTGAGTGAGAATGTACTTGTTTTGCCCACATCTTTGCAAATCTTGCCTTAATGAATCTGTTATCTCCTCATTAGAATATAGAGGTCCTCATCATTTATTGTACTCAATTGAGACAATAGAAAATAAATGCCATTTAATATTTTGTCACATAGGAAAGAGAAAGTACATTTGATGTAGTGAGGTCCTACAGAATGCAGGCACAGTGCATTTTCTGGACCTAAGAGAGAAAAGAATACTTATTGTTGTAACCTAAATGAACTGTGATACCTTGTAGCTAGTATAAGAATGTTATATTCGAAAGACACATTTGTCTGACATCTGACATTGAAAAGAAAAGAAATGTCATCTTTCCTCAAAGAGATTTCAAATAAGGAAGAGATGATAAATAGAAAACATTAATCAGAATTATTTTTACCCATCTATATTGCCAGAGTTTTAGTGGCAACTGTTCAAAAATCTCCTTTTATAATCCACTTTTCACTTTGTCAATTCTGTTTTTTTTCAAGAGTAAGCCCCCTACCCTTTCTAAATCTAATATAGGTTAGCCTCTTCTCCAATTGTTCATTTAAACTTTATCCCAGTCAACTAAACAAAAGTCCTGATATCTGAGTGCATATATATGAATGCTAAGACGTTATAGTTTTGTCCCTGACACCTCGATGAGTATAATCTAATTGTGCTTTTCTTCTTTTTTTCTTTTTCTGGTTTAGTCAAGACCGGTGTAACTGATCCACCACATGTAAAGTTTACTCAAGATGAAACCACTTTAATTAAAAGAGAGAAAACTAATTTTCCTGACATTTCAAAAAATCAATCACAAACCCCTGTCAATATCCAAAATCTCTCTCTTGATCATCATGTACAAGAAAGAATGACTACTATTTCAACACTCCCAAAATCTTCTAAGAAAGTCTGTTGGAACATTCCAGAGACTGCTACTGGTTCCATATTTTTTCCAAGTTGTCATTCAGCTTCTAGTCGAGTTTTTGGGAAAGAAACAAGCCAAATGAAAACTTCAAGAAAATCAAAAGAGCCATCGAAAATGAAAAAGATTTATGTTGATAACATGCTAAAAGACATTCTGATTCTCTCCTCACACTTCTCCAAACCTTCAAGTGCTGCTTCTTTGGTTATTACTCCCAAACTCAAGAAAGTTTGCTCTGAGCATCTACTTTTACCAAAGGCTAGGACCTATACTTTTAAGCACAGTCTTATAGATTTAAGTGCAAGAATGCCAAGCCCTTTCCCAAGAATTATGCCTGTTCGAGCAGAAAGATGGCAGTCTGACCATTTACAACAAAATACTACAGGGCTACTAAGTATTAGTAATTTTACTGATACTGTTCTCTTACCATTACCAATTTTACCAAGAAAACCTCAAAGACAGTCACTGATAGGTAAATCCATTCTGAGCCTGGTAATAATGGGGTTAAGTAGAGCAAAGGGAAGAGAAAGCATGTAAGCAAATGCTGCTCTCCCCCTTGGGTTTGCAGAGTGGGATGATGAGATCACTCTCGGCCTATACATTTAATATGTGAGCCAGAATGCAGTAACAGAAGTCCTGACCTTGCAGGTCTGCCAAGGCCAAACTGGGTATTCCACCCAGGTGGTGATGGCGGAAATCAGATAAAGGAGTTCAAAGAATGAGAAAAACTAGTATAAAGGAGTAGTGTGAATGAAGGTAATCTAGATGAACTCCAGAAGCAGAATGCCAATGCCAATGGGTGACTTTATGGCAAATTGCCATGGATTATTCCAATTCATTAAAAGATGAACAATTACAATGAAATCATAACAACCTCAACATGAATTTTCACAAGTATCCAAAGGTCCCTTTTTTCTTTTCTTTTTTTTCTCTAGAAATTTGTATAACAGAAAATGAAAATGTAGAAAGTGTTCCAAGGCAAAGTAAGCCAACCCTATATGAAGGTAAAAGCTAAGTTTATATTCTTTTAAAAACTGTATAAGATTATCTCTCTATAGAAGTATTCATTGTGTGTCTGTCTCTGTGTGTATATGATTCACACATGTCTCATTTTTAGTTCCTTAAGCCATTTACCCAGTAACTATTTTTAAAGTATTGACTATAAACCAAAGTTTGTACTGATGTTGAGAACATAAAAGCTGGGATATTTTTAATCTGGGTGGGGCAGATAGACATGCAATAATGAGTTAACTATTTGCCATGTGTCAGGCACTGTTTTAGGTGCTTTGACCTTAGTTACCTAGCAGAAACAAATGAAAAATCATTTTTTAAAAAGATCATATCATTCTAGACCTCACATTATCTCTATAAACAATTTCAAAAATACAGCATGTAGTAAACAATTCACAATTACCAGGTACACAAAGAGAAAGATGAAATAAATGAAAACTAACAAGAATATACCCACAGGAGTTCTAAGTATTAGAATTATCAGATATATTTTAAAATAACCCAATGACTTCTGGTTCTGTCCAAGATTGAAGAGCTTGTATTGGACAAGCCCTTTCACCAAAATCACATATTAAAACTGCCCCAAATATATAACATATCTTTTGAAGCGTAACCATTGGAGAGTAACCATTACAGACATGACCTGAGTGGCTATAATCCTTGAAATAAGGGAAGTTCATGAGTTAGCTTTGCATTTACCTTTGCTTTTGCCAGGGGGCATTTGTGGTTTTGGAGAATAAAGTACAAATAGAAAGTGATAGTATTACTGAATTTAGATAAAAGTTAGACTTCAGGACTGTCAGTATAACTGGAACTTGAGGGGCAAAATCTCAAAGAAGAGAGAAGTGAATCCCAAATTTCTGCATACGAACTCCTTTAAGGGCGTTGGCTGATTTTGAAGCTGTGTATGTGCAGGACAGTACTCTAAGAAACACAACAGAAAACATCAGCAGAAATACTAAGGAACTGAGCATAGATTTTGACAGTTGCACAGGAGAGTTATTGAAGTTCAAGCTCTGCCAAAATGAAGGGGCCTTGATAAACACCCTAGACTTTTAGTTTAAGACTCAGAGAACCCATGCCTTAGGAATAAGAATGATGTTCTAGGAGAAAGGACAAAAGTGAAATAGATTATCCCTAACAAAGCTTAAAAATAATCTTTCATAAACCAAAGTGATACTTTCTGCCTAATCAAAGAAAATCTGATACTTGTTAGAATGGATGCATTATCCAGTCTCTTTAAATTTTCATCCATAATGGCAGCATTAAAATAAAAAAAATCACAAGGCATCTTAAAAACAATAAAACATCTGAAAAAAACCAGAGAAAAAAATAGAAACAGACTCATAGATTGAGATATTTGGAGTTTTCAAATAAGAATTTAAAAATAACTATGATTACTATATTCAAGGAAAAAAAGTTGGAGAATTTTACCAGAGAACTGGAATTTTTGTTTTTAAATATAAAATTTAAATAAAATTCTAGAACAGAAAAATAACATAACAAGTTAATGATTCAACAGAAGTTTTTAATATGAGATTATATACAGAATGCTCCAACCATAGAACTCCACCCCCTCCCAGTTTTACGGAAATATGATATATAACACTACAAATTTAAAGTGTACAACATAGTTATTTGATAGATGTATATATTGTGAAATATTACCACAATTAGTTTAGTTAACATCCATCACATCACATAGTTATATTTTTTTCTTGTGATAAAAACTTCTAGGATATACTCTTAGCAACTTTCAAATATACAATAAAGTATTATTAACTATAGCAGTCATAGGAATTTCTGAGCTCACTATTCTAGTAGTTCTGTATCACTATCTGTGACATAAATTAACTGCTGAGTCTCTTCCATGTCATAAGCCTTATTAAGTCATGCTGCCATTTCTGATTTATTAAGTTTATTGTACTTTGGAGGTTCACCTTTTGAAAGATTTTAGGTGAATTTAAATGTCCTCACCTTCTTCAGAGATCAGGGAATTTCTACCTCCCCACCTCCATCTCCTTCCTTTCCACTCGAAGCCAAATGCTTGAGCTTAGACTGAGAGGGTGGGTGGTCTGCGAGCAGGCCACAGATTTATGTCTTAACTTTTCTTCTTGCTCCATTTTCTCTCTTAAAACAAGGAATCTCCATATCATATCATACATCCTTCTTTATTCTGTGGTTAAGTTTCACATATATTGATCTGAAATGAGCACACAAGGCCCATTTTAGAAATTAAAAACTGAACATTGTTTTCTTTGTTCTAGAATGCACTATTAGCTCTCATTGAAGCAATGCCATAAAAAATTACTGAGATTGTAAAATGTGTTGCTGCAAGTAATGCAGCAATAATGGCTAGAAATGTGAAAAATATTTCATCAAATTTCAAAATACTTTCCTGCCAGACTTGGATGTATACCTAGATAGGCATTTTTATCTGTTTTAGATGATTTTTACTTTTCTTTTTTTATTATTAAAGTTATTGGAATGACATTGCTTAATAAGATTATATAAGTTTCAAGTGCACAATACTATAATATGTCATCTGTATATTGCATTGTGTACTCATCATCCAAAGTTTAGTCTCATTCCATCCTCGTATATTTGATCCCCTTTACCTTTTCAACCTCCATCCATCCTTCTTTCCCTTCTGGTAATCACAATACTGTTGTCATAGTCAATGAGGTATGTCTTTTGTTTGTTGTTTTGTTTGCTCATTTGTCGCTTTCTGTTTTATATCCCACATATAAATGGCATCATATGATTCTTATCTTTTTCCATCTGACTTATTTCACTAGCATGATACTCTCAAGATCTATCCATGTTGTTGCAAATGGCAGTATTTCATCTTCTATATGGCTGAGGAGTATTCCATTGTATATATGTGCCACATTTTCTTTACTTAATCATCTATCGAAGGACATTGAGGTTGTGTCCATGTTTTGGCCACTGTGAATAATGCTGCAATGAACATTGGAGTACATATGTTTTTATGAACAAATGTTTTCAAAATTTTCAGTTAGATACCCAAAAGAGAGTACTTGTTTTCACTTATGGCTGTACCAATTTACATTCTCACCATAAGTGTCTGAGGGTTTCTTTTTCTCTACATCCTCTACCACTTGTTATTTCTCGTCTTGTTGATAATAGTCATTCTAACAGTTGTGAGATGGTATGTCATTGTGGTTTTGACTTGCATTTCCCTTATAGCCAGTGCAGTTAAGCATATATATATATCTGTTGTTATATATCTGTTATATATAACAGAAGTTATATATCTGTTGGCAATTTGTATGTATTCTTGGGAAAAGTGTCTGTTTAGGTCCTCTGCCCATTTTTTGATTGGGTTGTTGTTTTTTCTGTTTTTGAGTGAATAAATTCTTTATATAATTTGGATATTAGCCACTTATTGGAGATATTGTTTACAAACATCTTCTCCCATTCAGTTGGTTGCCTTTTTGTTCTGTTGATGGTTTCTTTTGCTGTGCAGGAATTTTTTCATTTGACATAATCCCATTCATTTATTTTTGCTTTTATTCCCCTTGGCTTTTGGGTCAAATTCATAAAATCCTCTTGGAGACCAAGGTCCATAAGTTTAGTACCAATGTTTTCTTCTATGTATATAATTGTTTCAGGTCTTGTATTGAGATCTTTGATTCATTTTGAGTTAATTTTTTTTGTGTATGGGGTCAAATAGCAGTCTAGTTTTATTCTTTTGCATGTATCTTTCTTACATTTCTTACATTTTAATTATGATGTATCTTGGCATGGGCCTTTCTGTGTTCATCTTGTTTGGGACTCTGCACCTCCTGGACTTGTATGTCTATTTCCTTTGCCAGCTTTGAGAAGTTTTCCATCATTATTTCTTCAAATAGATTTTTAATTCTTTGCTCTCTCTCTTCTCCTTCTGGTATCCCTAAGATGTCAATGTTGTTATGCTTGATTTTGTCCCAGAGGTCCCTTATCCAGGGATCCTCAACCCCCGGGCCACGGACCAGTACAAACCAGGCTACATAGCAGGAGGTGAGCAGTGGGTGAGCGAGCAAAGCTTTATCTGTATTTGCAGCCACTCCTCAGCACTAGCATCACTGCCTCAGCTCCATCTGAGATCATCAGGGATTAGATTCTCACACCAGTGTTGTGAGCACCAGTCCCTTGTGCCAAAAACAATGGGAACAAGGGACTGGTATCTTCTAAATTGCTGAATCAATCTGCTGCTTTATCTAATGTAATGTTGATTCCTCCTAAGGTATTCTTCATTTCAATGATTGTATTCTTATTTCTGACTGGTTCTTTTTTATATTTTCTGTCTCCACTTTTATGTTTTCATTCTCTTTTTTAAAGTTCTCACTGAATTCATCTACTCTTCCCCTAAGTTAATTGAGCATCCTTATAACTAGTGTTTTGAATTCTGCATCTGGTAGATTGCTTGTCTCCATTTTGTTTAGTTCTTTTTTTTGGAGTTTTATTCTTTTCTTTCATTTGAGACATGTTTCTTTGTCTTTTTGTTTTGGCTGCCTACTTGTACTTGTTTCTATATATTAGTAATGCTGCTATGTCTCCCAGTAGAGTGGCTTTATGTAGTAGGTGTGCTGTGGTTCCCAGTGGCACAATCTCCCTGGTCACCTGAGCCAAGTACTCCAAGTATGTCCCTTATGTGGGTTATATGTGCCCGCACCCTGTTGTAATTGAGGCTTGGTTACTGTTTGCGCATCAGTGAGAGGGACTGAACCTCAGGATGATTGGTTGTGATGACTGGCTGTGACCAGCAGAGGAGCTGATGTTCTGGGGCAGACTCTACAGGGCAGGATTTGCTTTAGCAAGACGCCAGTACCTGCCCTGTCTACCCTTTGGTGTGTTGTCCTCAGATATGACCCTGGGTGATACTCCATCTCAGACTGAAGCCAGCCACCAGGTGTGCATGCTGGAGTCTCCTGGGAGAGGCCCTGCCACAGGCCAAGTTCAGCTGTAGCCATTTTCCTGCTATGGATACCTGGCATGAGACACCAAGCAATTGGCAGATGGCCACCACCCATGCTGGGCTTGGAAGTGCCTCGAGAGTCTAAGCAGAAACTGAGGCCAGCTGCCGCTACTGCAAGGCTTGAGTCTGCTCAGCAAGAGGTACAGGTCTCGCCGAGGCCAGATGTGTCTCAGTTGCAGCATATGCCAAGACAGGCTGGAAAAGCCACTGAAAGTGGCTTGGTTGGGCCCAGAGGTTGATGGGGTAAAGTGTCAGGGATTCATCTGGGCTGGGCAGTGTTAGCTACTTTGATGGAGACTCAGATGTGGCACCCACCTGGGTCTGCAAGCTGTGTGGGGAGGGCTCAGCCCTTAACCAGCATTTCTATTTGGGAGAAAGCTTCCCCTCTAGTTCTTGCCCTGACATCAGATGATTCAGTTCCACCCCGTATGTCCCTGGCACCTTTTGAGCTGCTGCCCTGGAGCTGGAGCTCAGAGCAAGTGAATCCATCAGTGAGTAACTCCATGCGTGGGACCCCTTAAGAGAAAAGTCTGTGACTCCCTCAGCTCTCTGTCTCATTCTGCCACGATCTCCACTGGTTTTCACAGCCAGATATTCTGAGAACTTCTCTTCCCAGCACTGGATCCCTGGACTTGGGAACCCTGTGTAAGGTTGGGACCCCTCACTCTCCTGTGGGGATCTCCAAGCCGAGATATTTCTCCCAGTTCTAAACCACCAAATGCGGGTATGAGACCAGCCTGTTTTGCATCTCTGCCCCTCCTACCAGTCTCGAGATTGCCTCTTCTCTGTGTCCCTAGTTGTAGGAGTTCCATTCAGCTAGACTTCCGTTGACTTCCATTTTGGCTATTTAGTAGTGATTTTGATTTATTGTGAAAAGAAGCAAGCACAGCATTTACCTATTTCTCCGTCTTTCCATTTTTCTTATATTGTTTCTAATGGAGTCAGATCGTTCTTGTAGAGTTCTTTCATATTTTTCCTCTCAATCGTCTCTCTTCTTCTACCTGAGTCATTTCTAGATTTCTCCATTCTATGTCACTAACTCTTTCCTCCATATGATCTTTTCTATTTCCTAAGCTTGATAATTCATTCTTCATCTTTTTTGTTGAGTTCTTCAGCTCCAAAATTTCTGTTTGGTTCTTTTGTATAGTTTCAATCTCTTTGGTGAAGCACTCCTTTTGTTCATCGACTTTATTTCTTAGTTTATTGAATTGCCTTTCTGAGTTTTTTTGTATCTCATTGAGTTTTTTCAGAACTGCAATCTTGAATTCTGTCATTTAAATCACATATTTCCATGTCTTTAAGTATATTTTGTGGAAATTTTTAATTTTTTTTTTCTGAATTCACTTGTTATATTGTGTGTTCATTGTGCTTGATGGATCATTTCTCTGCCTGAGCATTTGTGGGAATTTAAAGAATTTTGTACTTCACTATTTAACAGATAAGTAGAGATCTTTTCTTTGTTTTCCAGTAGGTGGCATTGAAGCGCAATTTTTATTTTCTATTACCTGCACTGCTTGGGCTCTAGGGATCTGTGACAGGTGGTGTCACTTTGGCTGTGGAAATGCTTTGTATTCCCTAGGAGGTGGGTGTCCGCTTTACAACCCAGTCACCTCAGTGTCTCAGACATTACTCCTGTGTATTGGAAAGGACAGGCTATGGGTCTCCTGTGTGTTCTTGGTGCCAGGACAGGCTAGCTTTCATTGAAGGTAAAATCCACAAGGGACACGATAAAGTAAATTTAGATTGTTTCTGTTTGGCTAACCCTTGAGTCATTTGGTTTTTGTTTTTTTCTTGTGTGGGGTCTTCAGACTGAAGGAAAAGCTGAATTACACTGGGCCTTTGAATTATGCATCAAGGTACTATTAGAGGAAAAATGCAAGGTTGCTTCTTGGGAAGTGATTCCTATCTGAGTTATGCTTACACGATGTTCTCTATTAGTTTTGTGAAGCAAGAAACGTTTATGTAATTCACAGTAAAAATGTTTTAAAAATATTTTTTACAAATAAGATAAAAAGAAAAGACTAAGATTGACAGAATCTAAATTATTCAGGTAGAAATATATGATTATATGGTTTTCTTTTAGAAAGACAATTGTGCTATCTAATATTAGAAGCAATAACAACTCCCACTTTGATACACAGAACCAACTGACTGGGTAGGTAAAGGTTATGAAGAGGATGTGTACCAGTAACTTATTTATGATATCCTGTTACCTTAACATAAGTACATTTTAAATTTCACTCTAAGTGATAACACATTTGTCTCATGTATTGTTTTGTTTACTTAGGTCTCATTAAATCTAGAAAAAGAGATGAATCAGAGGCAAGCGCCATGCATGGTGAAGGTTTTAAGACTGTTGCAGCAACACGATATGAAACAATAACAGCCATGACCAACCTGGCTGTAGTAAACTGTCAAATATATGGAAGAAATGCACTAAATCTTAAGGTACACTAGATATTTTTAATGGCACTTTCCTGTTGTATTATTCATTATTTTTGTTATAGATTTCCTAACTTAGATTAGTTTCTATAGTATTAAAAGGATATTTCCTGTTGCAATCAAGATTTCCCAAGAACTCATTCAAATTGCATTTCTAACCTTCTCTGTCCTAGTTTGCCTTCATTTCAGTTTTTAAAAACAGCTCATGTTCAAAGTAATTATAGTGCCTTTTCCATTACCTAGTGTGATAAGAAATGTGAGATTCAGAGTTATTATATTTTTAAGTTATCAACAATCTTTGGCCTATGTGCCAAATCTCATACTAGGCTAGCTTTTCACTGACCACAAGCCCAGTATGATGAATAACAATAATAATGGTTACCACTTACTAAACACCCACTGTGTGCAAAGCAAATATTGCTCTTAAAATTTATAATTTAGCAAAGTAGGTATTACAATCTTCACTTTACAGATGAGAGCACTGAAACTCAATGAACTTTCACGTAACTTTCACGTGATCACACAGCAAGCAAGTGGCAGAGCCTGGCTTTGAACTTAGAACATTTTGGCTTCAAATCCGCTTTTATAGTAAATTTTATTTTGAAATAAATTCAAACTCATAAAAAATTGCAAAAATAGGAAAAGTTGCCAAAAGATTTTCTTTGAGAAATTAAATCATTAAAAAATGCCTGTATATACTAGGGAATTTAGAAAGCTATGTGAATATCCAGGGCAGGGTGCAATCTCAAAAAATACCTGAGAAAACCCTAAGCTTTCACTTCTGCTGATCTGTAGGTGCAGTACAAGTGGAAAATAAAGATTAAGTCAGAGTTAAAAGGCTTAGCTAAGCATTGAAGGTGTGCTCTTGCGTAAAGCCAATCTGAAAAACACTGAGAGAAGTCTTGTTTCCTCCACACTCCTTCCCTCTTCCCTTCTGCCCTCCCTCTGTCTTTTCTTGTATTCAAGAAAATCTGTGTCAAAACACCAGCTGAACGAATACAAGCTGAAGGAACAGAAATTTCAAAGACACCACATAAAAAATAATATAGACTTAACAAAAATAGTTTAGAAAAGTCACTGAACTCTTAACAAATTATGGACTTGGGTTAATAATGATGTACTAATGTTGGTTCACTGATCATAACAAGTACACTGGTATGTGAGATGTTGATGTTGGGGGAGGCTATGGGTGTGTGTGGAGAAGGGGCATGTGGAGAAGAAAGATCTCAAATCAGTAATTAACTTTATACCTTAAGGAACTTAAATGAAAGAGCAAACTAAACCCAAAACTAGCAGAAGAAAACTAGAGGATAGAAAAGCAGTAGAGAGAATATACAAAACCAAAAGTTAGTTCTTTGAAAAGATCAATAAAATTGGCAAATGTTTAGCTAGACTATGGAAGAAAAGAAGATGCAAGAACCGAAATCTGAAGTGAAAATGGAAATATTACTGCTGGCATTATAGAAATGATAGAGATTATAAGAAAATAATATGAACAATTGTATGCTAACAAATTAAGTATCCTAGATGAAATGGAATTTTTTTCTAGAAAAAGACAAATTACTAAAACTGACTCAGCAGCAAATTGAAATCTGAGCAAACCTAAAATAGATTGAATAAATAATTGAAAACCTCCCAACAAAGAAAAGTTCAGGACTACATGGCTTCGTGGGTGAATTCCACTAAACATTTAAAGAAAAATTAACACCTGTACTTCTCAAACTCTTCCAGAAAAGTAAAAGAGGGGACACCTCTAATAGTATTCTGGACCCAATTCCACTCTGTGTGTATGGGTGGAGGGCTCCCGCACCACCAAGAAATTCTTGAACAACATTTGAATGCCCTACAATACAACTCAATTCTGACACTATCTATCTAGAGATAACATCAGTTTCCATAGGTAAAGGGCTCAGTCCCACAAGACCGCCCTCCACTTCAGACTCTAATCACAAGCCCAGGTTGTTAGCAACAACCTGGCTATAAATCTGGGGTTCCCACAACCTCCTCCTTGGGTTTAATTAACTTGCTAGAATGTAGTAGAGAACTCAGGGTATCCATTTACTTACTAAATTTCTGATTTATTATGAAAGATTATTAAAGGATACAAATCAATAGCCAGCAAAGTATGGAAAAAGAATGCAGAGTTTCCATGCCTTCTCCAGGTACCACTCTCCCGCAATCTCCATATGTTCACCAACCCAGAAGTTTCCAAACCCTGTTGTTTTGGTTTTTAGGGAGGATTCATTACATATACATTATTTATTTAAAAATTGGCCATTGGTGATTGAACTAAGTCTCCAACCCCTCTTCCCTTCTGGGAAGTAGGTGGATGGGAACTGAAAGTTCTAACCCTCTAATCACATGGTTGGTTCTCCTGGCCACTAGTCCCCATCCTTAGTTACTGTCCATAAATCACTTGATTAACATAAACCCAGTTGTGGTAGAAAGGGGCTTATTATGAATAACAAGACACCCATTTCACCTTTATGGCTCTGAAGCAATTTCAGACAAGAGACCAATTATTATGACAAAAGGTGTGCCCATTGTTATTATTCAGGAAATTCCAAGGGTTTAGGGAGCTGTGAACCAAGAACTTTAAGTAAAGATCAAATATACATAAGAACAACCAAATATTTATTTGTTATAAATCAAAATATCACAACTTCTAACATATGCTATGCTGTCAGTTTAACCTCGATACCAAAGAAAGACAAAGACACCACATAGACCAATACATCTAGTGAATATACATGAAAAATCCTCAGCAAAATACTAGCAAACTGAATCCCCCCAAATATTAAAAGAATCATACTTGATGACCAAGTGATATTTATTTTTTAAATGAGATGGTAGTTTGACATAAGAAAAACAATGTAACAAGTACCTTAATAAATGAAGGGGAAAACACATGGTCATCTTAGTTAATGCACAAAAGGCATTTGACAAAATACAAATTTTTCATGATAAAAAAAGAAACCACTCATAAAAATAGCAACAGGAAAATCCACAGTTCAATGATGAAAGACTAAAAGCTTTCCACCTAAAATTAGGAACAAAACAAAAAAGAATGCTTTCACCACTGCTATACAAGATTGAACTGAAAGTTATAGCAAGAGCGTTTAGACAAAACAAAAAACAAACAAACAAAAACAGGCATCCAAATTGGAGAGAAAGAAAGAAAACTATATCTATATGCAGATGTCATATACCAAATGTAGAAAACCTCAATGAATCTACAAGAAAGCTACCATAGCTAACAAATTCAACAAAGTTTCAGAGTATAAGATTAACAAAAAGCAGTTGTGTTCCTATATACCAACAATGAACAGTCTGAAAGGAAATTAAAAAAATAATTCCATTTACAATAACATCCAGCAGAAAAAATGGACAAAATATATAAACAGATAAATCATTGAAACAGAGATAACAAATGACATTTATAAATACGAAAAGATACTTAACCTCGATGCAATTTAAAACTACACAGAGATACAATTTCTCTCAACAAATTGGAAAAGGTTTGACAGCATATCTTATTGGTGAAGTTGTAATATTGTTGGGAAGAATACAGAATAGTGCATTCCTATAGAGAGAAGGTAGGACAGTTATCAAATTTACATATGCATTCACCTTTTCACCTAGCCAACACTCATTATACTGGCAAAGTATAAAATGATATACGAATAGATCATTTATTGCATCATTATTTGTAATAGCAAAAGATTGAAATCAACCCAAATGGTCATAAGTAGGGAACTGGTTGAGAGAACTATGGTATTTCTATACAAAGGAGAGAGCTATAAGAGGGAAAAATATAAAAGGAGTGTGAAAGGGCTATATATACTTCTCTGAAGCATTCTTCATAATATATTGTTAAGTTAAAATAACAATGTATGACACAATGTTTATGGTAGGCAACACTTTATTTTTAAAAGTCGGGAGGGAATAACTTTAACCAAAAATGGCAAAAGAAAAGAAAAATATTAAAAATATGCATATATGGATGGGGAAGAAATTGTGTGAATAGAACAGAGATGAAAATGAAATTCCTTTGAATAATCTTCATTTTATAATTTTGACTTTAGAACTACCATATACAACAGTGTAAATTTTTTTAATAATTAAAAATAAAATTAAAGCAAAAAGCAAATAAATCATTACCTAAATATTTTAAAATTTTTATACTGATGCTGTGTGTTCTAAATGAAATAAATAAGCCTACCTATAGTGAAGGTTGAAAAATTACCACATAAATAACAATTATGTCAAGTGACTATAAAACATTTTGACCATACTTTCTTAGTGAGGACATAGTCCAAGTACAAAAGTTCAAATGTGAGTGTAAACTATTTCTAGTGAAACTACTATTATTTTGAGACTATTATATTTGCCACACAACAAAGGAAAAAAATCAGTGAATATAAAATAGGTAATTAAAATTATCCTGACTATAACATGAATAGAAGAAAGACCAAAAAAACACAAGAAGCAGAACATCTAAGAACAGTAGAACAATATCAAATCTATGTGATTGGTATACCATACATATAATTACATACCATACTTATAAGTGTAATCATAGAAGAAGAGAAAATTGTGGTAGAACAAACACTTGAGGCAACAATGACTATACATTTTCTAATACTGATCAAATATAATAACCCACAGATCAGAGAACCTTAGTGAATGCTGAACAAGATAAATACAAAGCAGATGGCCACTAGGCAGCCATACTTGAAGTACAGAAAACTGAAGGTAAAGAAAACATTTCTAAAGGTGACTAGAATAGAAAGATATGTACCAGAGGGTAATGATACAAATAATGACAGACTTCTTATTAGAAACAAGGAAAGCCAGGAAACAATGGAATAACAGTGTTAAGTACTTAAAAAAAAAAGTGCCTCAACCCAGAATTCTACAGCCAGAAAAAATATTCTTCAAAGATGAATGTGTAAAAGACATTTTCAGACAAAGAAAAGCTGAGAGGTTTTATCTGCAGCAAATTTCTACTAAAATGTTAAAAAACAAACAAAACAAAACAAAACAAAAAACTAAAGGGAAATGATATTAGATAGAAACCTGGTTCCGCAGGAAAGAATAAATGGGACTGTAAATAGTACGTAAATGGTAAATACATCATTAAATAAATATAAAGTACCTAGTAAAACAATCATTAAATCTCTTTATAAGAGTGCTGATTAACAATATATTGTGGGGGTTATAGCCAATATAAAAATAAAATGTTTGGCAACAGGATTACAAAGGCTTGGGAGGGGCTAAATGTATGTTTCTATTATAAGGTTCTTTATTCGTGAAGCAGTAGAATATTATTTGAAGGTTGTTTGTGAAGGTACATAGAGAGATCTTTAAAAAAACACTTTTAAAAAACAAGCATAATTAAAAAATAAAAGAAATAAAATGAAATCTTCAAAAATACTTTATGATAAAAAACAATAAAAGAATAGATAAGGAAATAGAAAACAAGCATCAAAATGTTAAACTGAAATCTAAACGTATTAATAATCATATTAAATATAAATAGGCTAAACATTCCAGTAAAAATAGATTGTGAAACTGGATAAAAAAGTATGACCCAATTTTAAGTTATTTACAAGGTGTATACTATAAATGTAAAGACAATGATAGTTAAAAGTAAAATTGTGGTAAAAGATAACGCCAAGCATTATAAAGCTGTTATGACTATATTATCAAAGTATAAGATAACACTAAAGACAAAGAGTATTATGAAATATAAAGAAAGAAATTTCAAAATGTCTAAAGGATCATTTAATTAAGAAGATATGATAATCTAAATGTGGATAAATGTGGTCAGAATGCTTCAAAATTCATAAAGCAAAACTGACAGACCTAAAGTGAGAAATAGACCAATTCACAATTCTTGTGGCAATTAGTGATACAAGAATTGCTGCACAAGTAGTCAAAAACAATTTCAATAAAAATTAAGACCCGAAATAATTGAGTTAACCAACTAGACCCGGTTAATATTTATGGAACCCTACACCAGACAACTGTGGAATATACACTGTTTTTTAGGTGAATGTGGAACAATCTCGAGATAGAATATATGTGGAGCCATACAACATGTCTCAGTAAATTTCAAAAGATTGAAATATTGCAGAATTAAAATAGGAGCCCAGAACTGTAAGATTCCTAGAAAAGTACTAAATATTTGGAAATTAAACAACACGCCAATAACAAAAAGATTAAGAGAACACAAAGGAAATTAGAAATATTTCAAACTGAATAAAGACACAGTATATCAGAACTTGTAAGACAGCTAAAGGAGTATTTAACGGGAAATTTATAGACTTAAACAAATATATTAGAAAAGAAGAAATGTCTAAAAAAATCAATAATCTATGATTCCATCTTAAGAAGGCAGGAAAAAAAGCAAATTAAACTCAAAGTAAAAGGGAAATGAAAATAAGAATAAAAATCAAAGAACTAGAAAATGTAAAACATAGAGAAAAATCAATGAAATAAAAACTTGGCACTTTGAAAAGATTAACTAAATCACTAAATCCAGAATATGATTGATTAATGAAAAAAGAAAGAAAACTCTAAATACTAAATTCTATTTTAAAAAGGGAAGTTACTGTATTTCCTACAGACATTAAAATAGAAAATAATGAAATATTAAGGACATTTTCCTAATAAATGCAACAACTTTGATTAAATGGAAACATTCCTTGAAAAACACAACTTGCTGAAACAGGGACAAGAAGAAATAAAATATCAGTCTTGCACCTGTAAAAAAACAAAACAAAAAAACAAAACTAATTGAAATTTTCATTAAGAGCTTTTGCACAGAGAAAGCTCCAAGAACATCATACTTCACTGGTAACTCAAACATGTAAGGAAGAAAAACCATTTGACATCAATCCTTAGGAAAGTAAAGCTGGAGGAACACCTGCTAACTCATTTATGATGCATGTACAACTCTCATAACAAAGCCTGACATGTATAAGAAAGGAAAATTATAGACCAATTTTGAAATTATTTTTCATAAATCTAAATGCAAAGATTCTTAACAAAATATTAGCAAATCAAATCCAACAATATCAAAAATTAAAAATAAAGAGTAATGTATCATGACCAAGTGAAGCTTTCTCAAGAAATTCAAAGTTGTTTTAATATTGGAAAATCAATGTTTATTCTCAACAATATCACTCAATAGATACAAAAACTTGACAAAATTCAAAACCCATTTAAGGTTTTTTAAAAAATATCTAAGTAAGCTAGGATTAAAATAAAACTTTTATAATCAAATAAAGGATGTCTATAAAAAATCTGCAACCAGCATCATATGTAATTTATAAAAATTGAATACTTTCTCCCTAAGATTGGGAGCAAGGCAAGAAAAATTTTCCCTTCACTTTTATTCTACATTGTAATGAAAGTTCTAACCAATTAAGGTAAGGAAGAAAAAGGCATGATGATTGGAAAGGAAGAAGTAAAGCTTTCCTCGTTATCAGACAACATGATTGTACATGTGGACAATCTTAAGGAATCTCAAAAAAGAAATCCTAGTAATAAGTAAATTTATCATGGCTGTTGAAAACAAAGTCAATATTTTAAAAATAGGCACAGGAGTGTTATCAGGGGACAAATTCCCGGGGACCACTTAGAATTCTGCCTTTCAAATAATTTTTTAAAAAGTAAAAGACTTCAACAGATGCCCATATTAATATGGGCATCACTAAGTTACAGCCTTTCTTTTTCTTATTTATATAATTAAGTCCATAAATTCACTTGCAGTCTTGCCTTTAACTGCATCCCCCACGGTTGCTTCATTATCCCTGAATACTTTAGTGCATATTCCCTGTAAGCAAGGTAAGTCTCCTACATATATAACCACAGACCAGACCCTCAAAATCAGGAAATTAATATTGATTCATTACTGTATCCAGACAAGAGAACTCAATCAAATTTTGCTGATTTACCTAATGTTCTTTATAACAAAAGATCCAATCCAGAGTCACATGTTGTATATGGTAGTTTTAGTTTCTTTCAAGCTGGTATGTTTCCAGCTTTCTCTGACTTTCACGATTGAAACTTTTGAAGATTACAGGCCAGTTATTTTGTAAAATGTCCATTACCGAGGGCTTATTTTATATTTTCTCATGATTAGAGATAGGTTATTCACCTTGGCATTAATATCTTAAAAGCTTTTTCTCATTCTATCTTATCACATAGTACATGATTTCTTCAGAATTTCTCCACTATTACTATTTTCTCTTTGTATTTAATAAGTATATTGTGATACTTTAAAACTATGCAAATAATTCTATTTCTCATTAAACTTTCAATTAATTAATTAATTAACATCACTTTTATTTGGTTATATCATTATTTATTTTTATTCTCAAGTTGCCCCAGATTTCATTAGTAAAAGTGCAACCAAATTGATTTCTTTGTCCTATTCACATATCTCCATCATTCTTCCAGATTTATCCTGTACTCGCCCTGCCCCAGTCCTGGAATCTTCTATTCTCTTAGGACCTGTGGTTATTTTTAGTGGGAAAGCCAAGACCTAGACATTAGATGTGCACTGAGATTAAGATATTATAGACTCTTTAAGTGAAAAAAGCTAGGTAATAGATTTGCGCACAAGCACGTACACAAACGTACACACACACACACACACACACACACACATACTGAAAACTGAATTTGTATCAATACATCTAATTCTAATCTAACACTACAAGAGTCATTCTAATTTTTCTCCCTGTTAAATATACAACTCCAATAGTAAGAAATTTGGCTCTCATTTTCCATACTTTTTTGTACTTATTCAACCGATATGTAACCAAACTGGCTTTTCTGCTGTCATCCCTTCACCTATGTATACTCCCTCCTTTCCTTGCTTGTTATCTGAGAAACTCTCCTATGATGACACTCTCCTCACATTATTTGGGTTCTGTAACCCTAACTGGAATTTTCTCAAGTGTATATTTCTTCCTTGCCTAACTCAGGTAATGATTGATTATGTTGGGCTGATTTTAAGATTTCCTCTTTGTCTGAATTTAAGCAATTTTACTATGATGAGCCTAAGTGTAGTTTTTAAAATATTTATTTTTCTATGGTTCATAGCACTTTTTGAATGTATGACTTTATATCTCTTATCAGCTCTGGCAGATTTTTTTCAGTATCTCTTCAGATATTGCCCCTACCCCATTATTCATGTCCTCTTCTTATTGAAAACCAAATGCATGTATCTTAGACCTTACCATACTGTCCCATTTATCTCTTACTCTCTTTTCTGTATTTTCCATCCCTTTTACTCTCCCTGCTTTATTCTGGGTATTTTCTTCTTACCTAAATTCTAATTCAATTATTCTCTTTTTAATTTTGTGAAATTTGCTATGTCCTTGATTTTTGTTATTTTATAATATAAATTTCTATTTAAATATTTTTATTGTTTAAATTTTTATTTTATAATATATCTTTATAATTTAATCTCTTGAGCCTATTAATCACAGTTATTTTTAACACATCTCTGATATATCCAATATGTGGATTCTCTCTAGGCATGTGTCTATGATCTATCATTTCTCTTGATTTTTGTCCAATTATTATCTTGTTGCATGTCTTTTTATTTTTGATTGCATAGTAGATGTTGTGTAAAGATACTTTGAGGCCCTGGATTATGTTACCTTCTTCCGGAGAATTTTTATTGTTGCTTCTGTCTGGCAGAGAAGCTAGGGGACATTCACCTTAATTTGATCAGAGAATAAGCTGGTTTAATGCTGGACTTCTGCCTTTGTAGAACTTCCCTGTTAATATTTTCTGCTGTAGCCTTTTAGCTGCCTCATACCAAATCTGTAGACCCTCCGCCTTGGTCAGCCCTGAATTCTCATTATTGTCTCCCTGGCCCTATGAGACTGGTTATAGTTCTACGCAGCTTCTTGGCCACAGCTTTGGATTAAGCAAATGACTTTTGGAGAAAAATAGTATTGAGTGTTGTGTTTTATCACTGTGAGAGTCTCTTTTCTCTGAAATTTTGGCTAGCTATCTTGGTAATTACTCCAAGCCTTGTTGTATTGTTTGTTTTTCTTTTTGGTTTTAGTGGGAGAGTTGGTTTGAAACAAGGTCAGTGACCATTAGTAGAAGTGAAAAAAATCAAATTATCTGGTTTTGAAGTAAATTACTTTAAATGAAAGGTTGGCAAGCTTTTTCTGCAAAGGGATAGATAATAAAATTTTAGACTTTGAGGGCTGCATGTTCTCTGTCACAACTACTCAACTGTGTTGTATAGTGTAAGAATAGCCATATTTAATACCTAAACTTATGAGCATGGCTGTATTTCAAAAAACTTTATGGAGAAAAACAAGTGGCAGACTGTAGTTTGCTAATCCCTTCTTTAAATGGATGAAGAACATAACTTTTTAAAAGTTGAGAGGATCTAGGAAAAAAAAATTATTTCCACAGCCATTGTTACTATTTTTAAAAATATTTGACTCCAGAGTAGGATCCTGAGCTCTGTAGGATGATATAAAGGAATGAAAATTTGTCATTCCTAGTCGATCTCAGAGGCTTATTAAAGAAACCAATTTTGTATAAACAAAAATTTATACAAAAAAAAATTACTGATTAATATAATACAGACTCAGTGCATAAGTGCTTAAAGACTGCTTGAGCAATTTAAGAGATTGAGAAAAACTCCACATTATTAGTATTACTTAGGTCTTCACTTATCCCTTCCATGATTACCTCAGCAAACAGATTTTATGATGGAATGGTAAAAGAGAGATCCCAGGGTACCTGTGTTGGGCAGGCCTTATGGCATAGCCACAGTAGGTCCCTGAGATTCTATGAAACAAGGTGAAGGTACTGGATATGCATTTATTTTGCCGATATTTATTAAGAACCCACTATGTACCACTGATAGAACTATGTATCTTACTATGTATCAGTGTGCAAAACAGAAAAATGGCTATTTCATGGAGCTTATGCATTTTAGCAGGGTGAGGCCATATACACATATATTTATAAAGAATCTATCCTATGGTAATGAGTTATGAAAAAATAAAGCAAGTGGAGAATCAGGAAGGCACTAGTGGAACAATGGTTTGAGAGATTGCTATTTAGGATAGGTTGGTCGGGAAAGGCCTCTCTGGTCAAAAGACTTAGCAGCTGACTCTAAGCAGGTTGCCAAATGAAGTGGGAAGGTAATTCATGGCAATAGATGAAGGAAGAACTTTGCAGGCAGAAGGAAATGTGAAGGCATTAGTTATGTGAGCATAGTAATGAATAGAGATTGTAATAGACACATTTCTGCTACATAATTTAGTGTACCACTAGCTCTGCAGAGAAGAGAAAAATGTTTAATAACAGAAGGAAAGAACATCTACTTTTGTCTACTGCTAACATATAGACATTTAAAAAATATTAATACTTTATTAAAAGGTTAGTCTTGAAACCAGTACTGTCAGTTACAAGATTCTTGAGCCATGAACCTTTTTATTCTTATGTAGTACATACCATAACCTAATGCAGTGACAGCAACACTTCCTTTCACTGCAAGCTGAAGTGATCCTCCATAATTAGAGTTCCTTGATTCATTCAGTGAGCTAATCCACCAGTGATTCTATGATCCTTAAGAAACACATGTGCCCACTATCCTGGAGCATTAAAGATTCAAGGGGCATCAGTCATATTTTAGTCAATTCAGTCTGCTGTGACAACATGCCATAGATTGAGTGGCTTAAACAACATTTATTTATCACAGTTCTGGCAGTGAGAAAGTTTAAGATTGAGATGTCAGCTGATTTGGGTCCTAGTGATAGTTCTTTTGTTCACAACTCTCTTCTTGTTGTATTTGCATATGGCAGAGAGAGAGAGAGAGAGAGAGAGAGAGAGCGCTCTGGTCCCTCCTCTTCTTATGAAGGCACTAACTTCTTCATCAGGGCTCCACTCTTAAGACCACATTTTATCATAATTACTTCCCAAAGGCCTCACCTCCAAGAGCCATCACAATGGGATTAGGGTTTCAAAGTACGAATTTTGGAGGTCACATTTAGTCCATAACAAGTTTTCCTCTTTCAGAAATGGGTATATTTAAGCTAGAAGTTTTAGATAGATATCAGGTTAATAGAAAGATAACAGAGATAGAAGTAGAGACATTAAAAAATCCAGGGGGTAAAAAGATATAGAAGTAGAGACATTAAAAAACCCATAATTAAATATAAAATATATTTAATTATATATATTTCAGCATGTAGTAGATACTCAATAAAATGTTTGCTTGTTATTAATTGAAAATAATGCCTGTCACACAAATATCACTATATTTATTACATACATAAGTACTTAGTAGTGTTTCTATTTTATTTCTATCCTTTATATATTTAAGAAATTATCATGATAGACTAAAATAAATTAATGGAAGATGAAGATAGGCTTATTAGTACATTGACAAAAAACAAACATTATCACTCAGAATATGTGCTATTTTTTTTTTCACTCTTGTATAAAATATTTTCTGCATTGTTAATGATTAACCTCTTATCTCTTGTCACTTTCTTTTAGGGCTTTTTTATCATGAATTGTCCAGACTTAACACCTTTGGCTTTTCAATTGATATATCTTAACTTATCATTTAATGATATCAGTTCCTTTCCCACAGAGGTAAGTTCATTCTTATTATTATATATAGGAATAATTTCTTATTATGAATAATAATTATAACAAAAATAGATGCATGATATGCTTGAGTTACTATAAAGTAAATATAAATAAGCCCAAAAGGCTTATTTTCAGAAATGACAAAAGTATCATGCATATTTCTTAGAAAGTCCTATGACATAATACTCAAAGATCGTGCTATAGTCAGGCTCTCAAATATGTCCTCATAATTGTACAATGTTTATAAAATTATTTATTCTTCTAACTGAATAAAACCTAAAATAAACCTTATCTACGTGTTAATCAGACGTTTTAAAAACAAAGTTTAGTGACTAGGTAATATGATGCTGTAACAGGTTTTAATTATTATAGGTTAAAATAGGATATTCTGCATAATAAAACATATCAGATAATCAGGCTTGGAATGAGCTAATTCAGAGTCATTTTAAATAAATGAGTCATTATGAGTACTTAGGATAGATTATGTTGTCAGTGTCTTTAGTCATTTCTTCATTGGTCACTGGGTAATTGGTTGTTTTGTGAATTGACTTCCTGAATGTTGAATTTTAGTGAATTGCTTTTTAGTAAATTGACTTACTTTCTATTTTAAACATATAATATTGAAAACATATCTTACATAATTTCTCTATAGTATTATGTTTTTATTTTCACTAGAAGAGTTACTTTTTATTTTCTAAAATATAACAACAGTTTTATCAATTTGACTAAGACAAATTGACAAGAATTCCAAAGGAATATAGATATCTTAGTTCTTCATGTTAATTTTAACTTTCTTCTAAATAGTTGTGATGAGGGTGTATATCTCCAAACATACCCTATCCACTAAAAAAGAATATATAAAGCAATTGCTGATAAGGGAGATCTTCAGATATAAAATTTTGAGTGCCCATTTTATTAAAGTGATAGAAATCAATAAAAATTGCCACTAAAATGTATATCTGTGTTGTATAGCTATAGATAAAATATTCCAACAAAGATAGTAATGTCCAGGCTTGGAAAGGCTGTACTGTGGGTAGGCTAATGATGCCTAGTTATCAATATAATGTAAATAAAATCAATAGAGGATCAGAGGTTGGCATAAGTGTGGTGATCAGAATTATTACAAGTTTCACGAAAACTCAAGATGATAGATTCAGGCAGAGGAGAATCTACTAAAATAGTTTATGACAGGAAAAGTTAGAAGCAAAAATGGTAAATAAAAAGGTTAATATAAAAACTCTGTAAATACATATTTTGGTCTTCTTTCTCTCAGCTTCTTTAAAAGACATAAATTGTATATAGTATTAATTATAATAATGTATTGTTAGGTCTGTAACATATATGGATGTAATACATATAACAATTATAGAGCAAAAAAAAGAAGAAGGAATAGAGGCATTTAGGCACATTTTCATATCTCACTGGAATTAAGTTAGTGTAAATATGAAGAAAATTCTTATAAATTAAGATATATATTACAACCCCTAAAGCAATCACTTAAGAAATTAATTTAAGAGAATATAGTGAAAAATTATTAAATTTAAATACTATACTAGCAAATATTCAGTTGATGCAAAAGAATGCAATAAAGGAGCAAATAAGACATAAGACATATAGAAAACTATATGTCTTATATGTAAAATGGAGGTGTAAATCCAACTTTGTCAATAATAACAATAAATATGAACACATCAAACAACCCAAAGACACAGATTGTCAGACTTAATATAAAAACAAGCCCCAATGATATGCTGTCTATAGAAGATACACTTAAGATAAAAAAATATAAAGAGGTCAAAGTTAATAGTATAAAAATACATATAATGCAAACAGCAACCATAAGAAAACTAGAGTGACTAGACTAATATCAGACAAAATGAATGTTAATACAGAAAGGTTACTACAGCTAAAGAGGGACATTTTGCAAAATTATCATGATAATATAACATATATATGTATATATCCTCAAGTATATGAAGCAAAAACTGAATGAATTAAAGGAAGAAATAGAAGATTCAGTACTAATAGTTGTGTACTTCAATACCCCCAATACAATAATGCATAGAACAATAAAGCAGAAAATCAAGAGAGAAATGGAAGACTTGAAAAACACTATAAAAGACATACACTTAACAGACGTCCATGGGAAACTCCAACAAATAGCACAAGAATACATAATTCTCAAATTCACATAAAGCATTTTCCAGGACATATGTTAGGCCACAAAATAAGTCCCAATATATCTAAAAGAAATGAAAATCACAGAAATATGTTTGGCTATAGTGGAATGTAATTAAAAATCAATAACTGAAAGAAATTTGAAAATGTATGGAAATTAAGCCACACACTTAAATAACCGATAATTCAATAAAGAAATCAGGACAAATTAGAAAATACTCTGAGATGAATAAAAATCAAAAGATAACATTCCAAAATTTATGAGATACATCTATAGCAGTTTCCAGAAGGAAATTTATAGCTATAAATGCCTACATTAAAAAAGAAAAATAGAGTGACATCAGAAGCATGATGGAGTGAGAGACATTCCCCGATCTCTCTCCTTGAAGCAACAATAAGCTGAACATCTAAAACTCAACAAAAAAACCCAAACTGCACACCCTCACATCTGAGTGTGGGACCCGCGCATAAGAGGTACCACAGGTCAGAACCCTGGGAGTTAGTCATCAGACTAGGAGAGACAAACAAGCCTCTCACAGCCTTAGCTCCATGAAAGGGGGAAAGAGGGGTGAGTTCCCCGAACAGCCCTGCCTGACAGAGCAGTGAGCTCTATGCAGTCAAATGGTCACTATTTAGGGATGACATGATTCTCCATATAGAAAAACCTAAAGAAATTTGTTAAAGAAATAGAACGAAAAAATTATCAGATTAGTATGGAAGCACAAAAGACCTCGAACTACCTAATCCATCCTGAGAAAAAGTAATGGGGCTGGAGGCATCACTCTGCTCAACTTCAAATTATATGGCGAAAGTGGCAGTAATCAAAACGGCATGATATTGGCAGAAAAACAGACACATGTACCAGTAGAACAGAATCGAGAGTCCAGAAATAAACTCATATTGATATGGGCAAGTAATTTTTGACAAAAAAGCCAAAAACATACAATGGAGAAAGAAGGAAAGCCTCTTCAATAAATGATGCTGGGAAAACTGGAAAGCCATCTGCAAAAGAATGAAACTAGACTGTTGTCTATCACCACACACCAAAATTAACTCAAAATGGATTAAGGTACCTGAATATAAGATCTGAAACAATAAAATGCATAGAAGAAAACATAGGAACTAAACTCAAAGACCTTGGACTTGAAGAGGATTTTATGAATCTGATCTCAAAGGCAAAGGAAGTAAAAGTGAAAATAAATGAATGAGTCTGCATCAAACTGAAAAAGTTCTGCACAGCAAAAGAAACCGTCAACAAGGTAAAGAGACAACCATCCGAATGGGAAAATATATTTGCAAGCAACACTTCTGATAAGGGCCTAATATCTAAAAACAAACCAAAACAAAACAAAACAAAACACCAAATTGCTCATACAACTCAATAACAACAGAAAAACAAATGATCCAATCAAAAATGGACAGAGGACCTGAACAGACACTTCTCCCTGGAGGACATACAAATGGCCAACAAACATATGAAAAGATGCTCAACATCGCTAGCTATTAGGGAAATGCCAATTAAAACCACAATGAGATACCTGTTAGAATAGCTGTAATCAACAGGACAAGTCATAACAAATGTTGGAGAGGATGCAAAGAAAAAGAAACTCTCATACGCTGCTGGTGGGACTGAAAATTGGTACAGCCGCTATGGAAAACAGTATGGAGGTTCCTCAAATAACTAAGAATTGACCTACCATATGATCCAGCAATTCTTCTACTGGGTATTTACCCCAAAGACTTGAAAACCCATATCCGAAAAGATATTTGCATACCAATGTTCATAGAAGCATCATCCACAGTGGCCAGGACAT
>NW_006436669.1:390868-422612 GCF_000325575.1 Pteropus alecto
GGAGGGGGGGGAGGGGGGAGGGGGGAGATAGACAGGGTAAAGGGAATCAAATATGTGGTGACAGAAAGAAATCTAACTATGGGAGGTGAACACACAGTGTAAATATATATACATGCCTTACTGTTAAAATGTACAGCTGAAACTTACTGGATTTCGTTAACCAATGTCACTATAAAAAAAAAAAAACCTTGAAAAAAAGAGATTTGAAAAATGTAAAACAATGTTACTCTTCCCATTTTTCTTTGTTTTGAAATATAGTTACTTTTTATTAAAATATGTTATTGTGGGGGAAAAAGAAAAGAAAAATAGTCTTCCAGTCAAAGTGGCAGACTAGGTAAATGCTGTTCTCGCCTCATCCCATGACCACCTAAAAATTACAACCAAACTACAGAGCAACTAATATTGAGAATCACTTGAAGTCTAGCCAAACAGAAATTCTATGACTAAGGATATGTAGAAGAAGCCATGTGGAAATTGTAGGAGGGAGTAGAGAGATGGAATGGGCTAGTCCCACACCCATATGTGGAAATTCAAAATTGAGAGGGATATCTCAGCTGTGAGGATCCTCCCTGAGGAGTGAGGAGTCCTAGTCCCATGCTAGAATCCCAGCCCAGTGTTTTAGTGCCAGGAAGAGAAATCACCATAACTCCTGGCAGATTGTAGCTAAGTGAGACAGAAGGTGGCTAGAGTCACAGGCATTCCTCTTAAAGGGTCCATACATGGATTTACTTGCTGACAGACTCAGATATCCAGCACTAGGATAGCAGATTGAAAGGCACCAGGTACATATGGAGAACTGAATGGTCTGGCTTTGGGGCAAGGCCTGGAAGAACAGCTTTCTCCCAGACAGTAGTGCTGGCAGAAACCATGTTCCTTTGTCAAGCCCTCCACTCACTCAGCATGCAGATGTAAGCAGGCGCCAAAACTGAGTCTCCATCAACCTAGCAAATATCTTTCATCCTACCCTGGTGACTCTCTGAGACCCTGCCCCAACCAGCTTGCAGGCCCACTTAAACCACTTCCAGTGGCTTTTCCTACAAATGGCCTGTCTTGGCTCACACTGCAGACTTCCCTAAAATCTTTCAAGGATTCAGAAGCCCCAAATAAGCAGCATCTGACCTTGGCATGCCCTGTACTTCTTGCTAAGCAGCCCCAAGGCCAGCACTAGTGGCAGCTAGTCTCATTTTGCAGCTTAGATCTTTCAGGAACATTCAAACCTAGCACAAGTGGCAATCATTTGCAGATCACTTTGTATCTCATACTAAGTGACCCCAGGCAAAACACAGGCAGCAACTGACCTTGGCCTGCACCAGAGCCCCCCCAAAAGGCCCCAGAACCAACATCCCCATGGCCAGCTTTAGACCATAACAGAGCACCACCCAGCCTCCTCCACAAATGACAAGCCCAAAGGGCGCATTTGGCAACTACCAGAGCCCTGCTAAATTGAATCTTACTCCATAGGGTCAGCCACTGCACAATAGCTCCTCCATTGTTGTCTAGGCCAGTCCTCACAACCAATCAGCCTGAGGATCAATTCCTCCGACTGATGTGCAATCACCAATCAAGGTTCAACTACAGCAGGAAGGCACACACAACACACACAAGGGACACAAGAGGAAGACCCAGCTTAGGTGATGAGGAAGACTGAGTCAGTGGGCCTCACAACACCTATTACACAAGGCCACTCACCAAGACTGAGAGACATAGAAGCCCTACCTAATAGAGGAACAAATATAGGGAAGCAGCCAAAATGGGGAGAGAAAGAAACGTGTCCCAAATGAAAAATCAGAACAAAGCTTTAGAAAAAAAAATAAACAAAATGGAGACAAGCAATTTACCAGATACAGAGTGAAAAACATTGGTTATAAGGATGCTCAATGATCTCAGAACTTCAGCAAGAGGTAGGAATTATAGAAAACATGAAAAACAATAGGTCGAAATGAAGAATATGATAACTGAAATGAAGACTACATTAGAAAGAATCAACAGTAGATTAGATGACGCAGAGGATCAAATCAGCAATTTAGAAGATAAGGTAGTAGAAAACACCCAATATGAGGAGCACAACAAAAAAAATCCCCCCCCTCAATGAAGATAGGTTAAGAGGCCTCTGGGATAACATCAAGCATACCAACATTTGGATCCTAGGGGTACCAGAAAGAGAAGAGAGAGCAAGGAATTGAAAATCTATTTGAAGAAATCATGATGGAAAACTTCCCTAACTTGGCAAAGGAAATAGACATATAAGCGCAGGAAGCACAGAGAGTCGAGTCTCAAACAAGTTGAACCCCTAGAGGCCCACACCAAGACACATCATAATTAAAATGCCAAGGTTGAAGACAAATAGAGAATCTTGAAAGCAATAAGAGAAAAGCAGTTTGTTACCTACAAGGGAGCTCCCATAAGACTGTCAGCTGATTTCTCAGCAGAAACTTTGCAGGCCAGAAGGGATTGGCAGGAAATATTCAAAGCGATGAAAAGCAAGGACCTACAACCAAGATTACTCTACTTAGCAAGGCTATCATTTAGAATTGAAGGACAGATAAAAAGCTTCCCAGACAAGGAACTATAAGGGAATTCACCACCACCAAACAAGTATTACAAGAAATGTTAGGAGGAGGAGGGGCAGGGAGAAGAGGGGGTAGGAGGAAAAGAAAAAAAATATCAAAAATATGAATAATAAAATGGCAATAACTGCACATCTATCAACAGTTAATTTAAATATAAATAAATGCCCCAATCAAAAGACATAGGATAGCTGAATGGGTAAGAAAAGAAGACTCTTACATATGCTGCCTACAAGAGACTCACTTCATATCGAAAGATGTATACATACTGAAAGTAAAGGGATGATAAAAGATAATTCATGAAAATGAAAATGAACAAACAAAAAAAGAAGCTGAAGTAGCAATACTTTACCAGATAAAATGACTTTAAACCAAAGTCTATAACAAAAGACAAAGAAAGACCTAATAATTCTACTTCTGGATATTTATTCAAAGAAACCCAAAACAGTAATTTGAAAAAACATATGCACGTATATGTTCATTGCAATATAATAGCCAAGATATGAAGAAAACATGTGTTCATTAACAGATGAACGGGTAAGGAAGAAGTGATACACCTATACTATGGAACATTACTCAGCCATAAAGAATGAAATTTTTCCATATGCAACAACATGGATGGACCTAGAGAGTATTGTGCTGAGTAAAATAAGTAAGACATAGAAAGACAAATACTATGTGATTTTACTTATATGTGAAATCTAAAAAAGAAAATAAACAACATAGAAACAAACTCATAGCTACAGAGAACATTTTGATGGGAGATGGGGTTGGAGGGATGGGTGAATGGGGGAAGGGATTAAGAAGTACAAATTGGTAGTTACAAAATTGTCATAAGGATGTAAAGTATAGCATAAGGAAAATAGTCAATTATATTATAATAACTTTATATAGTGTCAGTTGGGTACAAGATTTATTGGGGTGATAACTTTATAAATTATATAAATATCTAATCACTATTTGCATACCTGAATCTGATATAAAGTTGTATGTCAACTATAATTGAAAAATAAAAAGAATATTAAAAAAGAAAAAATAATAACCTTCTATCTTAAGCCACTATATATATACAAACTAAACCTAAAAAAAGAATAAGGAGAGTATAATAAAAATTAGTGCAGACAGTGGATTAGTGGTTAACACAGGGAATGGGCAAGTGAGAGGTAGATAGAGGCAAAAGAGGTCAAATATTTGGTGATGGAAAGATGTCTAACTTTGAGTAGTGAATGCACAATGCAATATATATGCAAGAAACTGTTGAATTGTACACTTGAAACTTTTTCAATTTTATTAATCAGTGTCACCCCAATAATTTTTAATAAAAAGAATTAGTACAGAAATTAATGAAATTAATAATAGAAAAACAATAGAGAAAAATCAACAAAACTAAGAGTTGATACTTTGACAAGATCAACAAAATTGACTAACCTTACATAGACTGACAAAGAAAAAAGAAGACCCAAGTTACTAAAATTAAGAGTGAAGGAGGGGACATTACTACCAACCTTACAGAAATAAAAAAAAGATTTTAAGGGAATACACATATACCAATCAACTAGATAACTTTGATGAAATGGACACATACCTAGCAAGACACAAGAATGAACTTAAGAAGAGATAGTAAATCTGAATGACTCTATAAAAAGGAGAGTTCAATAGTAATTTTAAAACTTTCCATAAAGGAAAGTCCAGGATCGACTTCATTGGTGAATTCTACCAAACATCTTAAAAAGAATTAACATCAATTCTTTATAAACTCTTCAAAAAATAGAAGAGAAGGGAAAACTTTCCAATTCAAACTATTAAACCAGTAATACCCTGATACCAAAACTAGACAAAGATATGGAAAGAGAAGCAAACTACAAAACAATATCTTTTATGAATATAGATGTAATAAAAATCCTGAACAAAATGCTAGCAATCCAACATATGAAGAGGATTTTACACTATGATCAAGTGATACTTATCCCAGAAATGCAAGTTTGGATAAATATATAAAAATGAGTCAATGTGAAATACCAGTTTAATATAGTAAAGGAGGACAAAACTATACAATTATCTAAACAAAGACAGAAAACAAAACATTTTGCAAAATCCAACATCCTTTCATGACAAAAACACTCAACATTTAGGAATAGAAGAGGATGGGTGATGTCATCAACTTGATAAAGGGCATCTACAATAAACCTGCAGCTTATATCAGACTTAATAGTGAATGACTCAAAGTTTTTTCCTCCTAAGATCAGGAACCAGACGAAGGTGTCTACTCTTGCCAGTTTGTATTCAACATTATGCTGAACTTTCTAGCCAAGGCAAGAAAAAGGAAATAATAGGCATCCAGATTTAAAAAGGAAGAAGCTGACTATTTCAAGTTGTAGATGATATAGCCCTATATATAGAAATCCAAAGGAATTTACTAAAAAAAAAAAGAGAGAAGTAATGAATGAGTTCATCAAGGTTGTAATGTACAAAATCAATATACAAAAATTAATCGTATTTCTACATAATAGCAACAAACAATCCTTACAATAAAACTAAGAAAGGAATTTTATTTACATAAAAAAAGAATAAAATATTTAGGAGTGAGTTTAACAAAAGTGGAAACATACTGTGAAAACTACAGGATATTGTTATAAGAAATTAAAGGAGACATACTTAGATGGCAAAACATCCCATGTTCATGGATCTGAAGACTTATTGTTAAGATGGCAATACTCCCTAATTGATCTATAGATTCACTTCAATCTTTACGAAAATTACAACTTGCCTTTTTGGAGAATTTGAGAATTTGAGAAGCTGTTCTTATGGAAATGCAAGAGACTCCAAATAGCCAAAACAATCTTGAAAAGAAAAAACAAATTTGGAGGACTTAAGTTCTGATTGCAAGAATGAGCATGCGCTATCCACCAATTTTAGATCTTTATGATGATTAAGTGGTTTAATTTAATGTTAAGGAGAGCTAATGTAAGACCTTATGTAAGATCAGAGAGGCAGAAACATATTAATCAAGTGAGAATCATAGATTTATTTGTTCGTTTGTTCGTTTGTTTGTTTTTAAATTGAAGAAATTATTTAAATATTTTTCCCCATCAACCTTCCTTATCCCCATTCCCGCTTCCCTCTGGTAACCACTAGATCATTGTCCATGTCCATGAATCTCTGTTTGTTTACCCTGTTCATTTGTTACTCTTAGGTTTATATCCCACATATAAGTGATTTTCAACTTTTTCTGTCTGGCTTCTTTCGCTTAGTATGATTATTTCAAGGTTGTCGCATGTTGTCGCAAATGGCAGTATTTCATCTCTTCTTATGGCTGAGTAATATTTCAGTGTATATTTGTACCACAGCTTCTCTAGCCAATCATTTATCGTAGGACATTTCTGTTGTTTCCATGTCCTGTCCACTGTGAATAATGCTGTTATGAACATCAGTGTGCATATATCTTTTTGAATATGGATTTTCAAGTCTTTAGGGTAAATACCAAGTAGAGGGATTGCTGGATCATATGGTAGCTCAATTCTTATTTTTTTGAAGAATCTCCATACTGTTTTCTATAGTGGCTGTACCAATTTGCAGTCACACCAGCAGTGTATGAGGGTTTCTATTTGTCTGCATACTCTCCAACGTTTGTTATGACTTGTCCTGTTGATTATAGCTATTCCAACGGGTGTGAGATGGTATCTCATTGTGGTTTTAATTGGCATTTCCCTAATAGCTAGCAATGTTGAGCATCTTTTCGTATATTTGTTGGCCATTTGTATGTCCTCCAGGGAGAAGTGGCTGTTCAGGTCCTCTGTCCATTTTTGATTGGATCATTTGTTCTTCTGTTGTTATTGAGTTGTATGAGTTCTTTGCATATTTTGGATATTAGGCACTTATCGGAGGCATTGCTTGCAAATATATTTTCCCATTTGGATGGTTGTCTCTTTACCTTGTTATGGTTTCTCTGGCTGAGCAGAAGCTTTTTAGGTTGATGTAGTCACATTTATTTATTTTAGCTTTTACTTCCTTTGCCTTTGAGATCTAATTCATAAAATCCTCTTTAAGTCCAAGGTCCTTCAGTTTAGTTCCTATGTTTTCTTCTATGCATTTTATTGCTTCAGGTCCTATATTCAGGTCCTTAATCCATTTTGAGTTAATTTTGGTGTGTGGTGATAGACAACAGTCTAGTTTCATTCTTTTGCAGGTGGCTTTCCAGTTTTCCCAGCACCATTTATTGAAGAGGCTTTCTTTCTCCATTGTATGTTTTTGGCTTTTTTGTCGAAAATTACTTGCTGATATTAATACAGTTTACTTCTGGACTTTCAATTCTGTTCTACTGGTACATGTGTCTGTTTTGATTACTGCCGCTTTATAGTATAATTTGAAGTTGAGCAGTGATGCCTCCAGCTTCATTCCTTTTTCTCAGGGTGGCTTTGGCAATTTGGAGTCTTTTGTGCTTCCATACAAATCTGATAATTTTTTGTTCCATTTCTTTAAAAAATGCTAATCAGATTTTGATGGGGATTGTTTAAATCTTTATAACTCTTTAGGTAATAAGGTCATTTTAGCTATGTTGATTCTTTCAATCTAAGAACACGGAATATCTTTCCATTTCTTTTTATCTTCTTCAATTTCTTTTAATAGAGTCTAATATTTTTCATTATATAAGTCCTTCACTTGTTTCATTAGATTTATTTCTAGGTATTTTATTCTTTCATTGCAATTGCAAACGGATGATTTTTTCCACTTCTTTTCCTGACATTTCATTATTAGAGTATAGGAACGTTATGGATTTTGAACGTAGATTTTGTATCCAGAGACTTTGCTGTATTTTCTTGTTGTTTCTAGTAGTGTTCTTGTGCAGTCTTTAGGGTTTTCTGTATAGAGAATAAGCCTTGCCTTGTTCCTGATCTAAGAGGGAAGGTTTTTAGTTTTTCACCATTAGTTTAATGTTGGCTGAGAGTTTGTCACATATGGCCTTTATTATGTTAAAGGTACTTTCTGTACGATTTTGTGAAGTATTTTGATCATAAATGGATGTTGTATTTTGTCGAAGGCTTTTTCTACGTCTATTGATATGATCATATGATTCTTATTTTTTAATTTGTTTATGTGATGTAGCACATTAATTGATTTACGTATGTTGAACCATCCCTGTGCCCCTGCCTACGTGATCTTGGTATATAATCTTTTTAATATGTTGTTGTATTTGGTTCGGTAGTATCTTACTTAGGATTTTTGCATGTGTGTTCATAAGAGATATCGGTCTGTAGTTTTCTTTTTTTGTGTTAACTTTACCAAGTTTTGGTATCAGAGTAATATTTGGTAGAATTCACTGTTGAAGCCATCTGGTCCTGGACTTTTTACTTTTTGGTAGGTTTTTGATGATTGTTTCAATTTCCATACTGCTGATCGGTCTAATTAGATTGTCCAGTTCTTCTTGATTCAGTCTAGGAAGATTGTATTTTTCTAAGTCCATTTCTTCTAGGTAATTAAATTTGGTGTTACATACTTTTTCATAGTATACTCGTATGATCCTTTGTATTTCTGCAATGTCAGTCATAATTTCCCATCTTTCAACCCTGATTTTATTTGTGCCCTTTCTCTTTTTTTCTTTAGTGAATCTAGCCAGAGTTTTGTCAATTTTATTAACCTTCTCAAAGAACCAGCTCTTTGTTGCATTTATTTCCTCTATTGTATTTTTTTTTTTGTTTTCAGTTTTATTTATTTCTACTCTAATTTTGATTCTTTCTTTTTGCTGACTTTAGGTTTTATTTGTTCTTCCTTTTCTGGTTTTTTAAGATGAAGCATTAGGTTGTTTATTTGGGCTTGTTCTTGTTTTTGGAGCTAGGCCTGTAATAATATGAACTTTCCTTATTACCGCTTTTGTTGTGTCCCAAAAGTTTTGATATGTTGTATTATCTTTATCATTCGTTTCAGTGTATCTCTTGATCTCTTTTTATTTCTTCTCTGATCCAGCTATTCTTCAGTAGCATGTCGTTTAATCTCCATGTATTTATGGTTCTTCCAGCTTTCTTTTTGTAGTTGATCTCTAGTTGCAAAACATTATGATCAAAGAATATAGTTGGTATGATTTCAACCCTTTTATATTCATTGAGGCTATCTCTGTGTCCCAGTATGTGGTCAATCCTTGAGAGTGTTCCATATGCACTAGAGAAGAATGTATAAGCAGCTGTTTTGGGATGGAAGGCTCTGTAATTGTCAATTATGTCCAGGCCTAATATGTCATTTAAGGATGTTATTTCCTTATTGATTTTCTGTTGGATGATCTGTCCATATCTGACAATGGGGTATATAGGTTACCTACTATGATAGTGTTTTTATCTGTTTCTCCCTTTAGTTCTATTAGTAATTTCTTTACATGTTTTGGGGTTCCCTGATTGGGAGTATAGATATTAGTGTTATGTCTTCTTGGTGCATGATTCCCTTTATCATTCCCTCTGTATCTTTCTTTACCTTTTTTATTTTGAAGTCTAGTTCATCTGATGGTAGTATCGGTACTCCCAATTTTCTCTGAATGCCATTTGCTTGACATATCATTTTCCACTCCTTCACTTCGAGTCTATATTTGTCTTTGGAGCATATGGTTGGGTTTGTTTTTTGATCCTATTGCTATTCTGTGCCTTTTTATTGGTGAGTTCAATCCATTTACATTTAGGGTGATTATTGAAATATGAGGTCTTCTTATAGCCATTTTATCTTTTGCTTTCTGGTAGCTCGGTGTTTCCATTGCTTCCTTGTCCTTGAGTGTCTGCTTTTCTTATTGCTGTTGTTGGGTTTTGTGAATTTCCCTCTGGCCCTTTTTATTTTATGTTATGTACTTTGGTTCTGGATCTTTGGCATGTGGTTACCATTATGAATGTGTAAAGGATAGTTATATACATACAGTCATCCATTTTTTTCTGTGCGTGCCTTATCTACATTTCCTTTTGCGAATTTGGATCTTTGAATCTTCTCCTTTTCAGTCATTTTTGCGTCAGTTTGTCCCTATGTATGCTGATCATTCATTACTATCTTGCTAGAAAATCTCTTCTTATTTTTAAGCTTATAATGCCTTGTTTCTTGTAATGGTTGAACTCCTCAGCTTCTTTCAATCTGCTGGCCACCTTACTTCTACTTATGTATTTTCTTTTTGTCATTTTGTTTTAGGTTAGCTGACCCCTTTCCATATTTTCTGTAGTGCAGGCCTCATAGCGGAGAATTCCCTAAATTTTTGTATGTCTGGAAAGGTCTTTATTTCTCCTTCATATGTAAAAGAGAGCTTAGCTGGATACATTATTCTTGGCTGTTAATTCCTTTCATGAATTCAACTGTTGAACAGGCTTGTTGGTTTCTACTGAGAAGTCCTACGATAATCTAATGGGTTTTCCTTTATAGGTTGCCATCTTCTTTTCTCTAGCTGCCCTGAGAATTCTGTCATTGTTGTTGATTTTTGATAACTTTAATACAACGTGTCTTGGTGAAAGCCTTTTTGGGTTGAGATAATTGGGTGTTCTGTTGATTTCTTGAATTCCAAGCTCCAGCTCATTCCTTAGATTTGGGAAATCGTCGTCAACTATTTGTCTGAAAATGCTTTCTAATCCCTGCTCCTTTTCTTCACCTTTGATAATACTCGTTATTATGTTCCCTCTCCTGATGATATCAGCTAGTTCTTGAATTTCTCTTTCATTATTTTTATTCTTCGGTTTTTCTCTTCTTCCTTCTGATTTATTTCTAGATTTCTGTCTTCGATATCAGTGATCCTTTCCTCCATTTGATCAACTTCATTTCCCAAGCTTGCTATTTCATTGTTTAACTCTTGCAGTGTGCTTTTTACATCCAGAAGTTCTATTTGTTTCTTTTTGAGAATCAATCTCATTGCTAAATAACTCATTCTGCTCATCTAGCATTTTTTTTTAATTTTTGAAATTGATATGATTTGTTTCAGATCTCATTGAGTATTTTCAGAGGTACCATCCTGAATTCTCTGTCATTTAAGTAGCATATTTCTATGTCTGTAAGCTTATTTATTTTCTGGAGGTTTTTTTCTTTCTGAGGTGGCTTGTCACCTTGGTTGTTCATGGTGTTTAATGGACTATTTCTCCACTTGGGCATTAATGGAAGTGTAGTCTGCTTTTTTTTTTTTTCCTAGAAAGAAGATTTATTTTTTAAAGGTCTCTCTTTAGCCTGTTGCAAAGAAGGTGGTTTTATTTTGGTTTCCTGTATGTGGCATCTATGCATCTTGGGTCTCTGTTTTGTATAATGTCTTAATATGTTTTTTTTTTTCTTTAAAGATGTTTAATCTCGCTTGCTAGCCTCAGTCTCAGTTCCTGTCAGTATTAGTGACAGTTTCTGTAGCATTTGCTCAGATTTCTCTGGGGCTTCACAGCGTTCTGTGGAGAGCATGGTTGGAGGGACCCTCTGGGTGGGGGGATGGGGGCTGTGGCTCAGCCTCAGTTTTGCAACCATGGCTGGTAAAAATCAACTGTTGTTTCTCTGCCTCCCCATTTTTCTGCCATCCCTGTTTCTCTGCCTTCTGCCCTGATGACTGGGCACTGCTGCCAGCCACGTGGAGCTCACAGCTCTCCCAGGCAGGATTGTTGAGGGAAGTCACTACACCTTCTCCACTTGCCCTTCTCCTACAGGAAACTCTGGAAGCTGCAAGAGGCAGCTTCTTTGTTTCTCCCAGTTCACCTCCTGACACCCGAGGTTCTGACCTGTGGTAGCTCTTATGCACAGATCCCAGGCTCAGATGTGCTGGTGTACAGTTTGGGTGTTTTTTGTTGAGTTTTAGATGTTCAGCTTATTGTTGTTTCAAGGGGAGCAATCTGAGGACATCTCTCACTCTGCCATGTTTCTGATGTCACTCATGAGAATCATAGATTTAAATGGTATATTCTATTTTTAAATTTCATATGAAAAATCAGCATATATGAAATTATAATGATATGAGAGTGAAAGAATCTGGCTATGATATCTGACACCCAATTGACTTACTAAGTTTAATTCCATTTATTTTACTGGTTCTGCAGCTAGCTCTTTTCTCCCTCATTCTTTGCATAATTGCCTCTTATGAAGCCAGGGGTTGATCAAACAAGATGACTTTCTTATTTAGAAAAGGACCATTCTTGAGTCAAGGGGATATAAATACAGTAGTTGTACTATTTTACCATACCATGCATATTAATGCCAATCAGTTATTTTGAAGGTTTTTCAACAGTGTTTATTGACATATATGATTAATGCTACTAATGATTAATATACAATTAATGCTACTACACTAATTCTTCATTAATCCAAAAGCTCTATAAAAATTACAGAGATTTGCATACTTTATTATTCTACTCATGTTTGTTTTTCTTTCTATTCCTCAGATATTTTGTCTTAAACATTTACAAATATTAATCCTGAGAAATAATCCTATCAAAGTAATCCCTTCTGAAATTCAACAACTTAAATTCCTTAGAGTTTTCAACATTGCCTTTAATTTGATTACGACTCTTCCACCTGGGTAAGGTTAATAGTTTGAGATTATAAACATAAAATAAAGAACTTAGGATTTAGAAAAAGATCAGTTACCCTTTTGAAAGCAGCTAGCAACTTTTTATCTATTTAATAATTCTTAATCTGTTCCAATTAGCTGACTTGTTTTTTATTATTTGGTTAAAAATAACCCTAACAGTTACATAAGTGGTAATTAATAATGGCAATTAATAAACTACACCTCTAGAATTTATTATCTGAGTATGTATTAAATAAACACAAATATTATAAAGAAGCTCAGGTAAGAAACTGAAGCTATCCCTTGACAGTCTTTGAATATGGAAAGGACACTGAAATCTAGACTTTTGGCTTCAAAAGCTAAAACATGGAGGCATTCTGGGTGTCCATCAATGGATGAATGGATAAGGAAGAGGTGGTACATATATACAATGGAATATTACTCAGCCATAAAGAAAAAGAATAAAATCTTGCCATCTGTAACAACATGGATGGACCTAGAAGGTATTGTGCTGAGTAAAATAAGTCAGACAAAGACAAATACCGTATGATTTCAGTTACATGTGGAATCTAAAGAACAAAATTAATGAACAAATGAAACAGAAACAAACTCAGATACAGAGAACATGTTGATGATTGCCAGATGGAAGTGGGGTTGAGTGTATTGTTTAAAAAAGGGATGGGACTTTGGGTGGTGAACACACAACAGAATGTACAGATGTCAAATGATAATTTACATCTGAAAATATAATTGTATTAACCAATGTTACCCCAATAAACCTAATTTAAAAAAAAATAAATAAAAACTAAAAAAGGGATGGGAAGTACAAATTGGTAGTTACAAAATAATCATGAGGGTGTAAAGTATAGTACAAGGAATATAGTCAATAATATCATAATAACTATGTATGGTGTCAGATAGATGCTAGATTTATTGGGGTTATCACTTTGTAAGTTATATAAGTATATAATCACTATGTAGCACACCTGAAACTAATATACTATTGTGAATTAACTAATTGAAAAATAAAAATTTATTTTAAAATTTTAAAAAATAAAAAATAAAAGTTAGAAAAAAGAAAGAGTATAAAATATGCAGTTATATGGGTAAGAAAATAGGAAATTTATTCAATTGACAGATTTACTTAGCTCCTATTATGTATCAGTTGAGGAAGATTACTTTGAAATATATTAAATTAAGATAACTTTGAGAGCAAGAAGAGTGACGACGAAAAGAAGCTTTAAAGCCACCTTTAAAGAGGACTGCAGAGAGAATGAACGTACACACAAAAAATAAAAGATTGGTAGACAACGATGTAAGCTTAGTTGAGACTGGAAACCATGAATTTGTAGTGACGCTAATCTACATTAATATGTGATTTTCTTCAGTAGCTCTTGGTCATTCAGGTATAAGAAGGAGAAGGTAGATTTTTATCCTCAATAAAAAGACTTCTATGAGGATGTCCATAGCAGATTTATTCACAATAGCCTGAAACATTAAACAACTCATATGTTCATCAATAGAAAAATGGAAAAACTAGTTGTTTTTCTCACAGTAACCAAAAGATAGTAATAATCTAACTGTACATTAACAGATTAATGGATAAACAAAATGTGACACATGCATATAATAGTTTATTCTTTATCTTTAATGAAGAATTAAATTCTAGTACATACTACAACAAAGATGGTCCTTGAAAACAAGTTAAATAGAATAAGTCAGACACAAAAGGAAAATTTTGTATAATTTCATTTATATGGAATTAGAATAGGCAAATTTACCTAGAATAGGCAAATTTATAGAGACAGAAAGTAGAATAAAGGTTACTAGGGGTTGGGTAGAGGAGAGAGAAGAGACTGGGGAGTTATTATTTAATGGGTATAGAATTTCTGTTTGGAGTTATGGAAAAGTTCTAAAAATGGGTAATGGCGATGGTTCACAATATTGAGATTGTAAGTAATGCTACTAAATGGTACACTTAGAAATGATTAAAATAGCAGATCTTATGCTATTTTACCACAATTTAAAAAATAGTTATTAGCACCCTGGATATTCTCCTCTTTCCTCTTATTTTTCTTCTTTCTAAAAAAAAAAGAAATTGGGGGGTATAACTTATATACAATAAAATGTATGAATCTCAGGTATTTGATTCAAAGAGTTTAACAAATGTATACACCCATATAACCATCATCCAAAACAAGGTATTAAGCATTTCCACAGAGTTCTCTCATGAACATTTTCAGTCAGTCTCCAGATCTAACATGATAGATTTGTTTTGGCTGTTCTCGAAAATCATATAAATTTATTCATACAACAAATAGTGTGTGTATGTCTGGCATCATTTACTCAACATAATGGTTTTGAGATTTATTTATGTCGTTATATGTATCCATTTCTTTTTTAATGATGACTAGTATCCCACAGCCTAGCCCATTTCAGCAAAAGCAAAAAATAGAGCTGAGATTATCTAAGACAAGCTTTGTGTCTCATGAAATGAATTCCCATGACATACATGGAAGACCCACAAGGTTCTTAAAAATTTTATACTAGCAGAAAGACTGCTGCTTTGATCAAAAGAGATAAAGAGAGTAGGAAATGAAAAAAGACTGTCAGGTTCCCAAAATTCTACAGGCATGAAGCAGACTGATAAAACTACTCAGATCCAAATGTGTGCTAATTTTCATGAAAAAGGAAGGTTGACTCAGCAGGTGAAGTCAGAAACCCAGGAAGTGGAGCCAATAGTTCAGAAAGTGGAACTATGACCCCAGAAGGCAGGGCCAAGAGCTAGGAGGGCAGACTCTTGAAACCAGAGGGCAGAGTTGTGAGCTGCAGATAATTATTCACAGGCCTTGCAACCTGAGTTTATACAGCTAGATTTTAAATTGCTCAGGATTGGTAACTTTTTACCTTCCATTTCCTTTTGAACCAAAATCTATAATGGTTACCCTATGCCTATCACACCATTGTATTTTGGGAGCAGATTACTTGTTTCTTTAGTTTTATAGGCCCACAAATGGAGAAAAATTGTACCGGTGAATGAATTATATCTAGAGCATTACCAAGACCTGATTTAGATGACAAAATTTGGAACTTTTGAAATTTAGATGAATGGGACCTTTGGGGAACTTGGGATGGGTGAATGTATTTTGCATGTGGGATAGATATGAATTGTTAGGGGACGGGGGAGACTGTGATAGAATAATGGTCTCAAAAGGCATCCACATCCTAATCTCTAGAATATGTGAATATGTTAATTACATAACAAAAGTAATTAAAGTTGGAGAGGAAATTAAGTTTTCTAGTAAGCTGGCCTTAAAGTAGAGAGATTATGCTAGATGATCTGGGTAAGTCCAATCTAACCAGATGAGCTCTTAAAAATGGAAGACAGAAGCAGAAGCACGAATCAGAGAGATGCAACATAAGGACAAGACTTGCTGGTTTTGAAAAGAGAGGAAGGAAACCATTAGTCAGGAAATGTGGCAGTTTGAGAATGTAGGAACAGCCTTCAGTTTACAGCCAGCAAGAAAACAGGTACATCAGTCCTACAGCCGGAGATACTGAATTCTGCTAAACACCTGAATAAGCAAAGAAAGAGATTCTCCTTAGAGTCTCCAGATAGGAATGCAGCCTTGCTGATGCTTTAATTTTAATGTGGTGAGTCTCATGCCAGACTTCTGACCCACAGAACTTTAAGATCATAAATGTATCATTTTAAGCTACTATTTGTTATGACTACAATAGAAAACTAATATAAAACCTTAGTCAAAGATTTCTACTGTTCTGAGGATTATATTCACATTAAGGGAGACAGTCAATAAATAATATATATAAGTAAATCATATGGTATGTTAGAATGTAATCAGTAATATAAAAAGAAAAAATAGAAAAGGGGAGTGAGTGTATAATTTTAAAGGGGTAGTTAGGATTCGCCTTATTGAAAAGGGGACATTTGAAAAAAGAGGGGTAACAGTATAAATTTAGCAGTTCAAAGAAAATTTGCAGTAGTTTTTTCTGTCCTAAATTGTTTATAAGAATTTTACAAACAGCAGTAATGGTATAGCTAGAGAGTATATTGCACCTTCTCCAAGCTGCAGGGCCAGAACCACCAATAGTATGGTGGAACTTGTGGCCTTTCCGAAGCCATGGCTCCTGTGGCCTGCAGACGTCAGCCTTTCACATCTCCCTGTGCTTGTGGACTGGTGTGGTGATCCATTGGGTGTCAGGATTCCATCTGCTAGCTTTATGGAATGGATCAAAGAGGATAACCTCAAAGAATTTGTATGTGGAAACTTCACCAACCTAGTAAGAATTCAGAACTCTCAGAGCCCTACAGTGGCATCTAGCTCTCTCCTCGGCAACAGACTGAATGCTCCCAGCAAACTTTATCTGTTTAACACCATGATGGGCAGGCTTGCAGTAGGTTGCACCCTTAGGAAGTGGGTGTTTGTGGCCACCACAGTGCACACGAATCTGATATATGGCATAATCTTGCTTGGCCTCGTATCCCAGCCTGTGTGCTTTATCAGGCAAGGTGGGGCAGGGGAGTGGGTTGAGGGAGTGTGGAGCTCAGAAAGCTGGCAGTGCTGCCAGCAGCACACCCTGAGAAGAAAGTACATTGCATCAGACTGCTTCTTGGATAGCTCCTTGGATGTACTTGTAAGCGCCCATCTTGGCTTACCTGATGGCTGTGGCCAGATGGAAAGACTAGCAGCATTTTTTAAATAAAATAATTGATTACCTAATTTGTTTGAAATCATAGTGTTAGAACTTAAACTAAATACATACTTTTTCTAGATTTATGGAATTTAGAAAAAAATTGTTTATTGACTAAGCATTGTATTTAAAAGACTGTACCTTCTCTTTTTTTCTCATTGTTAGTCTAGATTTTTCTTATGGTTTTCATATTTTTTAAAAATATACATTTCTTCCAAGATATATTATTTTGGCGCCTTTTTAAAGTTTTTCTAAAACTATGCTGCCTATAAGCCCTATTAAGCATCATAGTCAACAGGGATATATCATCAATGGTGAAAGCATAGAACCAGACTAGTTTGCCAGTACTGAAGTAATAGGGGAAGATGAAATGGTCCTAAAATTACCTGAGGCAAAAAATAAAATAACGTAATTTTTAATTGAAAAATAAAACAGGTGATATTAACATTTTCTTTACAGAGGTGATAAAAAGTCTGAGATGAACACTAAATTAAAAAGGCATTTCTTTTGATTTCTATTCAATCTCTTTAATTTCTTAGAGCAAATAATTTTAAATTAAGTGGGATAACCATTCTTTTTATTCAATTGTAATTTACTTATGATATACTAGGCACTGTGCAAGGCACTGGATATATAAAAATGTAAAATTGAATGCTTGGCTTCCAGAACCTCCTAGTTCATAAGACAGACATTTATTACACATTGTGGTAAGTTCTGTGATTGAGGTAAAGAGAGAATTACAGGATAGGCTTCTCACTCAGTCTGAAGATTTGGGAGCAGTTTCTTAGAAAAGATGATATCTGAGCCAAGACTTAAAAAATAAAGACATTGGTTGAAGAGCCAGGTTTGGGGGAATTGCACTCAGTATTTTGAAATATGTGAGCACTGGCTAATTTAGAGAACTTATCAAATAAAGGCTGATCTATAGGTGAATATTATGGAGTGAGATAGGCGAGCTGGACAAGTAGTCTGCGGCCAGATCATAAAGGCCATTATATGCCGCACTAAGATAGTAAGTAGGAAGTTAATGAAATATTGTGTTCATGATACTTTAGTTAATATTCATGCAAGTAATTTTTTATATTATTTGTATATGGAAAGCAGGAAGGAATTTGAGAATACCATACACAAAGTGGGAATATTTACTAAGGATTTTGATGAATGTTGTTACTTAGCCCTTCAATTCCAGACTTCAAGAAGCAACTCCCATTCCTAAACCCCAGGACACAAGGCTCTCTGTGTTGCAGTCTTAATGTTCTTTGGTTCTTACTTTTAAGTACCTACTTAGCATAATGGAAAGGAAGACGAAAGATATTTCACTAAGAAAATCTTAATGCAACTGCACTGGGTTGAATAGTAGTGTGCCACAAAAATTCATTCCACGCAGAACTTCAGAATGTGACCTTATTTGGAAATAGGGTCTTTGCAGATGTAATTAGCTAAGTTAATAAATATGAGGTTACTGGATTAGGGCAGGCTCAAAAATCAAATAAACGGTGTCCTTATAAGAAGAAAATACACAAAGGCAGAGATTGGAGTTATGTTGCCACAAACGAAGGAACACCAATGATTGCTGGCAATCACCAGAGGCTAGGAAACAAGCAAGGGACAGTTTCTTCTTCAGAGACTTCAGAAGGAACCAACTCTTTCGACAATTTGATTTCAGACTTCTGGCCTCCTGAACTGTACCCACATGGTGGTAATTTTGTTATTTCAGCCCTAGAAAACTAATACAGCAATCAAGAAAAAAAATATATCTAAATTTCGTTAGGAATTTCTCAGGTGACTTTTTCTAGATGAACATTTAAAGTTTGAAATCATAGTGTTAGAACTTAAACTAAATACATACTTTTTTGTATTAGGGGCTTTCCAAACATTTCAATCCAAATATTTCAATAGATAGATGAATAATTTTTATGAAATTTTATTATAATTATATCATTTATAATTTAAGTCTATATAAACTTCAGGATCTTAGAAAAATATTAATTTCTTTATACTTCTACCTATTTACTCAAGTATTTAATTCTTATATATGCGTATTAATGACAAATAATCATTTTTACAATTTATTTTCTCTAAGGTTATTTTCCTTGCTTCATCTTGAGGAACTCGATATTTCCTACAATAGTATTGCTTTTATTCCAAATGAAATACAGAAACTCAGGTATTTTGGAAGTAGTAAGTAGCACAAAATCATATGCCCCTTAAGAACATATTTGGTGATTATTGTGGTGGAGAAAATTGAGTTTGTTCATTTATTTATAGCCATAAAATGTTATGTGTGAAGCATAAAGTTTACCAAAATGTAATTTGAATGACTAGTATTCAGTATTTTTAGGACATAATATTCTCAGTAATTATTTAAAGGACAAAACTGATGACTACTTAAGAGAATGACAAGCTACTTTTACCCATTTTTTTATGTCTGCACCTGTAGCTTTTATCAGTTTTTTTTTGTAAGGAGATACATATACACAAGATGGTAATAATACACAGTGTAGTTTTATGCTAAGCTCTGATTCTTTCTCACATTAATTTTTTAAAAGTCTCTGAAGTTCATCTATGTCCTTCTAGGTCAGTAGCATACTATTTTGATTATGACTTTAGAATAATTTTAATAATGAATAGGAAGATTATTTTTCAGTAATAGTCTCTTAATTATTCTATTTAGATCATGATCTTTAAGATATTTGATATAATTACAAGCCTTTCTTCACCAAAAACACATAAGCACAAAGTTGGGATTTTAATTGGAATTACTTTGAGTTTACATATAAATTTTGAAGCTTTTACATCTTGATGATAATAAATCTTTTTGTCCTAAAACACAGTATATTTTTCCATTTATTCAGATTTTATGGTCTTCATAAGAATTTATGACTCACTTCACATAAGTCCTTTTTCTTACTAACCTAAGTATTTTATAATTGTGTTGCTGTGAATGTAATATTTTCTCTATTTTTATTTCTAGTTGAAAATTTCCAGTACAGAATAAAGAAAAACTATGCACTTCTTTACATTAACTTAAAATCAATTTATGTAACCAAATTATCTTAGTTCCAGTTGGGTTTTACTGTTTTATTTTTGTTTTCAAGTTGCATAATCTTATCTGCAATAAAGTTAGTTAATTTTGTTGCTACTTTTCTAATATTTATATCAATTATTTAATTTCCCATGTGATAATCTTTGTATTTTAATAGGGGAATTCACCCTGTTCATATTCATTATGACTGATACTTATTTTTTGCCCTTAATTTTACTTTTTATTTTACTTCGTATTTACTATTTATTTACTTTCTTTTTTTCATATATATAAGTAGGTAATTTCTTTTCAGGATGTCATTTTTTTCTCTTTATTCTCCTTTGTTAATTTTAGAACTCTACTACTGTACTTTCCCAATCTATTAAGAGCTATCTTTCCTTCCCCCAAACTCATAAACAAATACATTTAAAAAAATATTTTACAAAAGCAAGATAAAAGCTATGTCCCCCACCATGCCAGTCTGTCCCTGTTGCGTTTCACCAATAGTTGACACCTTTAGAATAATTTCATTCCAAACACATTTACCTTTTATCTAATTCTAGATTTTGCTGAGATAGTTTTGAAACTTTTGTCTTGAATTCTCATTAGTATTTTTTTTGTATTATGTCTCTTTATTTAAAGAATATTTATTTAGCACTTAGGTCTCACAAGCATTTTTAATTATTATCCATTAGACCCTATGTATTTTAAGATTCATTGCTCGCTATTGATTCATTGCTTACTACTCTTGTTTCATCTCATCTTGAACCTGGAGATGTCTTCTTTGATTCATTGGCTGTTTAGAGTTTTTGTTTATTTATTTTCCACAGCTGAAGGATGCGGGTAACTCTTTTCTTTGAATCTTTAATCCTAACAGATAAACAATGTCTCATGGGTGGGCGAGCTCACATTGCAGCCTTTTCACAAGCAGTCTACATCCTCATGTCCTCCTCTAGCTCCCAGAGTTGCAGATAAGGTATCTGATCAATTTGATTTCTTTTTCTTTTTAAGTGGTTCTTATTTTTATCTGGAAAGACTATAATTTTTCATCATCCTGATCTTCAGGAATTTTATCAGATTATGCTTAATAGCATGTCTTTTTTTTTCAGACTTGTTTGAAAGGGTTCTGCACCCAATTCCACTCTGTTAGAGGGAGCACACCAACAAGCAATTCTTGGGAACCAGCTGGATGTCCTATAATTCAACTAAATTCAAACACTATCTACCTGGAGATGGTATCTTGATCTCATAGGTTAAAGGCTCAGTCTCACATGACTGCCCCCTACTTCAGATGCCAATAGCAAGACCAGATTATTACTTGTACTTTTAAATGACTGGCTATAAATTAGATGTTTCCACAGCCTCGCTCCTTGGGTTCAATTAATTTGCTATAGTGACTCACAGAACTCAGAAAACCTATTTACTCACTATATTACCAATTTATTACAAAGAATGTATATTAAAGGATACAAATCAGTAGCCATATGAAGAGATACATAGGGTAAGGTCCTGAACAAAGGAGCATCTGTCCTCATGGAGTTTGGAGCTCAGCACAATGGCACATTGAAGTGTTCTGGTTCCCCAACCTTGTAACTCTCTGAACACCCTCCTCTAAGGTTTCTATGGAGGCTCTATTACACAGGCATAATTGATTCAACCTCTAACCCCTTTCCTCTGCCCAAATATCATGAGGTGGAACTGAAAGTTCCATTCTACTAGGCATGGTTTGTTCTTCTGGCAACTGGCCCTCATCTTTAGGTGCTTTCCAAAAGTCACCCCATAAACATAAAACCCAATGTGGTAGAAAGGAGTTTGTTATGAATAACAAGACACCCATTTTAACTTCATGTCTCTGAAGCAATTTCAGGAACTGAAGAAGAGACTAAATTTAACAAAAGATGCTCCTATTGCTCTTATCACTTGGGAAATTCAAGGGTTTGGGAGCTGTGAGCCAGAAACTGTAGATGAAAAGTATATGAGAAATATACTTTGGTCATATGAGTGGCCAAATACACATTTTTTATAAATCATGATTTCACATCTGCTTTTTTTTTTTTTTTTTTTGGAATTCAGTGGACCCTTTTAATCAGCCAGCTCAAATTTTTTTCGAGTTAAGAAAATATATTTAATTATGGCCTCTCTTCATGTGTTTTATTTTCTCTTCTTGAAACACCTATTATTTACATGTTACATCCACTTCATCTATCTTCTATGACACCCATATTTATTTCCTTATGAGTTAAAAAATATTTTTGCTCTATTTGAGCTATTTTATCTACTTTGTCATTGCCTCTAACTCAGATCTCAATGAAGACCATGTTCTACTTCAGTTCATCCACTTAATTTTTCAGTTTTACAAATCATGTATTTTGGTTCAAGAAAGTACGTGTGTGTGCGTGCGCCTGAATTTTGTTTCTCCTGCTCCTCTGTCCCAACTTCTCATCTGTCTTTACAGACAGATGAGAAGTGAAGAAGGGCTTGCCCTAAGAACACTGTTGTGTGTATTTTGTTTGTTTTGTTTTCTTCTTCTGGATGCTGTTTCACTCAGGTCCAGTAGTAACTTCAGAGTACAATTCAGAGGGCTGAGAGTATCAGTGGTGTAGCAGGAGGAGGTTTCTCTGCTACCCAGAATGTTCAAATGCAAAGGTTTTTTCAACATGGAGCTCTTCCACATTTAAAGACTACTTAGCCTACTGAGCTCCCTCAGAACTCACTGAGAAGAAGGGTGTACCCAAACTGGTGGGACATCTAAGTAAACCAACTCAAGCAGGGCAGCTTCATCCATGGGTGTTCTGTGGACTCTTGGTAGCATTTCACTAGAGTGCACTACACATTCTGATTGTCCATAGGGCTCTCTGTTTCTGGCCCCTAGATTGTGTTTGCTGTAGAGGAAAAAAGTGAGCATGCTAGCTTTCTCCTTCAGGGCTGAAGCAGAGCCTGGGGTCTGGCTCGTCATTTCCAGAATATGAAAAGTACAGTAGTCAGACTGGTTGAGAGATAAAGCTAGCTAAGGTACCATTTTCTTAGCCTCATTGTTTTGAATACCTTCTTTGACCACGTTTTAGTATTGTCAGCAGGCATCATAATTAAAGACCTTAAATTGTGTGGATAAGAGATGTAAAACTAGAATGCACATGAACATCGATAGGCTCCCAGTTGCTTATTTCATAAAGTCTGACTTATAGACAATTGATTATACTTTTTAAAATGTTTTAAATTAAATTTATTGGGATAACATTGGTTAATAAAATTATATAGATTTCAAGCATATAATTCAATAATACATCATATGTATATTGTATTGACAGTGGTTATATTAATGTCATTACCCCTAATACATTGGAAAGTTGGATCAGCTTTTCATTTGTTTTTTAAATGATTATTCAGATGTCAATTACAGTTGGCATACAATATTATATTAATTTCAGGTGTACAACATGGTAATTAGACATTTATATAATTTACAAAGTGATCAATCCAATAAATCTAGTGCCCATCTAACACCATACATAATTATTACAATATTATTGACTATATTTCTTATGCTATACTTTACATCCCTGTGACTATTTTGTAACTATCAATTTGTACTTTTTAATATCTTCCCCTTTTTCATCCCCTCAACCCCTTTCCATCTGGCAACCATCAAAATGTTCTCAGTATCTATGACTTTATTTCTGTTTTTGTTTATTTGTTTGTTCTTTAGATTTCACATGTAAGTGAAATTCTATGATATTCATTTTTGTCTGTCTTAACTTACTCCACTCAGCACAATACCTTCTCGGTCCATCTATGTTGTTGCAGATGGCAAGATTTCATTCTTTGTATAGCTGAGTAATATTCCATTGTATATATGTACCACCTCTCCTTTATCCATTCATCCATTGATAGACACTCAAGTTGTCTTCGTAGCTTGGCAATTGTAAATAATGCTTCAGTAAACATACAGATTCACACGTCCCTTCAAAGTAGTGTTTTTGGTTTCTTTGGATAAATACTCAAAAATAGGATTACTGTGTCCTTCTTTGTCTCCTGTTATATCCTTTGTTTTAAAGTCTATTTTGTCTGTTACAAATATTGCTACCCCAGCTTTTTTGTTTGTTTGTTTGTTTCCATTTTCATGAAATATCTTTTTCCATCCCTTTACTTTCAGTCTGTGTTTCTTGTTTTCTTATCTCTTCAGCCACACTAAGTCTTTTGATTAGGGCATTTAATCCATTTGTATTTAAATTAATTGTTGATAGATATGTAGTTATTGCCACTATATTATTCACATTTTTTATCGTATACCCTCTTCTTCCTTCTCCTCCTCTTTCTCCTCCTCCTTCTCCTCCTCATGGTAATGAACTCTTTTATCTTTTTCTTATCTTGGAAGCTCTTCATCTGTCTTTCAATTCTAAATGATAGCCTTGCTAGGTAGAGTAATCTTGGTTGTAGTTCCTTGCTTTTTATCACTTTGAATATTTCCTGCCAATCTCTCCTTGCCTGCAAAGTTTCTGTTGAGAAATCAGAAGACGGTCTTATGAGAGCTCCCTTGTAGTTAACTAACTGCTTTTCTCTTACTGCTCTTGATTCTCTCTTTGTCTTTAACCTCAGCATTTTAATGATATGTCTTCGTGTGGGCTTCTTTGAGTTCATCTTGGTTGGGACTTGACTCCCTGTGCTTCCTGCGCTTCTATATCTATTTCTTTCTCCAGGTTAGGGAATTTTTTCATCATAATTTCTTGAAATAGGTTTCAATTTCTTGCTCTCGCTCTTCTCTTTCTGTTACTCCTGTGATGCTAATGTTAGTGTGCTAGGTGTTATCCCAGAGGCCCCTTAAACTATCTTCATTTTTTAATTTCTTTTTCTTATTGCTATTCTGATTGGGTGTTTTCTGCTATGTTATCTTCCAAATCACTGATTCAGTCTTCTGCTTCATCTAATCTGCTGTTGATTCTCTCCAAAGTATTCTTCAGTTATTGTATTCTTCATTTCTGACTGATTCTTTTTTGTTTTTTTTTTTAATCTCTTTGTTAATATTATCACTGAGTTCATCCACTCTACCCTTAAGTTCACTGAGCATTCATATAACCAGTGTTTCGAACTCTACATTTGGTAGATTGCTTATCTCCATTTTGTTTAGTTCTTTTTCTGAAGCTTTGCTCTGATCTTTCATTTGGAACATGTTTCTTTCTCTCTCCATTTTGGATGCCTCCCTGTGTTTATTCCTATATATTAGGTAGAATTTTTATGTCTCCCAATCTTAGTAGAGTGGCCTTATGTAGTAGATGTCCTATGGGGCCCAGTGGTGTATCTCCTTGGTCACCTGAACCAGGTGCTCTAGGTATGTCCCTTGTGTAGATTGTGTGTACCTTCCTATTGTAGTTGAACCTTGGTTGCTTTTTGCATGTAAATGGAAGGGATGAACCCATGGGCTGATTTGTTGTAAGGACTGGCCAGTGACTACAGTGGAGGAGTTGTTGTGCTGGGGCTGACTCTATAGATCAGAATTCACATTAGCAGAGCTCTGGTGCCTGCCCAGTCTGCCCTTTGTGTGTGTCATCTTTTGATGTGGCCCTGAGTGGTGCTCCGGCTTGGTCCAAACCTTGCCACTGGACAGACCAGCTCTGAGTCCTCCTGGGAAGGGCCCCATAGCAGTCTAAAATCAGCTGCACCTTGTGCCCTGTCTGGGTCTACCTGCATGAGCCACCAAGCAATCCGTAGATGGCCATCACCTGCACTAGGCTTGGAGATATCTCTAGAGGCCAAACCATGAACCAAGGCTGGGTGCCACTAGTGCCAGGTTTGGGACTCCTCAGCAAGAGGCATGCTGAGACTAGATGTTGCTTGTTTGGGTTTTGTGATCCTTTGGAAGATTTTAGGAATATTTGCAGCATGAACCAAGGCAGGTAATTTATATAGAAAGCCACTGGAAGTGGCTTGGATGGGCCTGCAAGTTGGGTGAAGCAGGGTCTTAAGGAAGTACAGCAGGGTGAACTGTGTTAGCCAGGTTGATGGAGACGCAGATATGGCAGCCACCTACGTGTGCACACTGGGAAGGGGAGGTCTCAGCAAAGAAATGGTGGATTCTATTAGCACTTTTGCTAGGAGAAACTCATCCCTCCAGCCCTTGCCCTGAAGTCAGACAATTTCTTTTTCATATGTCCCTTGGCACCACCACCCCAAGCTTCTGCCTCAGCACTAGAGCTCAGAGGTTGTAAATCCCTCAGAGAGTAAATCTGTACATGGGTCCTTGAAGAGGAGTACCTGGGTCTCCAGCAACTCTCCGTCTCACTTAGCCAGAATCTCTGCTGGTTTTTACAGCCCAAATTTGTGGGGGTTCTATTTTGGCACAAGAACCATGGTTGGGGACCTGGTGTAGGGCTGAGACTCCTCACTCCTCAGGGGGGACTTCCACAGCTAAGATATTTCTCCTGATTTTTAATCACCACACGTTGATTTGGGACCAGCCTCATCCATGTCTTTGCCCATCCTACCAGTCTCTAGGTAGCTTCTTTTCTATGTCCTTAGTTGTGGAACTTCTGTTCAGCTGGACTTCAAGTGATTCTCAATGATGGGTGTTATGTACATTTTCATGTAATTTTGAGGTGGTCCTGAGAGGAGGCAAGCACAGAATTTACCTACTCTGCCATCTGGACCAGAAATCCTCTGATTTGATTTTTATATTTCCCTCATGAACAGATGCTTTTCTGATTGCTTCCAGCACTAGTTACTAAGGAGATACGTGAATGTAAAAAACTTTATCAAGAGAAGTAGTAAAAAAATGAGAAAATGAGTAATGTTGGTTCTCTTTGAAAAAAGGAAAAAGAATTATTAGAAGCAATTGACGCAATAAAACCAAGGGGACTCAGGTGATGAAAAGTCAAAGTATATCGTAGCACATAATACATTTTGATAGTGTTAATTTCACTGTTTTGATTAAATATGTATTGATGTTCAATTTCTCTATGAAATTAAATTCTTTGTATCATTTACTATATTTAATGTAGTATAACATTCATATGTCTTGCTATGTTTGTGATTATTATTTCTTTTTCTATAGTAATGACATGTTGCAAAGACCCAAAATACATGCTTAACTCTACCATTTACACAAATGCATTTTTTTGCATAATATATTGGTTCGGTTGGTTTTTAAGTTAATTCTTTTGATTCTAAGGAAATACTTAAGAACTTGTATTTTATGGTTACTAAATTTTATACCAATTTTCAGAAACATTGGGATAGAATATTACTTCAGTATTATAAATTGCATGAATATCTTTTAAAGTATGGTTTTCTTTATTTGCAGATCACTTAAAAAATTGATTGTTGACGGGAATGACCTGACTACTTTTCCACCTGGAATTTTGAAGCTTAACCTGAAAAAAATTCTATTTGAGAACAACTTTACTCATCCTAGTCTTTGGAAAGAGAATTCTTTAAATAGTCCACAGCGTCTTACTCATCTTACTTCTTTGTTCTTTTTAAAAAATAATCTACATAAATATTATGATGTGATCCCCGTAAAAATTCAAACATTACTAAACTGGTGAGCAAATTCTGAAGTCCTTTTAACCAAAATGCACTTTATAAAATGTTCTTTATTACAGGCTCAGGTAACAGTTTTACTGTTAACATACACACACCACCACCACCACAACAATAACACACAACACACAACATACGACACACATACAAATATACACACAATTCTTCAAATTGCTCCTTCTGACTTTTCAAGCATAAGAATATAGTCTGAATTCAACCCATCTTCTAATATTTTCAAATTATTACTTAAATCTAATGTGAGATACAGATTGTTGAGGTTTGGCTGGCAACATCTATATAGTTGTAGTATAATTATTTTCTATGAATTGCTAATGACATAAGAGTGTGTAATTCTAAGAAAAAGGTTCTTTAGGAATAGAGCAGACATATAAGGAGCAACTTCTCTTCCCCAGGGATCAATGGCCAGTGTGAGAATCAGTGCCTAATCTCAGAACAAGGATTTTAAACCCCATACACTTTCAGTTCTCTCAGGCTTATCACTTATTTCCTTCAAATGGTGTAAAACTAGTTTTACTGCAGTACCAATCATCAGTGCCTGTATTACTGATTTAACAAATATTTGTTGTATGCTTAAGTAAAATGGTTTCCTAGAAATATATAAATTACCAATATTGACTCAATAAAAGGAAGAAAACCTTAACAGACTAGTAATCATTGAAGAAATTGAAAAAAGTGATTAAAATCTACCAATAAAAAAGTAACCAGGCCATAAATTTTCTAATTTTAATGCAATGAGATATCAATGCACATGAGAAAGTAAGAAAAATTTCCAAAGACAAAAATGTTAAAAATAATTAAAACCTATCTAATGAATGGTAAACAGGTATGAGACCTAGAGATTTGAATTCACCACAAATGCTTTTGAGAGAAATATCCTCAATTTAGAGTTTGAAAATTTCAAAAAATTGAGTTCAAATAAATATTATTTCACAATTTAAATTTCTAAATACATGAAGAAATAAGCCACCAAGAGTAAAAGTCAGCAAAAACAATTAACAAACACATATCTCCAAGGATCTAACATATTAGAAGTGTTTCAGAATATGAAATAGCTTTAGGTCTTTGTGTTTAAAGAAATAAAACAATTTTTAAATGCTTAAGTACTAAAGACCATCAAATATGACCAGTCAAATATGAAAAAAATATTTTAAATGAAGTGAAATTCTAGAAACTAAAATGGGTAATAGTTGAAATTAGTATTTGGTTAAACACACATGAAGAGAGATCTGAAGAAATTATTGTGTATATGCAGACAAGAGGTAAAGGAGATATACACTTAGAATCCCAGAAAATGAGAATAGAGAGAATGCTGGGAATCATTGTTCAAGGAAATAATGACTGTAAACTCTCAGAAGAAAAGACATAATTTCACAGACACTGAAAGCTCTACACAAGTTAAGTAAAATATCTTGTGGTAAAACTGAAGATCACTGAAGACGACTTTCTTCCTATGTATATGTCATATACAAAAGCATTTCACATTAGATTAATAATATATTAATCTATATACAAAATTTCGCATTAGATTAATAATATAAATATGAAAAGCAAAACTTTAAAGCCGTTACAAGGAAGTATAAGAGGCTATCGTATGACTTCACAGTAGGGAATGATACCATAAACAAAAACCAAGAAATAGTAAAGCAAAGTTTCATAAATTTGACAAAAGTATAATTTTTCCACATAATATGACACCAACAATGAAATTAAGAGACAAGCCATTAAATGAAAGAAGATATTGTCATTCTTGTAACTGTTGAAATATACATGTATATCTCCCACAGATTAATAAGAAAAGACACAACTCAGAAAAGTGCTTAAGTGATAAGAGTACGCATTTCATGGTTGACAAACATGAAGAATGTTAAGTCACACCAGTAATCAAGGAACTATAATATAAATAGTAAAAAATTTATTAAGTGTTGGCTTTGGATATTCAAAAAAGGATTATAATGTAGCATTGGTGGTGCTATAAATTAATGAAAGCTTTTAGGAAGGAAATTTAATAATATCATAATTATCCCTTAAAATAGAAATTAAAATTATAGAATTCTGTCTTACAGAAACACAAGCACAGGAATGATATTTACAGCCTAAATGGGCATCAATAAAAAAACGGTAAATAATTTATGGTCTACACATTTTATGGAACGTGATGCCATTAAGTAAAACAAAATGTGTTAACATAGAAAGCTGTTCAAGATATTTTGTTAGAAAAGCAAGTTGTACACACAGACATATACAGACGAGAGAATACACAAAGAGAGATTCCATTTATGTAAAAAATAGTCGTGTCTGGGAACTAGAGGTCACAACCCAAGCTAAGAGTGTTAGTTATACCTTTTTTTTTCCAAAATGTCTTTGCTTATTTATTTATTTTTAATTTATTATGATGACATTGCTTAATGAAATTCAGTAAGTTTCGGCTGTACATTTTAATGGTAAGGCATATATATGTTCCATTGTATGTTCACTGCCTATAGTTAGATTTCTGTCTCCACGTATTTGACCCCTTTTACTCCATCTACCTCCCCCCTTACCCTTTAACCCTACCCTCGGGTAACCACTAGTCTATTGTGTGTATCCATGAATCTGTTTGTTTGTCCTGTTCGTTTCTTGCTTATAGGTTTATATCCCACATATAAGTGATATCAGGTGATTTTCAACTTTTTCTGTCTGGCTTATTTCACTTAGCATGATTTTCTCGAGGTCCATCCATGTTGTTGCAAATGGTAGTATTTCATCTCTTCTTATGGCTGAGAAATATTCCATTGAATATATGTACCACAGCCGCTTTAGCCAATCATCATCTATCGTAGAACATTTCAGTTGCTTCCATGTCCTGACCACAGTGAATAATGCTGCTATGAACATCGGTGTGCAAATATCTTTTCGGATATGAGTATTCAAGTTTTTGGGGTAAATATCTAGTAGAGGAATTGCTGATCATGTGGTAGATCAATTCTTAGTTTTTAGAGGGACCTTCATACTGCTTTCCATAGTAGCTGTACCAATTTGCAGTCCCACCAGCAGCATATGAGGATTCCTATTTCTCCACATCCTCTCCAACATTTGTTATTATTGTCCTGTTGATTATAGCCATTCTAACAGGTATGAGGTGGTATCTCATTGTGGTTTTGATTTTCATTTCCCTAATAGCTATCAATGTTGAGCATCTTTTCATATGTTTGTTAACCATTTATATGTCCTCTAGGGAGAAGTGTCTGTTCAGGTCCTCTGTCCATTTCTTGATTGGATCATTTGTGATTTGTTGTTGTTGTTGTTGTTATTGAGTCGTATGAATTCTTTGTATATTTTGGATATTAGACCCTTATCGGAAGTGTTGCTTGCAAATATATTTTCTCATTCAGATGGTTGTCTCTTTACCTTGTTGACTTCTTTTGCTGAGCAGAAGATTTTTAGTTTGATGTAGTCTCATTCATTAATTTTTGTTCTTATTTCCCTTGCTTTTGAGGTCAAATTCATAAATCCTCTTTAAGCCCAAGGTCCTTGAGTTTAGTTCCTATGTTTTCTTCTATGCATTTTATTGTTTCAGTTCTTATATTCAGGTCCTTAATCCATTTTGAGTTAATTTTGGTGTGTTTGAGTTAATTGCATGGTGATAGACAGCAGTCTAGTTTTATTCTTTTGCAGATGGCTTTCCAGTTTTCCCAGAATCACTTATTGAAGAGGCTTTCTTTTTTTTTTTCTATATTTTTGGTGTTTTTGTCAAAAATTATTTGTCCATATAAATATGGGTTTACTTCCGGACTCTCAATTCTGTTCCACTGGTCTGTGTGTCTATCTTTCTGCCAATACCATGCTGTTTTGATTACTGTTGTTTTATAGTATAATTTGAACTTGGGCAGGGTGATGCCTCCAGCCTCATTCTTTTTTCTCAAGATGGCTTTGGCAATTTGGAGTCTTTTGTGCTTCCATACAAATCTGATAATTTTTTGTTCTATTTCTTTAAAAAAGGCCAATGGAATTTTGATGGAAATTGCATTAAATCTGTATAATGCTTTAGGTGATATGGTCATTTTAACTACATTGATTCTTCTGATCCAAGAACATGGAATATCTTTCCATTTCTTTGTATCTTCTTTGAATTCTTTCAATAGGGTCTTACAGTTTTCATTATATAGGTCCTTCACGTGTTTCATTAAATTTATTTTTAGGCATTTTATTATTTTTGTTGCAATTGCAAGAGGAATTATTTTTTCTACTTTTTCTGACACTTCATTATTAGAGTATAGGAATGCTATGGATTTTTCGGTTTTACATTTTTAACAGTTCATTCTCACAGCTCACTTTGAGATGCGATTTCAGGGAGGTAAGAATCTATGTGAAGAAACAAGTTAGGAGGCTATTACATAAGTGACAGTGATGACATTAGTGGCG
>NW_006436669.1:424550-431402 GCF_000325575.1 Pteropus alecto
TTACTGAAATATGAGGTCTTCTTTTAGCCATTTTATCTTTCGCTTTCTGTTAGCTCTGTGTTTCCATTGCTTTATTTTCCTAGTATGTCTGTTATGTTTGTTTGTTTGTTATTTTAATTTTGATTTGGTTTTGTAGGTTTTCCCTCTGATGCTTCTTGTTTTATGCTATGTACTTCGGATCTGACTCTTTGGCATGTGGTGACCATTACGAATATGTAAAGGAGAGTTATGTAATACAGTCATCCATTTTCTTCTGTGCATGCCTTGTCTTCAATCCTCTTTGAGAATTTGAATCTTTAAATCCTCCTCTTTTCAGTCATTGTTGTCTCAATTTATCCTTATGTATGCTGAACATTAATTACTATCTTGCTGTAGCAAATCTGTTCTTATTGTTTAAGCTTAAAATATCCTTGAGGATTGCACTTCTCTGCTTCTATCTGCCTGCTAGTCATCTTAGTCTGAATTATGTATTTATTTTGTCATTTTGTTTTTGTCAAGCTGACTCTTTTCAGTATTTCTTGTAATGCAGGCTTCGTAGTGGAGAATTTCCTTAATTTTTGTACATCTGGACTTTGTCATTGATTTTTGATGATTTTAATACAATGTGTCTTGAAGAATACCTTCTTGAGTTGAGATAATTGGATGTTCTGTTGACTTCTTGAATTCCAAGTTCTAGCTCATTCCTTAGATTTGGGAAATTCTCATCAACTATTTGTCTGAAAATGCTTTCTATTCCCTGCTCCTTTTCCTCGCCTTTGGTAATGCCCATTTTTTTATGTTTCCTCTCCTGATGGTATCAGCTAATTCTTGAATTTCTCTTTCATTATTTTTCATTCTTCTGTTTCTCTCTTCTTCCTTATGATTTATTTCTAGATTTCTGTCTTTGATATCACTGATCCTTTCCTCCATTTGGTTGACTCTATTTCCCAAGCTTGCTATTTCATTTTTCAACTCTTGCAGTGGTGTTTTTTGTTTTTTATTTTTTATTTGTCTCCAGAGTTCTATTTGGTTCTTTTTGAAGGTTTTAATCTCCTTGCTCTGCTCATCTAGTTGTTTTTGCAATATCTGAAATTGTTGATATGACTCATTTCAGAACTCAATGAGTTTTTTCAGAAGTACCATCATGAATTCTCTGTTACTTAAGTCGTATATTTCTATGACTGTAAGCTCATTTTCTGGAGATTTTTCTCTTTGTTTCTGAGCTGCCTTCTCATCTTGGTTGTTCGTGGTGTTTAATGGACTATTTCTCTGCCTGGGCATTAATGGAAGTGTATTCTGCTTTCTTTTTTTTCTTTTCTTTTTTTTTTCCAGAAAGAAGATTTATTTTCTAAAAGTCTCTGTTTAGAATACTGTTGCACGAAAGTATTTTTCCAGTAAGTGGCATCTTATCTCTTGGATCCCTGCTTTATATAAAGTCTTAATAATGCCTTTTTTTTCTTATAAATATTCAATCATGATCACTACCCTCAGTCTCAGTCCCTGTCAGTGTTAGCAACAGTTAAGATAGCATTTGCTCATAATCCCTTGGGGCTTCGTGGTGTTTGGTCTTGGAGGATATGAGGAGACGGGCCCTCTGGGTTGTGGGATGGGAGCTACAGCTCAGCCTCGTGTTTTGCAATGGCAGCTGTTAATCATCAGCTTTTGCTTCTCTGCCATCCCCACTTCTTTGCTTTCTGCCCTGATCCCTAGGCTCTGCTGCTGCAAGGAGCTCACAGTTCTCTCAGGCAGAGCTGTTCAGGGAACCCACTGCACCTTATCCTCTCCCCTTCTTCCTGCAGGGAGCTCCAATTGTAAGAGGCAGCTTCTTTTTTTCTCCCATTCTATCGCTCAACTCCTTCGTTTCTGACCTGTGGTAGCTCATATTCACAGATCCCTCACTCAGACATGCTTGCGTGCAGGTTGGATATATTTTGTTGAGTTTTAGATGTTCAGCTTATTATTTCAAGGGGAGAGATCTGGGGACATCTCTCACTCTCCCATTCTTCTTACATTCAGAGCTTTAGTTATTCTGAAGAGGATAGTTACAGTGATTGAAGAGGAAATAAAGGAAAAATTTTGTGGTTTTCTCTGTATAATTGTATATTGTCTGGAAATTTTACAAGGATGGATTTTTATGTAATTAAAAAGTGACACTAGTGAATGATAAATAAAAAGGGCTAGAGATGGAGTGGTTATAACTGCTGGGAACGTAGGACGTAGAAGGATGAGTAAAATATATATGTTTTGATATACATACTGTGTTCAAGGGATATTCCAGGAAGAGGGAACCAAATGGGGAAATGAACCAAAGTTAGGTAAAAGAAGGGATGTATGCAAAGAGAAAGATGAATGTTCATCCAGTACAAAATATCTATGAAGAGTAGCAAAATATAAGTTTAAAAAGAAAGTTGGAGGTAGCTAATGGAGGTCATGGAATGCATGAGAGTTTCAACTTTAGGGTATGGAGTCACTGAGTGAAACATGAGCAGACCCAGCAGTAGTATCAAAGATGAGCTAGAGTAGGGGAAGGTTGGCTGAAGGTCAATTAAAACACTGTTGTCTATGACTAGTAAGGAGGGATTAAACCCAAGTAACAAGCATGGGACTAAACAGGTAGGAAATGACACAAGTCAAATTACTAAAGTGAACTCAACAGCTGCCTAGGTACATGGGGCAAGTAAGAGAGGGAGGGAGGAGTAAAAATGACCAAGGATTAAATCTCATTAAAGATGATTGTAGTGATATTAATAAAAATAGAAATAATGAGGTATTTGTCATTCAACCCCACCCTTTTCCTCTAATGTGTACCTTTAGCTTTGGTCATGAATTTTCAATTTATCTCCTAAGTATTACTTTTGCTAAGGTCTCTAGACTGCAGCTCAGCTCTGGACTCTCATAATGCCAGCACATGGAATGCTCAAAGCTCAGTTTCTGCTGCCCCTTCCTCCAGTGGCTTTGGTCCTATCAATTAGCAGCTGTATACTTCTTTTTTGTCCTTTATAGCTTCTTATCACCATCTGTCTCTCTCTCTTTCTCTACCTGCATTATATCGCCTCAATCTGAGAGAGAATCACTTTTGTCGAGAGTTGGGCCAGAAGAAGACTCATGTTGTATAGAATTTTATCTTAACTTTCTTGTGCATGAAAATTATAAAAATATTTAATTAGAGTTATAGACTACAGTTTAAAAATCATTACTCAAATCCACTAACCTATAAGCCTTGATAGTACTTAATACTTGGAATTCATCTTTACTAAAAGTAATTCACTATGTTTTTAACATCTTTATAGCCTTCCATAATTCACTACTGTGCAAAAATCTTTGAATTTTGATAAGATTATTATATTCATTATTTAAATTTAATTTCCAAATAACAGTGTATTTTTCAAATAGATATCATTTACATGGGGAGAGTAATAAAAATATTTTGTCAGAAGTAATTAGGAAACAATAACTCAGGCTACTAAACTTTTTCTGAAGATGGATTTCCCAAGAGTTTAATTGACCTGCTCAACCAAAGTTTTCTTTTCTTTCTAATATAATTTTAATTTTATTTTTAAATCAGCACAAATATTTAGTTTTAAAGATGAAATATTTACTACCTATAATGAAAATCAATTTATCCCTGCCCACAGCTCTCCCCTACTCATGCTTTACCCTTAGAGTCACCTCTTTTTATTGCCAAACTCTCTTTTGCAGTTGTCTTCTAAAAACTGGTAACCTACATACAAAACAATTAAGTTGGGCTGTTATCTCACACCATATACAAAAATTAACTGAAACTAGATAAAGAAACTTAACTGTAAGAAATAAAACTATAAACCCTTAAAAGAAAATGTAGGCGAAAACTTTATGACAATGGCAATGAATTCTTGGATATGACACCAAAAACACATGACACAAAAGAAAAAAAATTGTACTTCATCAAAATTAAAATTTTTTGTACATTAAAGGACACTATCACTAAGGGAACTGACAAAATGGGAGAATATATTTGCAAATTAAATATCTGATTAGGAGTTAATATCCAAAATATATTAAGAGCAACAACTTGTGAACAAAACATAAACAACTCAGTTTAAAAGTGGGCAAAGGACTCTTTTGTGTCCTGTACTTTTGGCGTCATATCCAAAAATTCATTGCCATAGTCATGAAGTTTTCCTTATATTTTCTTTTAAGAGTTTATAGTTTTAGTTCTTACAGTTAGGTTTTTTTAAAATTCAGTTTGAGTTAATTTTTGTATATGGTATGAGATAACAGCCCAACTTTATTTTTTTGCATGTAGATAACCAGTTTTCCCAACACCATTTGTTGAAAAAACTGTTCTTTCCCCACTAAATTGTCTTGGCACCCTTATTATAAATCATTTGACCATATATGTAAGGGTTTATTTTGAAGTTACCTTCATATTTTTAATTAGCAGTCTTGACAATTTTTATTTGGTTTTTAATTTGAATTTTTTTGTCTCTAAACTTTCTACTAAGCAAGATAGGTATTTAAGACTCTTATCAACCTTTATGCATACATTTTTCCTCCCTCCAAATCCCAACATAGTTATGAACACCCTGTTTAAAATTTTACCATTTGCAACAATATAGATGGAACTAGAGGGTATTATGCTAAGTGAAATAGACAGAGAAAAACAAATACCATATAATCTTATAAGTTAACCTAAAAAACAAAATGAACAAACAAAGCAAAAGCAAGCTCATAGATACAGAGAACAAACAGATGGTTGCCAGATGGGAGGGGATTGGGAAGCTGGTAAAAAATGTGAAGGGATTAAGAAGTACAATTTGGCAGTTACAAAATAGTCAACATAGGGAATAATACCGTCATAATTATGTATGGTGTCAGGTGGGTACTAGACTTATCAGGAGGATCACTTCATAAGTTATATAAATGTCTAATCACTCTGTTGTACGCCTGAAATAAATATAATACTGAATGTCAACTTTAAATGAAAAATAAAAATATAACATGTAAATTAAAAATAAAAACAAAAAAATTTTGAACACCATGTGCCTCACATTACTGGTACTCCTTATTTCATCCTCCTTTCCATCTTTATTTTTCTCTGTAACACTTATTATCATTTCATTATGTATTTTATCTAATTATTTTGTTTCATATTTGGTTCTCTCTCATATGTAAGCTCCATGAAGACAAACATACTTGATGATTTTGTTTATTAATATTACCTCTAGCACCTAGGATAGTTTCTGGAACATAATACAGTAGTCTCCATTTATCCATGGTTTCATTTTCCTTGATTTCAGTTACCTGTGGTCAGTTATTGTCCAAAAATATAAAATGGAAAATTACAGAATTAATTCATAAGTTTTAAATCGTGTGCCATTCTCAGTAGCATGATGAAATCTCATGCCATTCGGATCCTGACTCACCCAGAACATAAATCACTCCTTTGTCCATCATATCCACACTGTATACACTACTGCCCATTTGTTTCTTAGTAGCTTTCTGTGTTATCAGATTGACTATCTCAGTCTCAGTGCTTGTGTTCCAGTAACCTTTTATTTAATAATGTCCCCAAAGCAAAGGAGTAGTGATGTTAGCAATTCTGTTATGTCAAAGAGAAACCATAAAGTATTTCCTTTAAGGAAAAGGTAAAAATTCTTTACTTAATAAGGAAAACAAAAATTGTGTGCTGAGGTTGCTAAGGTCTATGGTAAGAACAAACCTTCTATCCATGAAATTGTAGAGAAGAAAAAAAAAATTCTTGCTAGTTTTGTTGTCACACCTCAAACTGCAAAAGCTATGGCCATGATAAGTGCTTAGTTAAGATAGAAAAGGTATTAAATTTGTGGGTGGAAGATGAGCGGAAAACATGTTCTGACTGACAACAGAATGTTGCACCAGAAAGCACTGAGCCTAAATGAAGACTTCAGCAAGGGATCCCTAAAACTAATGACACCAAGCTATTTAGTACAACAAGGAACAGTTACACAGACTCAGGAATAGATTTGGCATTGGATCATTTCACATCATCACAAGAACAGTGAGTATATTACGATATATTTTGAGAGAGAAACCACATTCACAAAAGTTTTGTTACAGTATATTTTTACAATTGCTCTATTTATTATTATTGTTGCTGCTCTCTTACTGAGCCTAACTGATAGTTTAAAGTGCTTCATAAGTATGTATGTATAAGAAAAAACATAGCATATTTTAGGTTCGGTACTAATAACTATTTTTTCTCATCAGTCTGTTTGACAAGTTTAAACTGATGAGTTAATTTCCAGAGACCCAGTTTACAAACTGGATTTTCTTCCTCCTTTGCAATTCCCAGCCAGAGGAAGCTTATTTCAAAAGCCTCAATTAGAGGAAGGTTGTTTCAAAAGCCTCAGTTTGGTTTTGGATCCTCTTCTTCTTCCTCCTCCTCCTCCTCTTCCATCCCCGCTCTCCTCTCCCCCTCCTTACAAAATTGTATGTATTTAAAGTGTACAAAATAATTATGTGATATACATTGTGAAATGATTGCAAAGATCAAGTTAATTAACACATTCATCACCTTACACAGTTACCTCTTTTTTATGTGGTAAGAATACTTACAATTTACTCTCAGCAAATTTCAAGTATACGATACCTTATTATTAACTATAGTCCCCATGCTATACATTATATCCTTAGAATGTATTCATTTTATAACTAAAATTTTGTAATAGCTCCTCATTTTCATCTCCCTGAACCCCTGGCAACCACCATTCTACTCTCTGTTTCTATGAGATCACCTTTAAAAGCCTCGATTTGACTAACAGGTTGAGTATGTCATGTATCATAACTAGACAATTTCCTTTAAGGAGTGTTCATTTAATAATTTAGCATATATTGCTTTTCTATTGTGATATA
>NW_006436669.1:431568-448077 GCF_000325575.1 Pteropus alecto
AATCTAATTTGCTTCTGTTCCAGAGGTAACCACTCTTTTTTACTGGATAGTTATGATTCCCCTACATGTTTTACTTTTATAACATCTGTATATTTACATAAACAAGATTGTAGTATAAGAAAAAATTATTTGGTATTTGTCCTCAGTTTCTAAAGGCACAGAACTAATATCCGTGGAATTTCCTGAGTTATGGGAGTATCTTTTATTGCTTGTCATAAACTCCTTCGAACAGTACCTGAATTTATGTAAATAAGGTGACTCTTAAGGAGGGTCCCTAGATAACTTCAGAATGGAAATTGATTGTCAGAAAGATCAAGCTTTGATTAGAAGATTGGAACTTTCAACTCCATGCTTCTCCACCTCGGGCATGGGAGGAGAGAGGTGCTTGAGATTGAGTTCATTTACTTGCCAATCATTTAATCAATCATGCCTACATAATGAAGCTTCCATAAAAACCTCTAAACAAAGAGGTTTGAAAAGCTTCTAAGTTAGCAAACATGTGGTGCCCAGACTTCACACATGCCAACACCGACTCCGCAGCAACAGAGGCTCCTGCACTCAGGATTTTTTCAGATCTCAATTCATCTGGCTGTTCTTTTGTATCCTTTATAATAAGCAATAGTAAGTACAGCATTATCCTGATTTCTGAGCAGTTCTGGCAAATTATCAAACCTGGGGGAGGGTTATCAGGGGAACTCCTAATTTGTAGCCAAGTAGAAGAGAAGTGTGGGTAACCTGGGGACCTCATACTTGCAACTACATCTGAAGTGAGGGAACTCCTGTGGGACTGAGCTCTTAAATCTGCGGAGTCTGGCACTAACTTCAGGTAATTAGTGTCAGAATTGAATTGAATTGAATTTTAGGACACCCAGTTGATGTTTACAGAAAATTGAAAAATTGGTTGTTGTCAGAAAAAACCTCTAACAGATATGTAGTATTAGTTTCCATGTTTTAAACTTTATGTAACTATCACAAAATGTTATTCTTCAACTTTTTATGCTCAACTTTTTAAAAAATTTATTCATATCGATTTATATAGCTCTAGTTCATTAACTTCTACATAGTTTTCCTCAGAATGAATATTTACAATCTATTTATATTTTTTCTTGCTGGTGGACACTTGGATTAGTTCCAATTTTACTATTACCAAGAAGTCAGCGATAATGATTTTAAAGCATATCTCCTTATGCAAATATGCAATTGTCTCTAGCTCACAGATATGTGTATCTTTAACCTAAGTAGAAATCGCCAAATTGCTCTCCAAAGTGATTATACCAATTTATATTCCAACAAGAAAGTGTGAGAGTCCCTGATGGTTCTCATCCTCACCAAACTTTGTACCATTTCATTTTTACATTTTGCCCATCCGATGATTGTGAAATGATATTTCTTTGCTATTTTGTATTCTCTGATTACATTCTTCTGATTGAGAAGCTTTACTTTTCAGTGTTCTATGGACATTCAGATTTCTTCTTCTGTAAATAGTCTGTTCATATGCCAATGTCAATGTACTAATGGGTTGACATCTTTCTTTTAAAACTGATTTGTTAGCTTTCAATATGTATGAACACTAATCTTACACTAGTTTATGTTAATCTCTTTATTTTTAAAATGATACACTTTTTTTGAGTTATAAAAATAATACATATTGATTATAGAAAATTGAGATAATGCAGAAAAACATCATAAAAAAATTTAAAATTCTCTAATTACACTGTCCAAGGATAATTACTGTTTTCTAATTGGGATTGATCTTTAGAGTGTTTTTGTACTATGAATCTATACTTTTTTGTTTTAGAAAACTAGTTTTATAAGCACGTATCTACTTTATTTTTAGCATTTAATTGTTCACTTGCATATATCTTAGCCCTTCAATTAGATGGTAAGATCAATGATGATAAAAGCCATGTTTTATACTACTTTGATTCCTTCGTAGCATCAACAAAATGTATTTCTTTTATTATAAGTTTACTAAATGGTGATTTAATGTTTCCTCCATTGCAGCACAACCAGATGTGAATGGTGTCATGGTCCCAGATTTGATGGTTATCGTGTCATCCAATCCTGCAATATTTTTGGAGCAACACACCTTCCTGTTATGTTTCATGTCTGTTCTTCTTCCTGCTATAGAAAAGTAAAAGAAAAATAGTTTAATTTTAGATAGTATTCCTGGTAAGAGAGTAGTTTTAAATTCTGATTTGATGAATCATACAATGATTTTTGAATCCCACTTTAAAAGCCATTAGTGTTTATATATATAGTAATTCATTTCTTTGAGAGAATAGGTACTGTATAGAAGAGAAGTGTCTTCTCTTGTGAATCTTCTTTGTAAGCCTAGCTCTCTATGAAAGTTTATGATTATGAGGGAATGTTGCAGAATAATTACTTTTAAAAAATTAGTGAAGGTTTTTGGATTTCAATGAAAATCTAGAAAATTTCTTTCAGAGCATGTTTACTATAAAAAAGTGTTATAATTCTTTGCAAAAGGAATTTATTGCACAACTGGCCTTTTCATGCATCCATTCTAAGTGATAAGATAATATTTCAAAGTCATCAGTGGAGTTTTGCCTCATATGGCCTCCAAGTCATGTATCCAAATTCCCAACGTTTGTGCATTTCTGTGGAAATCCATCCAGTGCCAACTATCTCAATTGTGGGTTGCTTTTGGGAATAAAATTCCAGTCTTATATTTACTTGTTTGCATCCATTTCTCAAGCTCTTAGAAAACTAGTATAATCTCTCCCTTCTACTGACGTTCATCTCATAAAGCCTGACTCCATAGGCTAGTGCCAGTATTCAACAGGCCTTTGGTAATAGCCTGGCAAGAAAATACAGTAAGACTTACACAATTACATTGCAGAGCCATATATGCACACAGTAGAACTTAAGGCTTTAAGAATTAGTATTTGGTAAGAGGAAGGTAAAAGAGTATTTTGATATAACAATTTTAGAATGACATATCACTTATGTGTTATTAAATCTAAAATGTTACTGCTAATTAAACTTGATGAAATAAAACCGTTACCATTGGGGTTATCTGAAATCTGGCATCACCTCAGTGGCATGGAGGGGGCCCTCAGTTATTTCCAGCCAAACTCAGTAAAGAATTATAGGTCAGAGAGATTTAGGAAAAGTAAGATTTATTGAAAGTATATTTTTAGAAGGAGATGGGCCATGCCAAGGAAGGCTGCAGCCCCGTGGAATTTTGGAAATGAAAAGACAAAAGACTGAGTATGTTCCAAGTGAAGGGTGGGTTTCAGTGAAGAAGGCTATAACCACACAGAATTGGAGAGGTCTGTATTATATTAGGGCCATGATGTGAGGTTACAAAGGCATTCCTAGATGATTGGCACATGAGGCCATTTTGATTGACATTTGGCTGTTATATAACTCTCTGCCTACTGTGCATGCAGTTACCCAGAATTTAGTCTGTTATAATTAGATTCACGAACTTCCAGACATAGGCATAATATTATAATGATGATATAAATACACCGAGGTGAAAAGAAGGTCAGAGTAATCCTTACTGAACAAGCATTTTTGGCCAGATTAAACCTGCTATGTTTATGGCTTTTTTTGCTCTTTTCTTCCCCCCTCAGGATGCAAGGGTGATTTACAACTATAAAATGAGTGTTTCATGGAAATCTTTGGAGATCGCTGGGCCTTTATTACTTTGTTCCCCTGTCACTCATGTCTGCTTAACTACCTAACAAAATGACGTAAATTTATACATCTATCTTATCATCAGAAAATGTCAGAAAATACACATTATGTCAGGTTTGTGCATATCAAGTAGTAATATGACTTAAATCAAAGATAAAATATACTAGGTAAAATGATTTTTCTGATTATTGATTTTAAGAAATTGAGATGCTTGTATTCTTCTCTTTGAGACTCAGTTTGGTTTGAAGCAGAAATAGGAAACCTTGCCTGGAAAGTATGTGCTATATTTCCCAGCAAAAGAATAAAATTATTTATATAGAAGTAACTACCATATCACATATGCAATCTAGAAGAGATATTTATAGCATAATAACAGATTAAATCATTATTTTTAAAAAATGTAATATACCCATAATTGTAAAACAAGATTAAAAAATAAGGTTAAATCCTAGTAGCATATAGGGTATTAACACTCATGCTCAGAAAATGGAAACCTAAAAGAAAAAATGAACAGATTCACTATGTAAAATTTAAAAAAAAATTATACAGCCAAAACTACAATAAATAAAGTCAAAAGATAAGCAACACACTGGGGAAAATATCTGTAATATATTTGTTTGAGAAAGAACTAGGCTATTAACCAAGGAATGTTGGTTATAAAAGACAAATACCACTTGAGCCAGTTGAAGCAACAAAAGGAAATATATTAGTATTAGTTTGTGCCTGTGTCTTTGGGTACAGCTAACTTGGAAACTTAAACTGTGTTGTTAAGGAATCATCCATTTTCCTATCTATCACTATTTATTGATCTATCTCTTAGCAACACTTTTTTTTTTTAAATTTACCTCATTTCTAGGTTTCAAAGATGGCCACTGTTGATTCCAAGTTTATGTACTGGGAAGTCAGGACCCTCAAAGAAAAGTGCACTATGTATTCCAAATAGTAACTGTAAAACCTATTAGAGATGATTTTCATTGGTTCAACTTGGCTCAGCATATCCATGTATGAACAAAACATTATAGTCTCATAGACAAAACACTCTGATTGGCCAAGACTGAGTCACATGCTCTTCTCTGGAACCAGGAAAGGAAGAATTAACTTCTTTCAAACAAAATGAAATAGATTTTCCACAAGGAAGAGTTCTGGAACTTCAAATAGTAGGGAGAAACAATTTAAGCAGCTAAAATCTAGAACCATAAGCTGTTACAAATAACAATAATTACACATAGATAAACTAAATATTTAAATAGCTATAACAATCAAAATTAAATACATGTATTATTTCATCATAATAATTATAAGAAGGTATTCCTTAAATTGGTTAAATATGGTAATTCCAACAATATAACATAATTCAGCCTATTAAAATATTAGGAAACTCTGTTTTCCTTGACATTAAAAGATATCTACCAAGTATTTTTAGAGAAATATCTTTAGAAAAACACCGAATCAGAATAGCAAAAAAGAAAAAAAGAATCCAAGAAATGAGGATAGTTTAAGGGACCTCTGGGGCAACATCGAGCAGAACGACATTCACATTACAGGGGTAACAGAAGGAGAAGAAATAAAACAAAAGATTGAGAACCTATTTGAAGAAATAATAATGGAGAACTTCCCTAACCTGGTGAAGGAAATAGACATACAAGCCCAGGAAGTGCAGAGTTCCAAACAAAGTGAACCCAAACAGAGCCACACCAAGACACATCATAATTAAAATGGCAAAAAGAGAATCCTAAAAGCTGCGAGGGAGGCAGCTAGTTATTTACAAGGGAGCTTCCATAAAACTGTTAGATTATTTCTTAACAGAATCTTTGCAGGCCAGAAGAAATGGTCACCAAATATTCAAAGTGATGAAAAGCAAGGAACTACAACCAAGATTACTCTACTCAGTAAGGCTATCAATTAAAACTGAAAGGGAGATAAAGAGCTTCCCAGACAGGAAAAAGCTAAAGGAATTCACCACCAAGTCAGTATTACAAAAAATGTTAAAAGGACTTCTTTAAGAAGAAAAAGAGAAAATATATAAATATTAATAATAAATGACAGTAACTGTATCTATCAATAATTGCTTTAAATGTAAATGTACTGGATGCTCCAATCAAAAGACATAGGGTAAAAAAAGATTTCTTTCTAGATCACAGCCATGATACATTATATGTTATCTCATATACTATTTTTTTAACAAGAGATAAGCATATGCACTTTTAAATGTCAGTGATGACTATACTAGTATACCTCCTAAGCCCCAAAAATCTTTAATAAAGCTGTATTGATAAAAACAGGAAAAAAAGACATAAGGTAGCTGAATGGATAAGAAAACAAGACCCATACATATGCTGTCTACAACAGACTCAGTTCAGATCGAAAGACACACATAGATTGAAAGTAAAGGGATGGAAAAAGATATTTCATGTAAATGGAAATGAAAAAACAAACTGAGGTAGCAATGCTTATATCAAACAAAATAGACTTTAATACAAAGTTGATATTAAGAGACAAAGAAGGACATTACATAATGATAAATGAATAAATCCAACAAGAGGCTATAACCTTAGTAAACATTTATACATCCAACATAGAAATACCTAAATATATAAAGTAAATATTGACTGACATAAAGGGAGAGATTGACAGTAATACAGTCATAGTAGGGGACTTTAACACCCTGTTGACACCAATAGACAGATCCAATAGACAGAAAATCAACAAGAAAACAGTGGTCTTAAATGATATACTACCAGATGGATTTAATTGATATTTTTAGAGCATTTCACCCCAGAGCAGCAGAATATACATTTTTCTCAAGTGCACATGGAACATTTTCCCAGGTAGACCACATGTTAGGCCGCAAAACAAGTCTCGGTATATTTAATAAGATTGAAATCATATCAAGTATCTTTTCTGACCACAATAATATGAAACTAGAAGTCAGTTAAAAGAAAAACCTGAAACATACACAAACACATGGAGACTAAATAACATGCTACTAAACAAAAAATGTGTTAACAATGAGATCAAGGAAGAAATCAAAAGATACCTTGAGACAAAAGAAACACAGTGAAAGCAGTATTAAGAAGAAAATTCATAGCAATACAGGCTTACCTCAAGAAACAAGAAAAATCTCAGATAAACAGCTAACTTTACACTTAAAGGAACAAGAAAAAGAATAGCAAAGCCCAAAGTGAGTAGAAGAAAGGAAATAATAAAGATCAGAGTAGAAATAAAAGAAATAGAGTCTAACAACAACAACAAAAAAAGACATTACAAAAGATCAATGAAACTAAAGCTGGTTCTCTGAAAAAATAAACAAAATTGACAAATCTTTAATCAGACTCATCAAGAAAAAAAGAGGACGGACCCAAATAAAATCAGAAATGAAAGAGAAGTGGCAACTGACTCCACTGAAATACAAAGGATTATAAGAAAATACTATGAGCAATTGTATGCCAATAAATTGGACAATGTGGAAGAAATAGATAAATTATTAGAAACATACAATCTCCCAAAACTGAGTCAAGAAGAAACAAAAAATCTGAACAGCTTACTACTAATGAAATCAAATCAGTAATCCAAAAACTCCCAACAAAGAAAAATCGGGACTGAATGGCTTTGCAGGTGAATTTCTAAACATTGAAAGAAGAATTAACACTTATTCTTCTCTAACTATTCCAAAAAATTCAAGAGGAGAGAAGGGTCCCAAGCTCGTTCTACAAAGTCACCATTACCCTGACTCCAAAACAAGACAAAGACATTACGAAAAAAGAAAATATCCCCGATGAACATAAATGCAAAAATCCTCAACAAAATATTAGCAGATCGAATTCAGCAATACATTAAAAAGATCACACATCATGACCAATTTGGATTTATCCCTGTGATACAAGCTTGATTCAATATCCACAAATCAATTAATGTGATACACTGCATTAACAAAAACAAAAGATTAAAAACCATAGGATCATATCAATAGATGCAGAAAATGCATTTGACAAAATCCAGTATCCATTTAGGATAAAACCTCTCAGCATAGTGGAAATAGAGGGAACATACCTCTTTTTATAATAAAGGCCACATATGACAAACCCCCAGGTAACATCATACTCAATGGGGAAAAGCTAAAAGCATTTTACTTAAGAATTAGGAACAGGCCAAGGATGTCCACTTTCATCACTTTTATTCAACATAGTACTGGAAGTTCTAGCCACAGCAATCAGACAATAAAAAAAACTAAAAGGCATCTATATTGGAATGGAAGAAGTAAAACTGTCATAATTTGCAGATGACATGATACTATATGTAGAGAACACTAAAGATTCCACCCAAAAATGTTAGGACTAATAAATGAATTCGGTAAAGTAGCAGAATGCAAAATAAATATTCAGAAATCAGTTGCACTGCTATATACCAATAACAAACTATCAGAAAGAGAAATTAAGAAAACAATCCCATTTAAAACTGCATCAAAAAATAATAAAATATCTAGGAATAAATTTAACCAAGGAAGTAAAAGATCTGTACTCAGAAAATGAAGATACAAATAAATGGAAACATATACACCATGCTCATGGATAGGAAGAATTAACATCATTAAAATGTCTGTACTACTCAAAGCAATCTATAGATTCAATGCAATCTCTATCAAAATACCAATGGTATTTTTCAGAAAACTAAAGCAAATAATCCAAAAATTTATATGGAACCGTAAAAGATGCCAAATAGCCATGACAATCTTGAGAAAAAACAAAGTTGGAGATATCATACTAATTGATGTCAAACTGTACTACAAGCCTATAGTTATCAAAATGACATGGTAATGGCATAAAAACAGACACACAAATCAATGAAACAGAATAAAGAGGACAGAAATAAAACCATGCCTGTATGGTCATTTAATCTATGACAAAGGTGGCAAGAATATACAATGGGGCAAAGACTGTCTATTTAATAAATGCCGTTGGATAAACTGGACAGATAAATGCAAAAAAAAAAAAAAGTGAAACTAGCCCTCCTTGTACTATATACAAGAATAAACTCAAAATGTATTAAACACTTAAATACAAGGCCTAAAATTACAAAATTCCTAGAAGAAAACATAGGAAGCAAACTCTCTGACATTGCTCTTAGTAATATTTTTTTCTGATATATCTTCTTGGACAAGGGAAACAAAAGAAAAATAAACAAATGAGACTACATCAAACTAAAAAGTTTTTGCACAGCAAAAGAAACCATCAACAAAATGAAAAGCCAACCTATTGAATGAGAGAAGATATTCACCAGTGATACATCTGATAAAGGATTAATATCCAAAATTGATAAGGAACTGATACAACTCAACAACAAAAAACAAACAATCCAATTAAAAAATGAGCAAAGGACCCGAATGAACATTTCTCCACAAAGGACATACAGATTGCAATAGACATATGAAAAGATGCTCAATATCAGTAATCATCAGAGAAATGCAAATTAAAATCATAATGAGATAGCATCTCACACCTGTCAGAATGGCTATCTTCAATAAATTGAAAAACTAGTATTAGTGAGGATGTGGAGAAAAGTGAACCCTGTGCACTGTTGGTGGGAATACAATTTGGTATAGCCACTATGGAAAACAGTTTGGAGGTTCCTCAAAAAATTAAAAATAGAACTACCTTATGACCCAGCAATTGCATTTTGGGTATTTACCCAAAGAAAACTAAAACAGTAATTAAAAAATAAAATATGCACCTCTATGTTCACTGCAGTGATATTTACAATAAGATATGGAAGCATCCTAAGTGCTTATCTGTAGATGATTGAATAAAGAAGAGGTGGTACATATATTCAACGGACTATTACTTAGCCATAAAAAAATCAAATCTTACCATTTGCAACAACATGGATGGAGCTAGAGGTTTTATGCTAAGTGAAAAAGTCAGTCATTTCACTTATATCTAAAATCTATGGAACACAGTAAATGAAAAAAACAAAATTAAAACAGACTCAAAGATACAAAGAAGAAACTGATGAAGGTGATTAAGAACTAATTGGTAGTTATAGAATAGTCACAGGGATGTAGAGTGCCGCAAAGGGAATATGATCAATGGTATCCAGGTGAGTGTGAGGTGCCGGATGGGTGTTGGACTGGTTGGGGAGATCGCTTTGTAAATTGTATGGATGTCTGGCCAATATTCTGTACACCTTAAACTAATATAAGATAATATTAAATGTCAACTCCATTTGAAAAAAAATAGTTGCTTAAAAGGGGGTAAATAAGGGTAAAGGGATCATGGTGAACACACAATGCAATACACAGATAACATTATCGAACTGTACACTTGAAACCTATATAATTTTATTAACCAATAACACCTCAATAAATTTAATTAAAAATAAATTACAAAAAAGAAATATTTACTAGGTAATATAATCATGTAATTCAAAATTCAAAAGGCATAAAAGAATATATCTTAAAAATTATTTAATCCCAGTGCCCTGCTACTCATTTCCCTTTTCGGAGGCAACAAATGATTTCAAGCCTTTTGTATTTTTCCAGGATATTTTAAGCATATGTGAGCTAATAAATAAATATTTCTTTCTTACTATGAATATAATATTAACATAACATGTGCACCTTTTCATTTAATATGTCACAGAGGTAGTTCCTCATCAGTACATTATTAGCTTATATTGTCTTTTATGATTGCATATTATTCTATTGAGCAGTATATATAATACTTTTTCCAAACACATCATTAATTTTACTTAATTTATTAATTAGTATATTCATTGTGAATTAGACAAGAAGTATATATGATTCATTTACTTTCTTTTATTACTAATAAAGTTGATTTTGGTTCCATGTTAAATAGTCATGATTCTATCATTTTTCTGATTTTTCCTTTATATCTTTCTTCTGATATTTCTATTGTTAGGTTCATCTTATTGATTTGCAATGATTTACATAGATTGAGAATATTAATCCTCATGTCATGTATGATAAATTTTTTATGTAAATAAGATTTTAAATTTTAGGTTGTAAATCTAAACCTCATGGATTAACATGAATGAACCTGGAGGACACTATGCTAAGTGAAATAAGCCAGACACAGAAAGAAAAATATTGCACGGTCTCATTTATATATAGAATCTAAAATAGTCAAATTTACTAAATTAGAGAGTGGAGTAGGGGTTACCAGGGGCACGGGGTTAGGAGAAATGGAGAGATGCTGGTTAAAATTAATTTATCCTTTTGTTTTTGTTTTTTATTGCTAAACTTAACAAGTCCTTTATTACTCCCAAATTACTTAAATATTGATTTATATTTTGCTTATTTTACATTTCAATCTTTGCTTTATCTCAAAATTACTTTAGTATAGTAAGTGAAGTAATGTTCCAAAATTCAACTCTTTTCAGAATGCTGGGAAGTTGTGTCCTCATTTATTATCTACTGAATCCTTACTCCACCACTGTGAAATGCCACCTTTATGATACACTAAATCCTTACAGAGTATGGCCTATTTTTTTCATTTTCTATTTGTTTAACTTGTCTATGTGATGCCAACATCACACTGTTTTAATAATTTCAACTGAAATCACATCTTAATATATCTAGTTTATCAAGTTCTCACTCATTGCTATACTTAATACTTTTTAGCTATTCTTGTACCTTTATTTTTATATAACAATTATTATAATCTTTATAATTATTTTGTTTCATTTCCCCCACCCTGAATAAACTATTTTGGATTTTGATTAGAATTTCAAGAAAACAAAATATATAGTCTCCCCTGCCAAGATCATATACTGTGTAACTTCACTTATGTAATAACAATAATAATGATAGTAAAAATTTGGTCACTGGGGGATTTGCTTCTGTATGACTCATACTGTTTTTGACAAAATGTCTGTATCTTATTTGGGAGCAATAACCATGGATATGCATTTACTCAAAAAGTATAATTTTCAAGCCCAGAGTTTTGATTCATGTAACTCCAAGGATATCCACCTTGCTCTGGATGCCAGCTCTGCTTGCTCTCTGCTATGTCCTATTGGCCATCAGAGCTCTCTGTGAAATCAGTCTGCTTAGTTGACTGTGACGAAAGGCAGGGAGTGAGACTAGGAGGGCAGGGCCTTCTAATAAACCCCTTTTGCTGGCAATTGGCATTTCCATGCTTGGAATCTAAGTGAGCAGAAGTACATAATGACCCTTGTACATCACAAGGGATATTAAATATTCCTTAGACAGCAGGGGCTCAGAAGTCACTCACGGATTTACTGTTTAACCATAACGTGTCCATGGAAGTGGGGCTTTACTTTCACATCTGACTTCATGTACCCTGACCCTGTGATTCTTGATAATCTGACTCTATAACTTGCATTCCCTGCAACATCTCATGAATGACAATTTGGTGATATTTATGGTATCACTGGCTGCTAGAGATATCAGGAGTAGGGATGAGGAAGTACCAGTCCTCAAACAAGACAGCCAAGAGCATTCTCCAGTCCAGGCTGATGCAGCTGCAATGAGCATTCCATGTAGTACCCAAGGCCTCTGCTTCCTGCAGGTGCAAGGGTCAGGACCTGAGGTGCTGGAGTTTGCTTGCTCAGGAAGGCCAGACAAGTGTCCCATTCTTCAGTGGTGAATAGGCCCTCTACAGGCCAATCACCTTCTTTTACTAATTCTTGACCCCTTCCAAACTTCTTTCTTCCCCCGCTTGCCAGCAGTATGGGTTGACACCCAGCTGGAAAAGTGCAACGGGGTCACATGTATATGTGGAGCTGTTCTAGCAAGTGGACAACTCATTTGGGCAGCCATGGTGGGTTAGGGAGGTGAGGGAATGAGAGTTGGTTCTTTCCCCTCCCAGAGCACAGACTCAGGGTCCTTATTTCTAATAATGTCAAGAAAAGCCAAGGTCAGAAGTCGAATGACTTACCCAAGGCTTCTCAGCCCATTACAGGATTGACAAAGCACCTAGTGCATGACCTGGCAGAGTAGGAGCTCAGAAAATGTTACCTTTTATTTTTAATGTTAGAATGCATCTCCTGACACCCAGCCAAATTTCCTCTTCTATAAGTGATGAGTACTGACAAGGGCATTATGATTTGTTTGTCTTTTTAAATAGGTATTAAACACATATTTCTCTAATTTCTTCTTTTAAAATTATCAACACAATGACATTTCTAATCAATTGCATGTCAGTTGAGGATCTCTGATTGTTTTATTTGTTGTTTTCATTACAGTTAGGGAAGGGAGAGAATATAGAGATTAATGATAAAAAAATGATTCTTTTTTCTATTTTCTCCAAGTTCTGCTTAGTTATGCATTTCTAATCTTTAAATATATTCCTTGGCTAGTGAGTAATGCATTTGTCTCAAATGTAATTAATCTCAGAAAGCTATACCTCCACAAATCTAGAATGCCAACCACTCTAATCACTCTTCTCTAACACATTAGGAAGCCTTATTTTTCATCCATAAGAAATGCTGTATGTTTGAACAGAAAATGGTTGTTGAAGCATATATGTATGAGACGCTGAAGCATTCAGAGTGTCTTTCTGCTGCACATCTCTCAAGAAACCTGAAGATTCATTGTTTTGTAGTAGAAGAAAGAAAATAAATAATAAACACATTAACTATATATATTTTTTAAATTAATTAATTTATTTTTTATGATGACATTGGTTACTGAAATCTGATGTTTCAGTTGTATATTTTTACAGTAAGGCACATATTTACATTGTGTGCTCACCTCCCATGATTAGATATCTTTCTGTCATCACGTATTTGACCCCTTTTACCACATCTATGTCTCCCCTCTCCCCTCCTCCTTACCTTTTGGTAACCATTGATATATTGTCCATGTCCATGAATCTCTGTTCATTTGTCCTATTCATTTGCTGCTTTTAGGTTTATATACCACATATAAGTGATATCATGTGATTTTCAACTTTTTCTGTCTGGCTTATTTCGCTAAGCATGATTATCTTGAGGTCCATCTAATTGTCATAAATGGCAATATTTTATCTATTCTTATGTCTGAGTAATATTCCATTGTATATATGTACCATCACTTCTTTATCCAGTCATTTATCATAGGACACTTTGGTTGCTTCCATGTCCTGGCCACTGTGAATAATGCTGCTATGAACATCGGTGTACAAATATCTTTTCTGATATGGGTTTTCAAGTCTTTGTGGGTAAATACAAAGTAGAAGAATTGCTGGATCTTATTATGGTAGATCAATTCTTAGTTTTTGAGGAACCTCTATACTGTTTTTCATAGTGGCTGTACCAATTTACATTCCCACCAACAGCGTATGAAGGTTCCTTTTTCTACACATCCTCTTCAACTTTTGTTATTACTTGTCCTGTTGATTATAGCTATTCTAACAGGTGTGAGATAGTAAATCATTGTGGTTTTGATTTGCATTTCCCTAATAGCTAGCGGTATTAAGCATCTTTTCATATGTTTGTTGGCCATTTGTATATTCTCTAGGGAGAAGTGTTTGTTCAGGTCCTCTTCCCACTTTTTCAATGGTTTGTTTTTTGTTGTTGTTGTTATTGAGTTGTATGAGTTCTTTGTATATTTTGGATATTAGGCCCTTATTGGAGGTGTTGCTTGCAAATATATTTTCCTATTCGGATGGTTGTCTCTTTACCTTGTTGATGGTTTCTTTTGCTGTGTAGAAGCTTTTTAGTTTGATGTAGTCCCATTAATTTATTTTAGCTTGTACTTCCCTTGTCTTTGAGGTCAAAATCATAAAATCCTCTTAAGTTCAAGGTCCTTAAGTTTAGTTCCTATGTTTTCTTCTTTGCATTTTATTGTTTCAGGTCTTATATTCAGATTTTTAATCCATTTTGAGTTATTTTTGGTGTGTGGTGATAGACAACAGTTTAGTTTCATTCTTTTGCAGGTGGCTTTCCAGTTTCCTGATCTTAGAGGGAAGGTTTTTAGTTTTTCACCATTCAGTTAATGTTGGCTGAGGGCTTGTCATATATGGCCTTTATTATGTTAAGGTACTTTCCTTCTATACCGATTTTGTTAAGTGTTTTGATCATAAATGGGTGCTATATCTTGTCGAAGGTTTTTTCTGCATCTATTGATATGATCATGATTTTATTTTTTAATTTATATGGTGTATCACATTAATCAATTGCATATGTTGAGCCATCCCTGTACTTCTGGGATGAAGCCCACTTGATTGTGGTGTATAATCTTTTTAATATGTTGCTGTATTCGGTTTGCTAGTATCATATTTAGGCTTTTTGCATCTGTGTTCATAGAGATATCAGTCTGTAGTTTTCTTTTTTTGTGTTATCTTTATCAGGTTTTGGCATCAGGGTAATATTGGCCTCATAAAATAAATTGGTAAGTATTGTCTCCTCTTTGATTTTTTGGAAGAGTATGAGAAGAATAAGTATTAAATCTTCATTGAATGTTTGGTAGAATTCATTGACGAAGCCATCTGGTCCTGGACTTTTATTTTTTGGTAGGTTTTTGATGATTATGTCAATTTCCATACTGCTGATCATTCTGTTTAGATTTACAATTTCTTGATTCAGTCTAGGAAGGTTCCATTTTTCTAAGTACTGGTCCATTTCTTCTAGGTTATTAAATTTGGTATTATATACTATTTCATAGTATTCTTTTTTTTCTTTCTTTATTTATTTATTTTTTAAAATTTTAATTAATTTCAAGTATATAGTACTTTGGTTAGACACCTATATATTTAATAAAATGATCCCTCCAGTTGCTCCTTCCCTCCCCTGACTCTCCACCTAGCCAATGTATTAATGCAAATTGTATTCCCTATACTGCTCCCCATCCTTGTGACCATCCATCAGCTACTAATTTGTACTTCTTTAACCCTTCACCCCATTCTCCCAGCCTCCCAAACACCCTCCCCTCTGTCTGTCAACAAATTGTCCACTATATTTGCGAGTCTGTTTTTGATTAGTTTGTTCTTTTTATTCCTTAGATTTCACATATAAATGAAATCATATAGTGTTTATCTTTCTCTTTCTGACTTAAATACCTTCTAGGTCCGTCAAAGCAATATATTTTTCCATTCTCTTCCTTTTCATATGTAAGGGTTTTGTTTTCTTATCCTTTCAGCCATCTTTTGGTTAGAGTATTTAATTCTTTTCCATTTAAGGTAGTGATTGGTACCTTTTGATACATGATTTTCTTTCTTAAAGAAGTCCTTCCAACATTTCCTGTAATACTGGCCTGGTGGTGATAAACTCCTTGAGTTTATTTTTGTCTGGGAAGCTCTTTACCTGTCCTCAACTTTAAATAATAACTTTGCTGGATAAAGTATTCTTGATTGTAGATTCTGGGTCTTCATTACATCAAATATTTTTTGCCAAGCCCTTCTGTCCTGCATAGTTTCTTTTGAGAAATCAGCTGCCGGTCTTATGGGCGTTCCTTTATAAGTAACTATTTGCTTTTCTCTTGCTGCTTTTAATATTCTTTCTTTGTATTAAACTTTGGCATTTTAATTATGATGTCTTGGTGTGGGCCTCTTTGGATCCCTGATTTTTGGGACTCTCTGAGTTTCCTGGGGTTTTATGTCCATTTTCTTCACCAGGTTAGGGAAGTTTTCCATCATTATTTCTTCAAACAGCTGTTCAACATCTTGTTTTCCTTCAGGTACCCCAATGACACAGGCATTTTTACCTTTAATAGTGTCCCACAGGCTCCTTAAATTATTATTATAGTCTTGGCTTCTTTTTTCTTGCCATTCTGATTGAATGTCCTTGGCTTTCCCATCCTCTATATAGGTCATTTGATCCTCCTCTTTATTCACATTGTTTATTCCTTTGTTCTTTTATTTAATATACTTCTCATCTCAGATAATGTGT
>NW_006436669.1:448224-475251 GCF_000325575.1 Pteropus alecto
TTTTTCCTCATTTTGGCTGCCTTTCCATGTCTGTTTCTATGTACTAAGCAAAGCTCCTCAGTCTCCCAGTCTTATTAGTGTGGATTTGTGAAGTAGGTGTCCAGTGGCACAGTCCTGAGAGGGGTTCAACTGCAGGCCAAATTTAGCCCAATCCTGTGCCCCTCCAGGGCCACCTGTTAAGATTCAGCAAGCAATCTACAGATGCTGTGCTTATAGTTGCCTCAAAAGGCCACAGCAGAAACCGAGGACAGCTGCCTCCACCAGTGTGAGTCTCAGCAAGGAGCACCTAACTCGCTGATGATACACCTGGATGGGTCGTGATTGGGGGAGGCGGGTTTCAGGGAACGCTCTGGGTGGAGCGACCTCCGTTATCCAGTTTGATGACGTCACAGCTATGGTGGTGCTGTGTCCACACACTGAAATGGGGGAGGGCTCAACAATGGATACCGCCAGCACTTTTGTACAGAGCGAGTCTCACCTCGGCCCTCACTCCGACAATGTCTCTGTGTAAGTCTCTATCGCCCCCCGTGTTCGGCCTAACGGGCACTGGTGCTCAGAGTGAGCAGGTCCGTCACCATGAAAATCCGCTCATGGACATAGCCCCTTTAAGAGGCTTTTGCAGCTGTCGCTGCCGCAGCCTCCATCTCACTTAGCTGCTCAGGACCAGACAGCCCCATGTCCTTGCCCGTCCTACCTTGTGCCGTTGCAGAGTACTCTCTTGGATTTCTCTCTAGTTGTATGGCTTGTTCATCTAGCTCTCAGGTGATTTTTCCTTGCTGCTGCTCTTTGTTTCCATCACAACTTTGATTTGGTTGCCAGAGGGATGAACAGGGCCTCTATCACCTACGTAATTTTTTTCTCTCCTTTTTCATAGTATTCTTGTATGAGCCTTTGTATTGTTGTAGCTGCCAGCCCCCGATAGACACACAGACCACCATAAATCAGTGAGTTATAGGAAATACACCCTTTATTCAGCCAGCCGGGTCTGCCAGGGGTACACAGACCCCAAATCAAGCAGTTCCAAAATGTAGAGGTACAAGATTTTTAAGCCCTAAACCCCTATTCTTCATCCTGTTTGAACACACAAGTCTATTTTTCTTCTTTTTACTAACTGTCAACCCACAGGTCGGTTGTGCAAGCAGGGGTACAGAAGCAGAAATCTTATTGTTAGAGCGTTATGTTCCTATGGGCAATAGTGAAGCAGTAATTTTCCGGTCAGCTCAGTATTTCTGTGATATCTGTTGTAATTTCCCCTCTTTCATCCCTGATTTTGTTTATTTGTGCCCTTCCTCTTTTATTCCGTAGTGAGTCTAGCCAGGGATTTGTCAATTTTATTAAACTTCTCTAAGAACCAGCTCTTTGTCGCTTTATTTTTTCTATTGTTTTTTTGTTTTGTTTTGTTTTCAATTTTATTTATTTCTGCTCTAATTTTGATTATTTCTTTCCTTCTGCTGACTTTAGGCTTCATTTTTTCTTCTTTTTCTAGTTTTTCAAGATGAAGTATTAGGTTGTTTATTGGGGCTTTTTTTTGGTTTTGGAGGTAGGCCTGTAATGATACGAACTTTCCTTTTATAACCGCTTTTGCCATGTCCCAAATGTTTTGATATGTTGTACTGTCATTATCATTCATTTCTATGTATCTCTTGTTCTCTCTTTTTATTTCTTCTCTGACCCAGTTATTTCTCAGTAGTATGTTATTTAATCTCCATGTATTTGTGGTTCTTCCTGCTTTTTCTTTTTTTTTACAGTCGATATCTAGTTTCAAACATTATGATCAGAGAATATGGTTGACATGGTTTCAACTCTTTTATATTTGTTGAGGCTATCTCTGTGTCCCTGTATGTGATCAATCCTTGAGGATGTTCCATGTGCACTAGAGAAAAATGTACAAGCAGCTGCTTTGGAATGAAAAGCTCTGTAAATGTTAATTATGTCCAGTTGGTCTAATATGTCATTTAAGGATGTTATTTCCTTATTGATTTTCTGTTTGGATGATCTGTGCATATCCGACAGTGGGGTATTTAGGTCTCCTACTACGATAGTGTTTTGGTCTCTTTCTTTCATTTTGGTCTCTTTAGTTCTGTTAATAATTACTTTACCTGTTTTAGGGTTCCCTGATTGGGAGCATAGATATTAATAAGTGTTACGTCTTCTCGTTACATGATTCCTTTATCATTATGAAGTGTCTTTCTGTATCTTTCTTTACCTTTTTTATTTCAAAGTCTAGTTCATCTGATATTAATACCGGTACTCTCGATTTTCTCTGAATGCCATTTGCTCAAGCCCTTTTACTTTGAGTCTATATTTGTCTCTGGAACTGAAATGTGTCTCCTGGAGGAGCATATGGTTGGGTTTGTTTTTTGATCCCATCTTCAACTCTGTGCCTTTTTATTGGTGAGTTCAGTCCATTTACATTTAGGGTGATTATTGAAATATGAGGTCTTCTTATAGCCATTTTATTTTTTGCTCTCTGGTAGCTCAGTGTTTCCATTGCTTCCTTGTCCTTAGTTGTCTGTGTGTGTATGTGTGTGTGTGTGTTTTTTTTTTTTTTTTGATTGAGTTTTGTGAGTTTTCCCTCTGGCCCTTTTTATTTTATGTTATGTGCTTCAGTTCTGAATCTTTGGCATGTAGTTACCATTACGAATGTGTAAAGGATAGTTATATACATACAGTCATCCATTTTCTTCTGTGCGCGCCTTATCTCATTCCCCTTTGCAAATTTGGATATTTGAATCCTCCCCTTTTCTGTCATTGTCTCAATTTGTCCCTATGTATACTGAACATTCATTACTATCTTGCTATAGCAAATCTCTTCTTATTGTTTAAGCTTATAATGCCCTGTTCTTAATGAGAGTTACACTCCTCTGCTCTATCTGTCTGATAGCTGCCTTACTCATAGCTATGTTTTTTTTTTTTGTCATTTTGTTAGGTGAGCTGACCTCTTTCAATATTTTCTTGTAAATTTTCTTGTAAATTCAGAGAATGTGCTAAGTTTTCTAACCAGATGCGACAGTAGTTGTAGGAAGGAGAATTTTCAAGAAATATTTAAAATACAAAATTGGCAAATTAGATGCTGAGCATGTCAGAGAGAGGGAAGTCTCTAGAATGATTCCCTTGATTCGAATTTCATAGGAAGGAAAAATGAAAAAAAAATTAGCTTCACTTGTTAATTCACCAAACCTATAACTTTGGCATTGAAAAAAGTTAGTTTCATATACTGATATCATATTTCAAACTGTATGTTGATTTTAATTCATGTTCTATTCTCTTCTGGATAATAAATTCCACTTTATGCAAATGTCACATATTAAAAATTTTGGATTTATCACTCTTTTTCATGGCACCTCGGAGACGGTCAGCTGCTTCAGGATGAAGCTGAATATCTCTTTCCCAGCCACTGGCTGCCAGAAGCTCATTGAAGTGGATGATGAACGAAAACTTCATACCTTTTATGAGAAGTATATGGCCACAGAAGTTGCTGCTGATGCTCTGGGTGAAGAATGGAAGGGTTATGTGGTTTGAATCAGTGGTGGAAATGACAAACAAGGTTTCCCCATGAAGTAAGATGTCTTGACCCATGGCTGTGTCTACCCGCTATTGAGTAAGGGGCATTCCTATTATAGACCATAGAGGACTGGAGAAAGAAAACACAAATCTGTTCGGGGTTGCATTGTGGATGTCAATCTGAGTGTTTTCAACTCGGTAATTGTGAAAAAAGGGGAGAAAGATATTTCTGGTCTCACTGATACTACCGTGCCTCGTCGCCTGGGGCCCAAAAGAGCTAGCAGAATCTGCACACTTTTCAGTCTCTCTAAAGAAGATAATGTCCTCCAATATGTTGTGAGAAAGCCCTTAAACAAAGAAGGTAAGAAATCTAGACCAGAGCACCCAGGATTTAGTGTCTTTTTACTCCACGTGCCCTGCAATATAAACGTCAGCATATTGCTCTGAAGAAACAGCATACTAAGAAAAATAAGGAAGAGGTTGCAGAATATTCTAAATTTTTGGCCAAGAGAATGAAGGAGGCCAGAAACAGATTGCCAAGAGACGTAGAATTTCTTCTCTGAGAGCTTCTACCTCTAAGTCTGCATCCAGTCAAAAATAAGATTTTATAAAAGTAACAAATAAATAAGATCAGACATCAAAAAAATTTTCAATTTGTCAAATAAACAGAATAAGGGTGATTATTCTCTTTACAAAAGAATTCTTTGTTTTATAAAATATATCTTTATATGACACCTTTAAATTGTCAGCTCTAAATATGATTTAATGTACTGCTCCTCAGAAACATATTTTATAAAAGCAGATATATATGCATACTTTCAAGTTGATTTATGAGTTTTTTTCCCGATATATGTGTTTTAGAGAAAGTGGCAGGTCAGTTTTTTCAAGTTAAATTCATTGATTGATTGATTCATTCATTCATTCAATTAACAAATAGTTATTAGATTCCTATTGTATGCCAGACACTGTCCTAGATATTTTAATTATAGCAGAGAAATGAAACAGAGAAAAGTTGTCTTCGTGTAATTTTCATTCTAATGGATTGCTTTTCTTTTCTTTTTTAAAATAGGGTGTGCTATTTTTTCATTTGCTGATTTTTAAGGTATTTTATAGCACAATGCCTTGCACATAGCCAGCATCTTCTACATATTTGTTCGATTGAATAAATTCTCAACAGACAAATACTGACTCTAATAATATATTACATACATGAATTTACAATTTTAAATATTCTGATCTATGGTCAGATTTAGACGAGATGACTATGTATTCTCAGTTTAAAAATTTGAGATTATAGGCACAATGTTTAAGTTATTTATCAGAAGAAAAAGGCTATGATTTGAATACTCAATTTGCTCACTTAATCAAATAGTGTGCCATTTTTCCATCACTTTAAACTTTTACATACCATTATATATCAGATTAACTTGCCTAAATGTTTTATAATATGCAAAGCACTTTCATATAGCAAAGGAAGGATGGGATTTTAAAGCCATTGTTTTTCTAGTATAACCTGTGCGGCCACAAAATTTCCTTTCTCATTTTCCTCCTTAGGAGCAGATATTGATTTTTGGCTGGGCACAATTGTCTCCTAGTATAAGATGTATCTCCCAAGCTCTGTAGAAACTAGATCTTGTCATTAAATTTTGGCCAATGAAATGTGAGTGAAAACATCAGTAGTACTCCAGGGAGGCTGTTTAAAGAGAGCTGACTGATTTGAGAGAAAACTCTTTTTGCCGTTTGGTTTTTCCTCTTTCCTCCAGCCTGGAATAAAGACAGGATGACTACAGTTCCAGCAGCCAGTATGAGAGACAAGAAGTGACCTTGAAAATAGAAAGTAGGAGCCTAGACCCTGATGACATCATAAGCTGCAATATCAGACCTGGTATTGCCTACTGTGTACATGAAAGAAAAATCAATTTCTGTCTTGTTTTAGCCACCAGTATTTTGGGTTTTTCTATCATCTCCAGCCAAACTTAGTCCTAAAATATACAGCTTGTAATATACTCCAGTCAACTACACTAGCAAGGAGTCATATTTCCTCTACTACAGTAATCTGTTTTTAGCTCATTTTTTTCCTTCAAGCTGGTCTTAACTACCCTTTTAAACCTGATTTCACTTAAGTTTATATGTTAGGCTGAGAAGAAAGTTAGGCAAACTGATTTGCCTGTGATCCCATCTGTATGGTAGGGCAGGGGGCCTAGATTCTCTCACCTCATCAGACATATGACCTACTGACAAGGAAGAAATCAACCACATCTGGTCAAATTTTTTTTTTTTTAATTTTTATCTGGTCAAATTATCTTTGTATATCTCTTAAGGTAAAAAAAAAGAGTATTCTAAATCAGCAAACCAAAAAAGCCTTGTAACAGCCTGTAAGATCTGGTTTGTTATTGAGTCCCCTACCATTTACAGCAAACTCTAAGCATTACATCATCATAGTCCAAATTAGTAATGCAGGCATTACTAATCAAACTCAATACTCTCACCTGTTAGGTCCTGACCTGCTTCCAAATGCTTGTCGGTATAGCTCACCACACTAAGCTTCTCCTTGTTTACATGTTAGCCATTAGCCTTTTTAAATGCATTTAATATCACCTCTTCTTAGGTTGCTAAGCTATTGTTTAGTGCTGGTTAGCAACTATAACAGGATGATAAATTGGGACTCTTGCTGTTTCCATTTTAGCTTGGGCCCAAATGCTTAAATAAAATGATAAATTTCCAAATCAAGGTATTATACAGAACATTCCAAATCAAAGTGTTATAACAGAACTTGGAAAGAAGGTCGACAAGGCTAGTTTTGTGATAGTAATGGGAGCTGTAGTGAGAGCTACCTGGTGAGTGGGGGATTCTCCAAGAAACCCACAAAATTACCTAGAAAGAGTCAGCTTTGAGCATTCACCAAGCCCAAATGACACAATGTCCGATCATGACATTGCCAGTGACACAAGACTATGTCCATTTATCCTAATCCCCTGGCCCTGGGGCACCACTGAGAAACTGTAGCTAAGCAATGGGAGAACTGGGTGAGGGAAGGTGGTGAAGGAGGACAGATGCAGCTGATCATGGCCCCTACCCTACTGTGGGCGTTAGGCCTGACTCAGAGAAGTGACTGTTCTCCCTTGCTTAGCGTGGAGTGTCATTATTACACTGAACTGGACACTTTTTTGCTGCTCTTATGACTCATCAGGGCGGGAAGGACTTTTGGACCTGCCAGAGATTTCATGCAGAGGCCAGGAAAGAACCAGTCCTTGGAAGAGGTTATAAAGAGCTGTGGCAAGAAAGGGTCAAGTTACTTCATGCTGCCCTCCACTGCCTCCAACCCTCACTGGGTGTCACTTGCTCAAAAAAGCAGCCACACTGCCTTCAACATTGGGCCCCTCATGGCCAATAGGCAATATAAGAATCCAGGGCACTGGAACCACTTGTCTCTTTTGAAAGAGTTTCCACCCTAGCTTCTCTTGAAAATTAGAAAGGATATTTCCTGACACCTAGAGCATGAGAAGAATAAGGGTCAGTCTTCTCAAAGTGTCACATCAGACTTTAAATGTTGTCTGGCCCTCCTTAATGGCATTTCCACAGCAACTTGCTGAATTTGTTTGATCACTGGGAAAATCTAAACCAGTTAAATTTTCACTATTTCAAACATAGAAAGCTAACGTTAGTAAATTCTGCAGAAGCTAGAGGTATCTCCAGAATACTACTATGACTAGATTTACCTTAAGTTGAAACTTTATGGGGTCAATAGGCATCTTCCTCAGAAACTCAGCCAAGCCACTTACCATAATTTTTAAAATTTCAATGAGAACCTAGGCTTACTTGAAACTGTATAAATAATAGCTTAAATTTCTTCTTCCACTTTTCTCTCACTCAATTTCATTTAGCTGTGGACTGTACAATTTTTTTTTTGTACTAATAAGAGATACACACAAATCATACTTTTTGATTCTTGAGTCCCTCTTGCTTCTGTCATACACTTTTAATCTAAGGAATGAGGCACTAAAAAGTAAGAATTATCCAAGTAATTTATATTAATGCAAAGTTTGGCTTGATAAGCAGATCAATAGCCTCCATAAGGCGTAGGGCAAATATAGAGAAAAAGTCATTATCTAATATGGAAATATCTGCCTGGATATTTCCAGTTGACCTTAACTGAAGATTCTCTTGGCCCCAAGAGCATTATAATAGTCCCTGAAACAGCATCTAGACAAGGACATTTATTTGTAACAACATGCATCATAAAAAGAAGTGTAGTAACTGGAACTTTCCAATATTATGTCCCCCTGCCATTTGATAATACACACAAAAAAAGAGACCCCAAATTATCTCCAGTATTTCTTTTGGCAAAGCTCAAAGAGCCTTCAAATGTCCCTGTATTTAGATTCCAGCTGCATTCATTCTATTTTGATAGTAGAGAGTGTTTGTTATCATGACTACTAGATATAGCTTCTGTCTCTCTCCCTCCACCCCCCTTTTACGGAGCAAATAGAATTACAGCTATTTGTAGTTTTCCTTGGACAAAGTGGATAATGTATCCTGTGTAAAAATTTTTTAAAAAATAGGAAAACAATATCATTTTATAAGTTTAGTGAGGATGCCAATAAGCACTGTCCCAGTCTGAGAGTCTAGATCTTGCTCAGTTCAACAGGACCCCTGCCCAAGCACAGGACGGGAGCTCCTTTCAGCACACAAGAGCCCCTCAGGATTCCTTTTAGGTTTACAGATATCCTGGGGAGTTGTGGGGAGGTGTCTGCACAACGTAGTTGGACAGAAGCAAGCCTTGTGGTGTGTCAGCTGGCGAGGCACAGAGCAAGTGGAGCCCAGGTTTATCCTGCATATGGATTAGAAGTGGAGGAGTTGGAGATCTCCACATGTGTGAAGGCTGGGTAGTCAGTGATGAAGACACCATTCAAGGCAGCTCCCAGGCACGTGAGAGGCAACAAGCATGGGCCTCTGGGTCTATTCCTCCTGACCCTCCTATCACCCCCTGACAGCTTCTCTCCTTATTCTGACTATTCCCTCTTAAGTAACTGAGTAACTGAGTAACTGAGTCTCCATCCCATAACCACTACTTGCAGCTCTCTCTTCTCTGTGAGAATAGGAGGTTCCTATTGTACACCATGTTTGCTATCTTCCCAAACAGCTGAATTCTCCACTTTTCTTTCACAACAGACCTTGATTTGCCCGTCCGAACCACAGCCCAATCATTACCATCCAAAGCCAATCTGAATTCTGTTTCCTTTGGGGCCAGGAAGATTTCTCCTTCAAAGACTTTTGTAAACCTTCAAATAGACCCAGATCTTAGTCCTACAATAGGCCCACTAAGAAAGGTTGATAAGCCCACACTAAACACACAATTCCAGACATTGAGTGCTCACTATAATGTTCCCTCAGGAGAACAGTAAATTTGCCCAAAAGTAATGCGTAAGAATAATGTGTGTAGTTTTTTTATGTCAAAGAATCTCTTAACCTTTTTTATGACAATATGTCTGAATGAAATCATTACCTCCAATTTATATAACTTTGAGACATTTTAAGGGAACTATTTCAAGAACTGAATGGAAAAAAAATTCTTCACATGTAACCTAATTGGTTGAATTTTTCATAAGGAAAGATTTATGAGCATTTTATTACCTACTCTGGTAGAATAAAAAATGACCACCTCTATCCACACGCCGTGTTGTTTATGCCCTAATCCTGAGAATGTGCTTAATGGGATCCTAAGAATGAAATCCTGAGAATATGTAATATCAAATTGCAGGAGAGACTTTGCTAATGGGCTTAAGGTTACTAGTCAGCTGACATTAAGAAAGAAAATTATCCTAATGGGTCTAATGTAATTACATGAGCCTTGTGAAACTCTAAGCAGAAAAACCAGCCAAGCTACTCTGCACCTAGCCTTCTAAAGATAAAATCATACTGGTTTTTTTGCGGGGGAGGGTTTTGTTTGTTTGTTTTTTTTAAAGAAAAAGAACTGAATGGGAAAAGAGTGGGCCAAAGCTCTCTTTCTAAAATGGTGTTTAGGTTCACTCAAGCACATAGAGCTATCAACACACAAAATTTCTGTGACACAGGGGTAATAATTTTTATCCAGAAAGATTCTTATTTTTTCATCAATATTTATACCTAAGAAATGTCAAACTCACATTGTGTGCTGGCTATCAATTATTTATTTCTCACCTCATTCTATGACATAGTTTTTATTAATATCTATATTTTACAGGTGAGGAAACCAAATGGAAAAGTTAAAAAAGGGTATATTCTGAACAGTATAATTTCAGGGTTTTAAATACAGACATGTTTAAAGCTCTTGATACAGAAAGCCAATTTACTTTCTGGAAAATTTGTACTCCGACTCATGGACACACCCAGAAGGCTACATGATCCTTTCCACCACACACTCAACAAAACATTGAAGATTGCCTTTTAAAGTAGTTAATCATTTGATAGGGGAAAATGGTGGCTTATTATAACTATTTCAATTGTTTTTATTTTGAATTCTCTGTTTTCTAATGGTTAATTTTGTAATCCTTATGAATTTTGTGGGGAGTAAACATAGCATAAATCTCAAATAAATGGATTAAATATTTCATTATTTTACCTAGTGCCAGCTTGTTCCGGAAATAGGACCAGCTGGTTTCTATACTCAAAACCAGAAAGAAGTTTGTTCTTTTCTTCTCCTCAACAGCCAGTGTATCAGCATCATCAGAGAAGCTGAGAGCAACAGCCGAAAGTGATTGGAAACATATGGGCATATCTGTGTCAAAACTAGGTTGTACCTCACTCTGCTTTTTCTCCTTTCTTATATAAACACATTGCTGGAATGGTCATGTGTTGGTGTCTCCGTATGCTGAGAATTTTACGCAACTTAATGAGTATATGGTTATCAAACATGCAAGTCCCCAAACCTGTGCTTGAGTATGAGAAAGTAGGTAAAACAGGAGCTCACTCCTGCTGCAATGCCTTTCACACTGCATCAAAAAGGTTGAATCAGAAAGGATGATGAGTGTTGCAAGGGGCAGAGATCACAAACTGTCTGCCACCACCAGGCAAACAGAACTTCATTTTTGCTTTTCTCTCAACACTTTCCACCCAACAAGCATCTGATTCATTGCAAGAGGGTAGTGCTTTCTGGAAAGACTACAGCTTTAAATAAAATCTACAATCATGCAAGAGAAAAAGAAAAATCAGATTGCTAGCTATTATAGAGTACCTTTAAATTCCAAAGTGTGAAGACTCCCAAATACAAACCATTGTTTTTGATTCAGCTCTAACCAAAATAGCTAAAAAGAATTGAGAAGCAGCAGGAGAGAAACTATATTCCCAAAAGAAGCAGGTTTTCTGCTTTGGCAGATTTGTCTTAGAGCAGAAGTATCTCATTCAGAAAATTGTATCTCTCAAAAGGTGAGGTAAAGACTACTCTAGAGCAGCAGGAACAATGTTCAGATGAAAGGTGTATTCATTTCTATAGTTTCTGTAACAAATTACCATGAAGCGGTGGTTTGAAACAACACAAACATTTTATAGTTCTGGAGATCTGAAGTCTGAAATGAGTCTCACTGTCTTAAAGTCAAGGAGTGTCAGTGAGGCTGTTTCTTGCTATTTCCAGCTTCTAGAGGTCACCCACATTCCTTGGTTCATAGCCTCATTCTATCTTCGAAGTCGGCAATGTCAGGACATCTTTTTCACATGGCCATCTCTCTGATTCTTCCTTTTTTTACCTCTCTCTTATAAAGACCCCAATGATTACATTCGGTGCACCTAGATAATTCAAGATAATCACCTCATCTCAAGATCAGCAATTAGCAACATTAATTCCTAGTCACAGATATAACCTAATCACAGGTTCCACGGATTAGGACAGAGACATCTTTGGGATGGGTCATTCTTCTGCTGCCAGCAAGAGAGGGCCTGAGCAGCAGATCAGATATTCCACCCTCTTAGCATTCCTATACTCTAGGATCTGGTTTTTAATATGACTTATTTACACTCTATGGATCTTTTTATCCTTGTCCTACTACCAATGTGCTTCTTCTACTTACTCAGTTTTTGCTTCTTTATAAGTTTGGCTAGAACATGGCCATGGCTTTTATGGCCCCCCTCTACTCTATGTCATCTTTTTGATGTTTGTCACTACCACCAACTGACTCCATCTCTCCATTCTCTAAGCTCAAATTTCCAAGACAATGCATTTGATTAGCTCAGTTTATTTTAGTGTGCCAGAGGTTGCTGGCCAGTCAATGGGTTGCCTTCCCTCAAATCAGGTGCCCATTCCTGGTCAAATCATCAGAAGTCAGGAAATAAGTGTGGCATGTCATAGGATATGGCTAGTGCATCATTGACTGGGCAGGCAATGACATTGTGTAGGGTTATGAAGGGGCAGTTGCCTGTAGCAGGGAACTCCGGCAATGCAAATACCAAGAGAAACCAGCCTTGCCTTCAGATAGACTTTGAAGATTGACAGGTTAGTGATTTATTTATTGTAATCTTAAAAATATAAAATTATTTGTTTAATTGGCAAAAACTAAACCTATATTAAAATCAGATATGTGGAATGTCACTTTGGTGCATTTGTAAAAGCCCAATGAATCAGAATGCAAAGACAATAAGATCTTATGATCAAGTGGGTTTCTCAGTTAATGATAATCATTCAATAAGTGAGAATTTATTGAACACTTACTATGCACCAGCCATAGTTCTAGATCTGAGATTACAGAAGAGATGAGATAGATGTGACCCCTGCCCTTTTGTACATCAACCATTAATATTTTAAAACTCTCAAAATATATTAGTCTACTCTCTCAAGTAGATCAAACAGAATTGGGTTTTTATGGCTGAAAATTAAGTTAAAGATGATCTTACTGTATTGATCTACATAAATCAATACAATAGAGAAAAAAAAGACAGAGGAAACAGGACTGACAATATAGTTCCTGCAAGATTCTTCAGGAATTTGTTATTTGAAATCCAAGTTTTTTGGATTAGTTCGTTCGGTCTTGATTTGTATCATTCTTCTATGTTACACATACAGAAATAAAAAGAATGCTTATTGAGGTTCCTGTGAAAATTAATTTTGAGTAATTGAAGTTACATTTTTATTTTAATTGATTTTTATTTTTACTCATTTTAATTACACATAATACTTATGAAAGTTTTGGTGATATTATCCTTAACTTTTAAAAATATATGTACGTCATTTTAAAATGTAAAAATTCTAAAGGCTTATAATGAAATCTCTAGCCCTCTGCTCTTTTTCTCCAAGTCCTATTCCCAGCAGTAACCACTCTCCTCTTTTCTAGCTGTTCCTGCTTTCATTTACCAACATCATTCCAAACAAAATGCTTTAACTGTAATTTTTATTCTATATATTTTAAGTAACATTTTTGACTTTCTGCCATAAAAGAAAAGTCTGACCTACTCCTTCTCCTATCCCTACTTCTCTTCCTAATATTCCCTAAGTATAATTATAACACAACTTTTGATGAAGTCTAATATCACTCCCTTCACTGACTTGTACACTATGCCCAGACCCCTTTATTGTATAACTCCTCTTTTTTCTTAGAATAAGGATTTGCTTTGTTTTTATCTGCCAGATATTTAATGTATTTATGGCTAATTTTTCCAAATACTTCTTCATTCTTGGCACATGCCCATTTTTAATATTTTCCAGACACTCAGACATGTCAGCTACTTTTTGTGGCTCTCCCTGGAGCCCTCAACTCTCTGCTTCATGCTTGACTGTTTCCTGCCCAGGCCTGCTGCACACACTTTATTCTGTCAATTTCCTTCAACACCATCTCAGGATTTTTCTTTTGCTATTCTACTGTGATAGATTCTCTTTTCTGGACCTATGTCTCCCTCTTTCTCAGTTTACTCTTTTATTTTGGTGGAGCACATCCTCCAGTAGTTTCCTAAGAAAGTATGAAAGGAAATGTTTTGAGGGCTTTGAAATTTCTTAATTCTAACCTCAATGTGTATAGGCTATAGAATTCTGGATTGAAGAGCACTGTCATTCAGCATTGCTCCTTTGTTTCCTAACTCTGATACTATGATTCAGGGATCTAATGCTGGTCTGATTCATGATCCTTTGTAGATTGTTGGGTACATTTTCTTTCCAGAAGCTTTCAGAACCTTTTGCACTATACAACTTTATAATGACAAGCTGTGGTGTGGGTCTTTTTTATTTGTTGTCCTGAGTACTCAGTCACTTGGGAACTCAAGTCCTTCAGTTCTGAGAAATTACTTCATTTTGTTGCTTTGATAATTTTCTGTCCCTGTTTTCTCTCTTCTCCTTTATGAAACTCTTATTAGTTTATACTGGATATTCTTGACTAATCTTCTAATTTTCTTATTTTTCTCCCATATTTTTAATTGCTTTGACTCCACTTCTACTTTATGTGAGATTTCTTCAGTATTACCTTTCTTTCCTTAAATTTTAATCAAAAAGAGATTTCTTTTGATTATTTTATAGTATCTCATTCTTGTTTTATTTATTTATTATTATTTATACCAACAGCACCTGGTCTTCCTAGGTGGTCTGCCATCCAAATACTAACCAGGCCCAACCGTGGCTCAACTGGGACGCGAACCCAGGACCTTCTGCATGTAAAGCAGATGTGCTAACCTCTACCCTATGGAATCATGTCCTCATTCTTGTTTTAGATGCAATATCTTCTCTTGACTCACTGGGAATATTAGATTTGTTTGTTTGTTTGTTTCTATTTTTTTTATTTTGAAATAATTATAGATTGGCAAGAAGTTCCAAAGATAGTGCAGGGAGTCCTAAGTATCCTTTACCCTTTTGCCCAGTTTCTTCCAATGGCTATATCTTACATACTTGTAATACAATATCAAAAACAAGAAACTGACATTGGTACAATGTGTATGTGTAATTCTATGTCTTTTATCACATAAAATACATCAACACTAAGATCACCCTTGTTCTACCTCTTTATAATTTCACCCTCCTTCCTCTACTATAGAATATTATTTGTTAAAAATATTTGTTTTCAGCATGTTTTCTCCATGTTCCTTCTTTCATTCTTTCTTTATTGCTATCTCTGTTTCATTTTGGAAGTTACCCACAAATGTCTGGTGATCTTGCCAATTCATTCATATTTAAGCATGAAGCTAATTGCAAGCTCAGTTGTGACAATTTGTGGGGCTTCACCACAGGGAGATCAAATTGTGATGTTCGCTTTTTCATTAGGGGGTCCTCCAGTGTTCATACCTAGGATCTTTTTGTAGGTTTATTCACAGGCTCTAGAGAAGAATCCTCAGATCTTATCCCCAGGGATAGGGAAGACTGTAAACCTGGTTGCCAACTTCTTGAAAGCAAAATATGGGGAGGAGGCTTGAATGCCTACTGTACAATGGGCAGATTTGTACTTAATTTTCTTGTTTTCAATTTGTATCCCATCTCTTCCCATTCTCCTTCACTGTGATTCTCCCAAATTTCTTGTTTGATTTCTCTAGAGAATAAACTTCGAATGTCTGAGAGGTGAGAGGGCAGTTGCCTAACTTCACAAGAATAGGAAACGGTGTCTGACTGCTCCATAGACAGACTCCTACCAAATTTCCCCTTCTTAGCCCTTTGCCTCACAGCACCTCACACCTGTGTGAAAACTTTCTGTGGGTCTGAAGAGGAATTCTTAGCTTCTCATCATGCTCCCTCTTGGCAGACACCAACGTTAGCTACAAATCCTACATCACCCAAAATTTTGTTGAAATCTCTCTCATCTGATGCTATCCAATTCACTTCCTTTAGTCATTTTAATAGGATTCTAAGAGAGAGGGAGGAAGAGAGAGTAGTTAACCTGCCATAGTTAGACAGCACACAGCAATTGTTTTTTTAAAAAGAATTTTTAAAGTATGTGATGAAAATCAAATTTTTGTCTTAGTGAATTTTAAATATAGAAGTAACATGAGAGTATATTCAGAAAAGATGTCACCAAAAAAATATTAAGATTACTTTCACTATTGCATAAGAGAAGTCATAATTTTTTCCTGTGTTTAAAACTTTGTAGTGTGACATATGGCAGGGTAGAGAAAGATGAGGTTGGAGGGGCTAAAATATGTAGGATGACTGATGATGGGAAAGTATTAGGGCCAAGATATTGAGGAGCTCAATAACGTCAAAGAATTGCTAGAGTAAGGACAATAGATATATTAGAGTTCTCCAGAGAAACAGAACCAATAAGGTATTTAAAAAAAGATTTATTGTGAAGAATTGGCTCACATGATTATGAAAGCTCAGAAGTCCTACAATCTTCCATCTGAAAGATGGAAACCCAGGAAAGGCAGTGGTATAATTTAGTCCAAAGCCAAAGGTCCGAGAACTAGGGAGCTCATGATGTAAATCCTAGTCCAAGGGCAGAAGAAGATGAGAATTGTCCCAATTCAAATAATGAGGCAAGAAAAAAGGGGAGGTGAATTCCTCCTTCCTCCATCTTTTTGTTCTGTTAAGGCCTTCAATTTTTTGAACAATGTCCACCCACGTTGAGAAGGACAATCTACTTTACTGATTCAAATGATAATCTTACCTGGATATACCCTCACAGACATACCCCAAAATAATGTTTAACCAGATAGCTGGGCACCCCCTAACTCAGTCACCCATAGCCATCACAGTGGAGTAAGTGGTCTGAAGGTCAAAGGATAGTGGTTGAACAACAGGGGACTTGAAGTTGAGACTTCAGAGGAGATACAATTATTGGTGATGACAATGTCACAGGTGTGATTTTAGGAGTGGATAGATATGTTATGGTGGAGAAATAAAACACTATAGGCAAGGAGGTTGAGAAAGTAGAAGACAGGGCAAGGGTGGGTCATCCACAGTGATGCAGAGTCTGTTCAAGCCTTACAAGCCGCTTGTGTGGCAGCCATGTTGGCTTCCTATCCTGCCATCCTCTACACCAGCCATCTTGAGACCTACCTCTGACTTTTAATTTTCATTTTCCATAGGAAGGTGGAATTTTGGTTAGATGAATGAGCCTAAGTGACAGCATGCATGGGCTCTGGGAGGGGGCAGGGTTCAAGGGGACTGGCGGACTGGCCCCAAGTGGGAAGAAGGCCAGGCAATAAGCCATGTGGTATTTATCCATAGCCCCTCAAATCTTCAGTGAGTTTACAGAACTCAAAATCAGTGAGTATGTTTGAAATCCTTTTTGAAAATGGTAAAAGAGATAAGCCTCACTTCTGGATTTGACATAAGGCCAAACAGCATCACACACAGGTGTGAAAATTTAGAGGAGGAAAAGCATGAGAAGTAAGGCCCAGGAACTTTCATAAATCATGGGCAGGACTTGAGGGGCTGTAGGTCCTGGGAATGTGTCACCTGTCCAGAGTAACCATGCCTGTGATAGGCAGTAAGGCATCAGCTATAAATCTCCCATATGTCCAAGAAGGTAACTTGGTCTCAGAGACATTAAATATTTGTCCAAGATTGTTCACTCGCTAAAGTGACAGAAGCAAGATTTGAATCCATTCCCATTGGACTCCAAACCTGTACTCTTTACCACTCTCTGGCAATCAGGAAAGGGAAGCACTTACACTGGCTTTTGAAGGCCAAATGGGAATTTTCCAGGAAAAGGAGGAGAAGATAAGAAGAGGGGAAGTGGCAGCAGGCAGAGGAGAGCACGGAGCAAGTAGAGCTGGAAGGTGTGAGAGCATGATTTGTGCAGGCTTCTTCTGTAGAGATCACGCAAGACAATTAGTAGGTACCTGGTGTAACACATTTTGTCACCTCCAAGCAAGTGAACTGTTTCTTTTCTCCAGAATTACTTCCGCGTAGTCTTTACCTTAATAATTTTTTCTCATTCTTCAAAACTTACTTCAAATGTCAATTCTAGGAAGCCCAGCTTTTCTTCAAGGCCTGAGCCCTGGCTGGAAGTTCCTCTTCCTCCAGCAAGTGCTGGGCTACATTTTCTCTGAAGCAGAAAAATAAGAATTAAGATGTATCTCCCTGCACTGAGGACATAAACTCACTTTGTGATATTCCTGCCAAAAAGGCATAACATGATGGCAATAATGAAGAAACATCAGACAAACCCAGACTGAGGGAAATTTTACAAAATAACAAGTCTTTCAAGCTCATGAGAGACAAAGAAAAATTGAGGAACTGACCTAGATTAAAGGAGATTAAAGGGACATGACAAATAAATACAGTGTATGTCTCTGTATTAGAATACCAGTGGCAAGTTTTGAATAAGGTTTATAGATTTTTAAAGAGATAATACTATTATATCATTGTTTATTTCCTTATTCTGATCACAGAACCCTGATTATAAAAGAAAACGTCCTCAGTTTTTGAAACTTCACACAAATATTTGCAGGTAAAAGGGCCTCGTTTCTGCAATTATTCCCAAACACCTCAAAAGCTCACACATCCACATGCAGAAGTATTGGCAAGATGTTCACCTTTAGGAAATCTAGGAAAAGGAGCTAAAAAGTCTTTGCACTATTTTTTGCAACTTTCTGTAATTCTGAAATCATTTCAAAATAAAAGATTTTTTTAAAATTATTGTTAGAGCTAAGGAGGGGGAGAGAGGGGAAAAAAGGAAGAGAAAGAGAAAGAGAAGGAAGGATGGGGGAAGCCATCTCCCACTCTATTCCCTCCGAACACATACAAAACAGTGACAGGCTGTTTTATAATGAAAGTATACTCCACGTATGAACACCATCAATGTTGCCTTTGTCATAAAGTTTCTAATCTGATATGCCTTTAAAACTTTCTCTTTACTTTCATTAAGCAATTTAGTTGCAGGAAACTAAAGACCCAAACAAATTGCTTTAAAGGGTTAGTAGGGGGGTGGGGGATAGCAAGGAGTGGACAAGCAATCCTGATTCTCCTTTAGCTCTTCCATGGGGCACAGGGTCTCATCTCTGCTTGTGGCATTCTGCTTATTGTGGCGTGCTTACTCCTCTACTGACACCTGGCTTCTGCTCCCTCATGTGCCAGCCTGTTTGTAGTCCTCCAGTCCACCTCTTTCTGCCTCATGATTTTTCAGTTTGAATTCTTACTGCTCATTGCCTATCTTTTAACAATTTAGATCTCAGTGAATTGGAATTTGATTGACTGAGCTTATCTTCCCACCAGGCAATGAGCTGTATGTCCCAGGCCAGTTGAACATTAGATGTCCTTGGATCAGGAAATGAAGGAGAAGGACAAAATATGGGTACCTGAGCCACAGGGGCTATGGACAGGGCAGTCTCCCTTAGAAGAAGCTGTGGGTGTGGATAATGTTCTTAGGCTCAGCCTGTCAAAAATAATCTTGAACACTTTAGTCCTCTGAGCTGGTCCAGAGGAAAGAAACAGTACAGCATTTGCTGTTTCCATCTTTTTTTAAAAAAATCTCTCTCTCTCTCTCTCTCTCTCTCTCTCTCTCTCTCTCTCTTTCACACACACACACACACACACACACTCACCGACTGGCTTTCTTTTGTTTTAGTTTGACACTGCTAACCCATTTCATGTATTTTTTCCTTCCCCAAAATTGGCGTTTCTGTCCTACTATCCAACTCCACAAAAAAATGTACTTACAAGTTGTTTTACCTGCCACTATGTTGGTTTTGTAAGTCACAATCACCAGCTCTACATTTAACCTCCTGTGGCTTAAAACTGTAAAAATTGATCATTGGATTTGATCACTTGCAGGGTCCCTTCCAGCTCTAAAATCTGTGGTTCAGCAATTCATGAAAAATAGGACCAAGGACCTCAGCCCAAACTGCCTACCCTTCTAATTATATTTAAAACATTTTGAGACAAGGCTGTGTTGCCAGTGCCCTCTTGTGGAAAGATCTTACACATCAAACAGCCACGGGGCCTTGAGGAAATTACAAAATCAAAACACAAAATCCTTAGATCATAATAATTAACATTTAATTGAGGTCTTCCCAATTGCCAGATGCTGATCTACAAACTTCACGCATATTACCTATCTTAATCCTTTCAGCACCCTGTGTGATTGCAACCCGAGACTGAGGCAACTTGTCATAAGTCATACAGCTGTCCTGTGTATTGTAGGATGTTTAGTAGCATCCCTGGCCTCTACCTACTAGAAGCATCCCTGGCCTCTATCTACTGGATGCCACTGGCAGCTCCCCTTTCCCAAGTCACAACAGTCAAAAACATCTCCATACATTACTAAATGTCCCATTGTTAGGTAGCTAGTCAGACAAGAGCAACAGGGGGGACAAAGGAATAGGGGCCCAGCCTAGAGACTGCCCAGAAAACACCCCAAGGTTAGTAGAATTCTAGGTACACACATGCGCACTAGGCAGTTATTTAGCAGCCAGGTGTCAATCAAAATGACCTCACTTGCCAATCACCTAAGAATGCCTTTGGAATTCCCATCATGTCCCCCAAATATAATGCAGACCTCCCTCCAACCCCCTTACAGTTCTCCATTTTCCCTGGCTGTAACCCGTACCGGCCCCACCCTTAGAGGTAGGTAACCTCATTACCATGTGGTTAGCCAGTTTTAGGCTTGACCTGTCTTCTACCTCATAAAGTACTTTTAATAAATGAATATTTCTCATATTCACTGAGTTGAAATTTATTTCTCCAGCAGTGAAAACAACATAAAAGTGTGTGTGTTACTGGAACAACAATAACGATTTTTTTTTCTGGTGCTGTGAACTTGGATTCTTTATCTTATCTCATTAAGCAAGCGAGCTTCACCTCTCTCTCTCTCTCCCTCTCTCTCTCTCCGGCTGGAGGCTCTTTCATCTCTCCTCTCAATCTTTCTTCTCATTGGGATGTGGGTATCCCTTTCTCACAACTCGCATCCCCCTCCCTAATTCCTTCAGTGGTGGCCCTAAGTTCCTTTCTCAAGCTAGAGAGGAAGCATTTCCTGCACTGGAAAGAACTCTAGTGCCAGAGAGCCACAGTGTGCAGTAGGATCTCTAAGTCAATTCTCCCAAGCTGGAGAAGGGGATGACTCTCCATGCTGAGGACCACAAAAGTGCCCTTTCCAAGCCGAAAAGGGTGGCTGTCTCAAGCCAGAAAGCCAAGCCACACTGCATAGTCTCCCAAACGAGAGATTCATTTCTTCTCTCCAGCTTCCCATTTCCTTTGTCTTCAAACACGCAGGCCGTCGCCATCTTATCCTTAGGCATCCCAGACCCTGCCATTTTCCCCTAGGAAAATCTACCACTCTAGATCTAGGCTTTCTATGAAGCCACTCTTTTAATTCTAAGTTTTCCATCTTCCCCATAAGATTCAGCAAGCAATCCACAGATGTTGTGCTTATAGTTGCCTCAAAAGGCCACACCAGAAACCTAGGCCACCTGCCACCAGTGTGAGTCTTGGCACTGCTCAGCAAGGAGAAACTGGCTCATGAAGATATACCTACATGTGGCTTGGGCGGGGTATGAGTTGCGGGAGTCAGAGTCAGAGAATACTCTGGGGAGAGTGACCTCTGTTATCCAGTTTGATGATGTCTCTGCTATGATGGTGCTACTCCATGCACTGGGAGCCGGGAGGGCTCAACAGAGGAACAATGGATACCACCGGCACTGGTGCTGGAGGTGGGGTGGGAGGGGATGTGGGGGCACCTCTCAGCAGCCCTCACTCCAGAAACTCAGTGTTGCCCTGTAAGAAATCCCTGCACAGCTGAATCGGCACTGGTGCTCATTGCGAGCAGATCTGTCACCATGGAAATCCACTCAGGGACGTGGCCCCTTTAAGAGGCATCTGCCACTGACACAGCCTCCAACTCAGCTGCTGGAGGCTGGACAGCCTCACGTCCTTGCCCAGCCCATTGCAGGGTGATTTCTTGGATTTCTCCCTAGAGAAATGGCTTGTTCATCTAAATCTCAGGTGATATTTCCTTGCTGCTGCTCCTTGTTTCTATCACAACTTTGATAAATGAACAGAGCCTTTATCATCTATGCCATTTTTTCCCCTCTTGCCAAAAAAAGAGATCTTTTAAAACACATGCCACACCCTACCCTTGACTTTCCACAGCCTCTATGAAACTATTAAGGGCAAATGAATTACTTCTTTGCTTACATTCTAACTGCCTTTAGACCTTAAGAAACTTAAACGTCACATAAGCTGATACAAAATTAGTGTTGTGTTTTTTTTTTCTCTCTAATGAAAGACAATGTTTCCTAAAATTTCAGACTGCTACTGATTCCATGAAAAAGATTTCTGAATAGAAAACAAGAAATCTGTGCTTCATCAAAATAATCTTCTGCTTTAAATCAACAGCTGAGTACATTTGTCTCGAATTAAACCAATGCCTATGAGTCTCCACAGCTATGAGTCACCAGAAGCTATGACATTCCTGTAACCAGAAAGTGGATAAGTCTATAAACTAAATTCCCTAAATATTCAGGGTCCCTCTCAGTCTTTTGATCCTTCTCAGGGCTTTTACACTGTCCCCATTTTTCTGTAGTCTCTGTCCCTCTGAGTCTCAGACTCATTCATACCTTTAAATCCTTTCCTATACTTCACCAAGGACCCTCTTCTCTCAGTGCAAGGCTTGAGTTTTTCCTATACACTGGGAATTTACCCTGTCCTACATCACTATTACCTTACAGCCAATCTGCTCCCTCCCTAATGAGTCTCACCATTTAACATTTCAATCACCTCTTCTACACCAGATATCCACACTACAGGCCTCATCAGACCAGGCATTAGAGGCCAGGCTCATGAGAGGGAAAGGACAGAAGCTAGGATTGCCCGAATACTAGCAGCTTTTAAAGGCCAATAACAGCCCAGGTCCCTGGGTACCCAGCTCACAAGGGCAAGAGCTCATTGAAGTACATCATCTGCCACTGACCTGGGCACTGGGCCAAAAAGCATTTCAACCAGGACAAGCCTCCCAAATCTGCTTACTACAAGTGTTAGCAGTCAGTTCATTAGGCTGCCCTCTGCCCCAAGAGTCGAAGAACCCCTGGGTCAGAGCCAGCTACAGGTTTCCAAATAGTCGCACAGGACTGAAGAGGCCCTTCCAGTTGGCAGAATATCTGTATTTGTCTGCACCACTGGACTGGAGCCAGGGGTACCAATGGACATGACAGGTAGAACAATTACTTTCCTTTTTGAATACCGGGGCCACCTGCTTTGTCCTTCCTTCTTTGGACTCTTCTCTTCTCAAACCTGCACCATTTTGGGAGTCACTAGCAAGCCAATTTCTCTGTATCACTCCACCTTTAAATTACCTATTACCTAATGGATACTTACCCATTAGTCCAATACATCCAATAGTCCCTAATCCATATATTCTATTGGGACACATACCTCCAGAGACTAACTTGATTACTACTTTAGACTTAAAGGATGCATTCTTTTCCATCCCTCTTAGGCCACAGTCATAACTTCTATTTGCCTTTGAATGGGATTCCCCTAATGGCATCCACCAGCAATTGACTTGGACAGTACTTCCTCAGGGATTCCCGGACAGCCCCCGCATTTTTGGTCAAGCATTAGTTCATGCTTTACAAGATTTACAACTTGAGAGGGCATTCATTTTACAGTATATAGATAATCTCCTTTTCTTTTCTCTTACCACACTGATTCTATGACCCAAGACTCTGTATCAGGTCACTCAATCATTTTAATCAAGGTGTACAAGAATAATTCTCTAGCCTCTCAGTTACAGCCAATTTAGAAAGAAACTTACCCTGTTCTTTTATCTTCCCCAACTACAGTAAAGGTCCCCAGCAGTCCAAATTGCCTTGCTCAATAAGTTTTCTTAGCCCTGCTGGCTATGCCTTTCTACTCAGAGCAGGGGGTGGGTTACCCCAACCCCTGACTATTTGTGGGCTACCCTTCCAATATCTTTATCTGCTCCTCCTCTTCAACACTGGCTGGAGGAGTTAAAACTAACTTAAATCTTTAAGGATATTTTAGTTTTTATGACAATGACCTAAAACCTCTTCTTGTTAATCCAGTTTACTACCCCCCTGGAGCTATGTTTTCTTTCCTCAGCAATGGAGATCAAGTCTCTTTTCCTCTTTGTATTCTCAGTAATTCTTCTTTGGTGAGCTTTCACCCTTGCAATGTGCACAGACATTCTTAATTTGCTCCCAAAGACTCAGTGACCTGACACCAAAGAGTTCCTTCCCAAACAGCCAGGCCCGGGGAGTCACCTAAAATATCCTTTTCTCAAAGGCAACTCCATCTGTTCCTAATTTAATTTAAATTTACATTAATTCTTAAGACCGACTTTTGTAGAGGCCACCCTACTGCCCATACCTTTTCCAGTCAGCTATTTCAGATCACTAATTCTGATTGTCTCTATATTCAGCAAGAAATCAATCTGATCTCTTTTGGAACCCCAAGTGGGGGACTGTATTCTTCAGAAACTTTTCCAGCAGTAACCACTGCCACCCTCTCCTTTCCCCTTTGCCTGTAGCAAATCTAGCCGCCAAGGAACTGTCCTAAAGGGAGAAGAAATCAAGGATAGTAAAACTCCTCAAACTCTTATCCAGACATTTATTTCAGCCAAAATAGACTCCTTGAAGGGATTCTATTGGGTCTGTGGGGAAAAAGCTTATTTCATACTACTTACAAGATGGACAGGGCTTTGTTCATTGGGATATATTAACTTAGATCTGTCCATTGTATAGGACAACTTTTCATTCCCACTTTCTAATCATCACTCTCTCCATTTACAAAAATGCTCCTTTCCTTTATTTATCCCATTAGGTATTGCTATTTTTCTCGCAATATTGTAGGGTTAACTACAGGTGGGACTGCACTCGGCCTTCAAAGAGAACTGTCAGAGGAAACTGCCAAGGCCATCAAGGAGACAGCCTTTGCCCTGACTCAAATCCAGGAACAACTGGACTCCTTAGCAGACGTTGTACTTCATAATCAAAGAGCTTTGGATCTACTGACAGCAGGACAAGGGCGGACCTGCACTTACCATGAAGAAAAATGCTGTTTTTATGTCAATTGATCAGGACAAGTTTCCACATCTATCCCAAACATCTTTAAATACACAGACCAGATAAAACACTCTGGTATAGGCATCTTTACTAGAAATTGACAATAGTGGATAAAATCCATTCTCCTACCTCTTGTCCCCCTAATCTTACTCTTTATTCTCTCTCTCTTTTTTTTTTTTTTTTAGGACCACCTTGTTCAATTTGTTTCTTTCAAGATCTAAGCAATTCATCTACAGATGGTTCTTCAAGGTAGCTATCACCCACTCCAGTCAATGGATCCTGTACCATACTGCGGTCCCCTAGATGGGCAGGACAACCGTTGCCCCCGTCAACAGAGAGAAAGTATAAAAGACCGGATCCTTCACCTTCATCCCTTCTCTGCCTGAATTAGCCAGAGTGGTCATTGTCCACAAACCCCAAGATTTGGGTCCCTAATACTAGCGGGAAGAATGTTAGGTAGCTAAGTCAGACATGAGCAACAGGGAGAACAAAGGAATAGGGGCCCAGCCTAGGGACCACCCAAAGAACACCCCTATGGTAGTAGAATTCTAGGTACTCACATGCGCACTAGGCAAAGTTATAAAGCAGCCAGGTGTTAATCAAAATGACCTTACTTGCCAATCACCTTTGGAACCACCCATCACAGCCCACAGGTAAGGCAGACATTCCCACTTCTGGGCCCTTTTGCCCTTTTGGGTTATCTTTTTTGTGACTTTTTTGTTGGTTACAGCACTAGGACCATGTACCTCCTTGGGGCATACTTTATCTTTTTCCATGTGCCTCTTTGGGCATTCTTTGTCTTTCTGAAATATACTGTAATAAAACTATTAAATCTCAATGATCACTATGTCATTTGAGGGAAAACTGAAAGAAAATGCTAACTACATGACTATGCCATCTATCCCTCTCTCTCCCCACTACTGCTGGGGTGACACCCTGAGGGGCAGAAATTGCCCCTGGTTAAAACCACTGCTTTAGAACATGTAAGTCTTTTCTTCATGGAGCAACATGAAGGACCAATGTTCCAGGGAATTCACTCCTGGAAACACTGTTTCAGTTCATTTCTGCTCATCTTATATCAAGGAAATGAAGGCCCAGAGAGATGAGGTTACTCGTGTATGTTAGTCACATAATTTAAGTGATGCATATAAGAGCTGTTTCCAAATGAACCCTAGCTCTTTGGGCTTCAACCCTATCCTAGCTTCTCTTGGATGAGGCTAACAATGTCTGGAGACAGCCCTCACTCCTCCCTATCTGTATTGCTGGTGCTGTTTCGTAGATATTCAAATACAGTACTTTTTTTTTTTTTCTCTAATTATGCAGCTCATGGACTCAGGGTACTTAGACACCCACTGAAGGAAAGACCAGCTCATGCAGTCAAAGTCCTACTATAATGAATTTTTGTATTTGAACCAAAAGCAAGGGGGAGGCTAAGTTCAGAAAGATTCCCCCTTCTTTATGAATTTCCCAACAATGATAGTGTTTGGGGACATTTTGTGTCTCTTTTCCTGAAGAACCTTGGAATTGGGAAGATTTCCATTTACTAAGGCTGATTTGAATGTGGAATTTGTAAACAAAAAAGGATCAGAGGAAGTTCTTAAAGAGCACATGCTGTGCTTTCTGAGAGTGCTCAAGCAGAGGCCAAATGCTAAAGCTGACTCCAGCAGGAGTGGGAGGCTGGACTAGGTACAAGGTACAAATTTAGGTCCTACTCTGCATCTAGTTGTGCTTTGTATACAGCGCATTTTAGAAGCAGGGACACACTTTGTGCCTCTCTCAGTCCATTTCAACTTTGTGTTTCAACCACCTAGATTCTACTCTTAGGAAAGTAAGAAGGTATTCTGTGGTCAGCTGCTTTTGTCTTGGGGCAATGAGCACTTACTTGGTGCTCTGCAAAGCTGTTCTCACCCCTGAAATGCACACGCAATGTTGACCACATTAGCCATCGTACCATTTTTTCCATGTGGCCAGCACTACTCTATAACCTTTACACTTTCAACTCATTCAACTTTCACAACTTCATGTGTCAAATGTTGTTCCTATGTTCATTTTACAGATGAGAAAACAGGCACACAAATTAAATAACCTTGCACGAGATCACAGAATTAGTAAATATAAAAGCCAGTTTTGAAATCCAAGTGGTCTAGATCCAGAAGCTCTTAATCTTTGTACTCAGTCCTCCCGCACCCCCACCACAGGCCTAAAAACAAAACTTTGGGATCCTCTCCATTAATGTGATAAATACACTGTAGACTTACCAGGAAACCACTCATGGTACAGTGTGGTGTTTTATAATGACAGAAAAGACAGAAAAAAAAAACAAAAACAAAAACAATTCTTCCTTTTAAAAATGTGACATGTTGTCCTTATGAGAAAATGAGATGTTGAAATTACAATCTGATCAAACACTTTCCCAAACGGTGATTTTCTAGATAAAGGCAACTATTTTTCTTTCCATGGAGACACAGAGGTGAGCTTGAAATGCTGTTGATCTGGGTAGCCTTGATGTGCATGCTTCTTTGCTCAAGCATTGTGATGTGTTAAACTCAAAGGAATGCTGCCACCTGTGGTAGAGATGGATGATATATAACGTTGTTTAGGAAAGAGAAATATATATATATT
>NW_006436669.1:475418-489525 GCF_000325575.1 Pteropus alecto
TATAAATATATATATTATTTCTATGACTGTTAACGTTGTTTAGGAAAGAGAAATATATATATATATATAGTCATAGAAATGAGGAGAAAGAAAAGATGTTAATCTCAACTAATCTCCCCATCTGCTGACTTGATGTCTAGTTGCAATCATGGCCAAAGACATAATTTTGTTTACTACATTCCTTTCCCTTGCATTAAAGCATAAGCGCACTTTGAGGTCTTCTCAATCACAATGTTAGTGCCCATACAATAGGCTGTCAAATTCTCTCAACTCCGCTGCTACCACTGCAGTTCCAAGAACCATTAGCTCTCACCTGGACCTGAAACAACCTCTAACTGATCACCTGGCTGCCATTTGTTCCCTTAAACACTCCCTTCACCAGGGTGTTCACTTTCAAATGTACTGCAGAGCACAGTACTCACTTACATATAATCTCCAACCCATTCTTGTTGTGCAAAGAATAAAATCCAGACTCTTAACATGACATTGGCAGCTTTATGTGATCTAGCTCTTGCCTGCTCCCCGATCCCTCCCTGAATCCCTCCAGTCATGACCTTCCTTCTGTTTTTTGAACATAGCAGTTTTCTTTGTACCTCGGATCTTTTGCATTTCTATTCTCACTATTAAAATCTTTGCATTTCTGCCTACTCTTTGTCATTTAATAATCAGAATCAATATTACTTCCTCAGAGAGACTTTCTTTGGCCACTCATTTTAAAATATAAAAGCTCAGTATCTATCACATAATAATAGATGCATAATAAATAGTCATTTTATTCCCTTACCATACGGCCAAAGCTCTGATGCAGTTGATACAGAAAAAAAGCACAAGTATAAAATATTATTGTTTAAGTCCTCACCTGTTCCCAGGTCTGAGGTTGATATAGGACTGGGAGAACACATTAATGTGTTAGCATAAACTAGTATAGCTGGGAAGGCTGAGGAAATAGTTATAAGTGGGTGAGTTTGGTTTGTGTCAGTGTGGGGCCCAGTTCATTGAGACAAGAAAGCCCCAGAAGATCTAGTTAAGAAACTGGCCTAAACCAAAGGAAGGTTGGCGTCCATCCACAGACCCCACACTTATAGTTACCCACACCCTGGGTGCTTCACTACTACCACAAATTCACACTTTTAAAGACAAGCATCTCCAGATTACCTCAGCTTTCTCTTCTCAAGCTAACTTTCAGAGAGGGGTCTCAGGCATAAAGCCACAAAAATAAGACTCTTCATGAATTATAAATCACCTTCCTAATGTCCTCATCAGAGCAGTCCCGATGAGTTTATGGAGTGTCTGATAGAAGATAACACTTGAATGGTAATTTACAGGTTGCAAATGTTTTCACATACAAGGTCTCAATGACAACTCATTACAAGCTTTACAGGTGAGATTGGATAATGGGTCACAGGTCTATCAAGCAATGAAACCCAATTTTATTCCCAAGGTATGAAATATGTTGGATACTTATTTTTTGTACACCTGGGCCCAGCAAGAGGGTGCTTAAAAACATCAATTTTCTCTACCTAGAGCTCAAGTGAGCAATTCACTAAAGAAATTTGTTATCATGGAAAAGTTACTGAGCAGCCTTAAATCACTGGTGTATAAATGTAAAGTCAGTGTGCATACCTTGCCTGGGAAACAGGTGTGTTTTACTACTTGCTAGAGTTAGAATAGTAATCACATTCCAAACGCTAAAACTGCGCACTCCAATTACATACGATTTATTCTCCAAAAAATTTTCACTTAGGGAACCCTCTTCCCAGGACCTAGATATACAAAAAATAGATATTCATTTTCAATCCCTTGGGAATATAATTTGGGTTTTGTTACTTGTTAAATCTATGCTCCACTAGCTATATGTTGGCATGTCATATCAATTCTTTAAGCTTCCAAACCTTCCTGTTTATAATGACATTGACAGTGTCTCACTTATAGGGGTTGTGAAAAATTATCATTGAAACCACATATTTGAAAATATTTGCAACCTGTAAAATGCCATTCAAGTGTTATCTTCTATTAGATACCCCATAAGCTATCTTTGATAATCTAGGCAAACCTAATTTGGTCAGTGAAAGGTTTTAAGAGCAAAATTAAAGTCTTCTTGAGGAAGAAGAAATTCCACCCGTGGACTGCAGCTTTAGCTCCTGCCCAAGAGTTCCAGCTCTTCCTGATGGCCTGCCCTACAGATTTTAGATTTGCCTAGCTAGCCCTACAATCATGTAAGCTAATTCTTTACCATCAATCAGTCAATCAACAAACAAATGTGAGTGTGTGTGTGTGTGTGTGTGTGTGTGTGTGTGTCTCCTATTGCTTCTGTTTCTCTGGTGGAGCCCCGATTGGTACAGTAACCAAGAGCAGCTTCCTCCCTAGCTGGTGTCATTTTCCTTCTTGAGGCCTTGTTCATCTGTGGTTAGCGATGCCACAGTACCAGGCAGGGCAGACTTTGGCACAGAAGTCAGCCAAGCAGTTGGGGAGTACAATGACATTCTAATTTTAATATTGGTTTTAATAGCAAATCCAAATCTGATTTTCTATCTATAGATCTATCTATAGATAAGAAAAAGACCAAAAATTAAGTGAGAAATTGGCAATGAAACAGGCAACACACAAAATAATTTTCCATGAACATATGCTAAGATGCTCAATCAAAGTGAATTAAATTGGCGAAACATCATGTTTCATATACCGAGAAAATATTTAATAGTAGTAAATATGTATGGTTTATTGTATATCAATGATACCTCAATAAAGCTATAAAAAATATAATGAAAAAAAGAATGGTGTTTGGGAGACCACCAGGAAATGGAAATTCTCAAGCACAACCAGAGAATATATAAATTGATTCATTATTTCAGGAGGGCAAATTAGCAACATTTATTAAAACATTAATTATACTCATAATTTGACCTAGCAGTTCCATTTTCTAGGATTTATCTTAGGGCTAAATTTCAAACTCGTGCCAAAGGAGCAGGTAGAAAGAAATAAAAGAAGAAAGGAAAGAAAATTGCCATTCTAAGGAAATAATTAGACTGATGAATAAAGGCATAGAAAAAGTGATACTAGAGTATTTAGAATACCAAAAATTTAGGCAAGAAAAAGAGGATGAGTCAAATTATAGTAGAACCACAAAATAAGATACTGTTAGATATTAAAATCATTATCTGGTTCTATGTGAATTGACATAGAAAGATAACAAATACTATTGAGTGAGGAAAGTATATTACAAAACAATTTGTTGTATAATCATTTTTGGGGGGAGTGTAGAAAAATAAATAAAATAAGTATAAACTTTCATACTTTTTGGATTTTAAGAATGAAAATAAATGACTTTTATAATAAAAAAATAATAATACATTACCTTTCCATTTAAAGAAAAATTACAACAAACAATAGCAAATAAATATTGTTGTCTTTCAAGAGGGAGATGCCTTTACAATTAAACGGAAATTGGACTTATGCTCTAATATATTGATTTAAGACTTCCCGAGGCTCTGACCCTCCAAGATAAACACTTCTTAAGGATGAACACTGGGAATAACTGTGCCTTTCCTGAAAAAGCCTGATTTTATCTCAGGGGCCTGAATCACATAACTGAGAGTTCCATTCTCTGAATTTGCTGTGAAAAAGTTTAAGGCCACATTTTTGTTCTCTTTAGCAAACATGAAGTATCTTGCACTTGCATTTTGCATTCTGACTTCTCCCCAAAATTCATAGTACATCTCCTCTTATTTTATCTTCACCCCAATTTTCTCACTTAACTTTACCTTAACCAATAATTCATTTGGAGGAGACCAGGCAAAATAACATAGATGGTAGAAGCTTCATTCATCGTCAAAGTTGTGATGGAAACATGGAGCAAACAGCAAGCAGAGTCACCTGGAGTCTAGATGAACAGAAGCCCTACAACTAGGGAGAGAAATAAGAAATCACCTTGTAACAGAAGGAGGGAGGAGGGGGTGAAGGCACAAGGGTACCCAATCCTGAGCAGCTGAGTGGGACAGAAGCTGTGGCAGCTGCAGCTGGTAGCTTCAGACACCTCTTAAAGGGACCATGTCTGCAAATGGACTTTTGCTGTGATGGACTCGCGCTCTCTGAGTACCAGCACTGGGTCAGCTCCTCAGTGAGTACCAGGGGAGCACTGAGCTGTCGGAGCAAGGGCCGGAGGTGAGACTTTCTTCTTTGAGAAGTGCTGGCAGTATCTACTGTTCCTCTGTTGAACCATCCCTCCTCCCAGTGTGCCAGCACAGCACCACCATAGCTGAGACATCATCAAACTGAATAACAGAAATCACTCCACTCAGGGGATTCCCTGAAACTCCACTTCCCCTAACTCATTGGCTCACACAAGCAACATCCAGTTGTGTCCTCTAGGAGTCCAGTGCTCCTTGCTGAGCAGTGCCAAGACTCACGCTGGTGGCAGCAGGCCTTGGTTTCTGGAGTGGTTTCTTGAGGCAGCTATAAGCACAGCATCTGTGGATTGCTTGCTGAATCTTAACAGGTGCCCCTGTGGGAGGCACAGGCTGGTGCTAAACTTGACCTGCAGCCAAACCCCTCTCAGGACTGTGCCACTGGACGCCTACTACACAAATCCACAGTAATAAGACCAGGAGACTCAGGAGCTTTGCTTAGTACATAGAAACAGACATGGAAAGGCAGCCAAAATGAGAAGACAAAGAAGCAGAAACCATATGAAAGAACAGAACAGAGATCCAGGAATAATGGATTTAAGCAATCTAACAGATGCAGAGTTCAAACACTGGTTATAAAGATGCTCAATGAACTGAGGGGAAGTGTTTAACAAAAATATAAGGAAAAAACCCATAAAAATGGAAATGGAAATTATAAAATGGAACCAGTCTGAAATGAAGAATACATTATATGAGATGAAGTATATATTAGAGGGAATCAACAGAATGGATGAAGAAGAGGACTGAACAACTGATAAAGAGGATGAGGAAGCCAAGGACACTCAATTGGAATGGCAAGAAAAAAGAAGCCAAGAATATCATAATAATTTAAGGGACCTAAGGGACACAATTAAATATAAAAATATCCATGTCATAGGGCTACCATAAGGAAAACAGGAAGTTAAAAAGCTATTTAATGATAGAAAACTTCCCTCAGCTGGTGAAGGAAATAGACATACAACCCCAGGAAGCTCAGAGAGTCTCAAGAAAGAGGAATTCAAAGAGACCCACACAAAGACACATCATAATTAAAATGTCAAAAATTAAATATAAAGAGAGAATCTTAAAAGCAGCAAGAGAAAAGCAGTTAGACTGGCATAAGACTGGCAGCTGATTTCTCAAAAGAAACTTTGGAGAACAGAAGGGCTTGGCAAAAAGTATTCGACGCGATGAAAACCCAGGATCTACAATCAAGAACACTTTATCCAGCAAAGCTATCATTTAGAGTCAGGACAGATAAAGAGCTTCCCAGACAAATATAAGCTAAGGGAATTTATCATCACCAAGCCAGTATTACAGGAAATGTTGGAGGGACTTCTTTAAGAAGAAAAAATATGTGTCATAAACAGGAATAAAGACTGGTAATAACTACATATCTATCAACAAGTATCTTAAATGGAAAAGAATTAAATGCTCCAACCAAAAGATAGTGTGGCCGAATGGATAAGAAAACAAGATTCCTACATATGCTGCCTACAAGAGACTCATTTCAGATTAAAAGACACACACAGACTAAAAGGAAGGGGGTGGAAAAAGTTCCTTGATGGACCTAGAGGGTATTGCGCTGAAGTAAGTCAGTTAGAGAAAGAGAAATACCACATGATTTCACGTGCATGTGGAATATAAAGAACAAAATAAACAATAACAACAACAAAAACAAACTCATAGTTATAGAGAATATTTTGAGGCTACTAGACAGGAGGAGGTTGTGAGGGATGGTAAAGGGATTAAGAAATATATATGGATAGATACAAAATAGTCATGGAGATATAAAGTGTAGCATAAGGAAAATAGTAAATAATATTGTAAAAATATGTAAGGGGCAAGAGAGGTACTAGATTTACAGGGGTGACCACTTTGTGAGTTATATAGATCTCTAATCACTATGCTGTACAACTGAAACTAATACATTATTGAATGCCAACTAAAATTGAAAAAAAAAAAAACCTCATTGAATTGTACAACGTAAATACAAGCAACTGATTGTCTATTATATTTCAATAAACTTGGGGGGGGGAACAGAAAAAAATTCATTCATTCAATATGAATTGAGTAGCTTGTATGTGCCAGCTTATGCTAAAACAAGATGAAACACACATGATCTCGGCTCTCAGTTTATTGGGAGGAAGCAGTTGTTACAAGTAAACAAATAAACTAATTATAACTTGTGTTAAATTCTACAGTGAAAAAAAATTGGTGCTGAGTTGGAGATAATTAGGAAGAAGTCCCACTGAGATAGGGGAACTGCTCCGAGGAGTTGACCTGAGTTCTGGGGTAGGGAAGCAGCCCAGCATTTGAAGGTGGGAGGCATGGGAAAAGAACAGAGGACAGTATACTGAAATGCAGAGTTTTCATATCTTCTGGAAATGAAGAGAATACCGATGTTGATAGATCACAGTCATCCAATGGAAGAGAGAGGCTGGGGTAGGGCATTCAAGATCTTGGCAGCTGGAGTGAGGAGTTAGGGTTCTGAAGGCATTTTACAAGTACCCTTAAATGCTTTTCTGAGCACTAACGGAAATATATGGGGAAAAAAATTAATTTTCTTTTTTCCATAGCAGCAGTTCTTGAGTATGATGATCACAGGACCCCCTTACACTCTTGAAAATTATTGAAGACCTGAACATGCTTCTTATTAGGTAGACTATATCTACATTTACCATTTTAGAAATTAAAACTGAGAAATTTTTAAAACACAATATACAAACTATACTATATTCTATTAGCTGATAGAGAAATGATGTCATTATATGTCATGTGGCCTCTGGAATAATCAGCACTTTATGAGAGCAAAAGAATAAAAAGGAAAACAATGTCTTAGTGTTATTGTGAAAATAGGTTTGACATCACAGACTCTAGAAAGGGTCTCAGAGATGCCCTGGACCACACTTTAAGACTTACTATTCTATAGCAAAACTATTCCCCTAGCTTTCTATACCTCCCCCTACACTCTATTTGTCTTACTCTATTTGGGCTGCTATAACAAAAATATATACTATAAACTAGGTGGCTTGTAAACAACATAAATTTATTTCTCACAGTTCTGGAGGTTGGAAGTTCAATATTAAGGCACCAGCAGACACAATGTCTGGTGAGAACCTACTTCCTGTGCTGTGGTGACGGGCAGACAAGAACTTGTGGCCCCCATCATGTCTGCAGTACCATGTTGAATGTGAATATAAGGTCTAAAGATGAATATTTCTTATTCAACAAATACAAGTCAACTACTTCTGGTGTTCAAGGGCTAAAACAACAATCTGATCCAAAGCTGAGGAAACACAGTGCTTTTTTGACTCTGATGTGACTGTTTCCTAAGGGGCTTTTAAGAGTAACTTTTTACTAGCAAGTTTTAATCTCTTGAACAGCTCTCAGAGCACCGAATGATGCTCCCAATGAGGTGAGACTCCACAACATTCCTTTTTGTAAGAGTCTGTGACTCTTAGCCTCAGCATGGCTTCACTACCACAATTTGATCTCTGTCTCCTACACCATTGCCGAAGTTAACTTTCTAAAGATGCAAACATAGTAGTCTCCTGTTGAAAATCTTTCATAGATAGTGAAACATAGAGGTGAGGTATAGAACGATAGTCAAGAGTGTAAGTAAGCTTAACTGTGTGGACCCTGAGAAAGAAGATACCTACTAAGAAGAGCTCCTGGTGGCTAACTGAGCTCAAATTTAAAAAACAGAGCCTGGCAGCCATTTCTACATAGTGGCATCTCACACAAATAGCAGGAAAAAGTCTGCACTGAACTGACTGCCTGCACTCTATTACTGCCATCTGAGCCAGCCCTTATAAAAAAGCTCCTGGAATTGTATTTCAATCAATAGCACTAAGGCTTTCCCTGTCTATTTAGAGCTGTGCAGCTATATCCTCATCAGCATTTTTACTGACCAATCAGAGCAGCTCCATTTTAACCAATCGGACAGTGACTTTTGGATCAAACTGTAAGGGCTCAAAGTCCTCATTTGTATGAGGATGGACCAATCAGGGACCAGGTGTGGTGACTTCTGCCTATATAAGTCAATAACCCTCTGGCTCAGGGAGTATACTTTGTCTTTCTACTGAAGACTATATTTCCTTGGCTGGAGCTAAACCACCAAAGATGAAACGACAAAGGTCACACCAGAACAGAATGAGCAAGGCAGAGCAGAGCCGTCTAGCTGGAGAGGGGCCTCACCCCAGGGCCTCCTCACAGCCATGCTGCTCCATAATTGAGCTGTAACACTATTAAGCTGTTCCATAGCTGGCCTGTATCACTACTGAGCTGTTTGCTTGCACTGAATAGTTTCCTTCTTTACCGTAAATTAGTACCTGAATTAGCACCAATGACCCATCAGTTGACAACCATAACAAAAAAAGTGTAAGCTTGAGCTTTTCATAGAGATGGCAGCCTGAATACACAGGTTTACGTTTGTATGTCCCTGAGCACTTCTAATGCAACAGTAAAACAACTGCTCAAAAACAAGTTAAGGGATTATTTTAAAGATAAAAACTCACAAAGACAGAAGGATAAGGGCAGTGATGTTAGTAACAAAACTTCGAGAGCTGCAAAAAGTTGGTGTATGTGCTGTAACTGCCATGATTTTGGCCCAACCTCTCTTTTCTGCTTTATTTTTCTCCTTGGCAAGGAGCTGGAGTGGGGCGGGAGGGCAGGGAGGGGGTGCTGCAGGTTTCCAAGGAGCCCACTTGGATGAGCTGGCCTGAGGGGCTAAGAGGCAGGGGTAGGGACATCCAGGATAAGCCCTATTATGTTTGACCACCTGGCACTAAAGCAGAAACACCATGTCACATGGTCAGCAGCTTCAGAATGAGGAGGAAATGTAGTGGTTAACAAAGAAAGTTAACCTAATTAGAATCAAGTTTGGTCAGGAAAAGGCAATAAATTCTACATGTGTTTGTGCTTGTGTTTATGTGTATATGGAGTGTTCCCTAGGATAAATATTGGGGGAAATTCTCCAGGATCCTAGGACTATTCCACCAAGAAAGAAGAGCATCTGGTAGTTTGCGGTATGAAGTCTTGCCCACTCCCTATCCAGTGGCCTGAGGAAGAGCTACTTACTGGAGCAATGTTATAGAGTCATGATTCAGAACCAAGGAGAGACTGAGAAGCTGAAATCGGAAGCTAATTCTGATGTGGAAACTGTCAACTTTTGAGGTTTCAAGCTCCTCTAGAGCAAGCACTAGGTCTGATTCACACCTGTGCCCAAAGCCTTGCACAAGGCAGATGCTCGGTAATTGACTTTTAAATTGACTTCAACTCAGGAGTCACCACTGAGTTGCTGGGTGTTTATTGGTTACCAAAGAAGCAAAGACTCAGAAGACAGGCGACAGAGACCTGAAAATTAAGGTCAGTCTTCTTGTACCATGAGAGCTCCATGCATAGCCACACTTAATTAGCTCCCCGAGTTGATCATGGCCACCAAGAACAGCCTCCTGTGTGTAATGACTGGCCAAAAGGTGGCCTGTGTCCTGAAAACTTGCCAGAGCATAATCAAGATGTCATGTTAGATTTCAGGCCACAGTGAATGACCGCAGCATAGGACTGGTGTCCACCAAGTTTTCTACAGGGTTCAAGGTTGCCAGAAAAATATGAATTGTACAGGTCATACTTATACTTAAAACTTATTTTCTGTTTATCTGAAATTCAAATTTAACTGGGCGGGGGGGGGGGGCTGGTGGTGGTATCCTGTATTTTTATTTGCTAAATTTGGCAACTCTTAATAGATCTGTGTCCCTACCCACAGTAATTCTCTCACCCTAAGATAGGGCTCAGGAAGCCCAAACGAAACATAGCCAATCCAGGCTCTGACAATGAAAAAAGACTGGTTGGGAAGTGACTCTAAAGAAAGCAAATGGCAATTTACATGTGCCTTGAGAGTGGAAATCACAGGTGTTAGGTTTTTATGGGTATTAATATCAAAAGAGAGTAATTATTCTGAGTTAATCTACGTTGTACTTTACATTATAGCACTTTCACTCATATGATCTTATGTATCACAGCAACCCTGCAAGATGGGTGCTATACCTCATTTTCCAGATTTAAAAAAAAAAAAAAAGACTCAGAAAAGTTAAAGGTCTCGTTCAATGTCACATAACTTGAAAGTGTCTGAGTCTTCAAATGTAGATTTCCTGACTGTTAATTCTCTGCTCAGTGTTCTTATCATTCCCACAGGCAAAAACAATCACGCTTACATCCCAAAGACAAGTTTTCCGAAGTAAAGGAACCCCTTAAAAAGCTGATATTATACAATAAAGGACTGTTAGAGTCAGATGACCAGGAGGGAAGGAGAATGAGTCAGATGTTTGAATTATACCAGGCTTGAGTCAAGAATAGAGAAGTGATTATTTAGAAAGGAAAAGGGGGATGGACTGGGATAGACAGAGTGGCTCGAAGGCCACATGATAAATGCCAACTTTATATACAAAGTAATAGACAGGGTACTAAGCACTTTTAATAATTTACATCACTTAATCTGTACAATAGCCCTCTGAGATAGATCATCACCATTTCACAAATAAAGAACTTGAGTTTCAAGAAATTCGAGAAATCTACCACACATCACAGAATCAGAAGTAAAAGGATCCAAGTACTTTTCTGACTCTAAACTCTGGGTCATTATAATTCTGTATCCCAAGGAAAAGGGGGGGGGGTGATTTGAGGGTGCAGTGAGGGAATTATGGAAAGGTCAAGAGGAATTTCTCAGAAGTGCTTGATAGGGGAGAGTGGAATTGTTCAGGAGGTCGTAGAGGTCACATCCAACAGGGAACTGACTTGGGGTCATGATTTCAAACTTAATGTTAAATGCAGCAGAGAACCTTAGGAGGTTTTAAACCAGGGAGATACAGGATCCACTTTATGTCTTTTATGAAGATGACTCTGGCTACCATGTGGAGAATAAACTGTTGAGTGGCAAATATGGGAGCAGGCAATGGCTAGGAGGCAATTAATTAGGTTGAACCATATGAAATTGTCATATCGTCAGCTCAAGATGATATAAAGCAGTCCTAGAGAGAAATGGTGGCTTGGACCTTTGCAATAGCAGTGGTAGTGGTGAGAAGTCGTCCAAAACATTTTGGAAGTAAAGCTGACAGAATTTATTGATAAATCTGGGGAGTGACAGAAAAGGGAAAACAAGAATGACTCCTTGTTTGGCTTATGTGGAGAAATATGATGTGGTTACCAAGCAGGTTACTTGGTTGCATCACGCTGGAGCTGAGGAAAAGGTCAAGGTTGAAGCCATAAATTTGGGAGCCATTTAAAACTATTTCATTGGGAGAAAGTAAGTTTGGAAATGAAGAAAAAAAGACTGTTCTTCAAAAATGTTCCTGTGAAAATGACCATAGAAGTGGAAATGGAGATGAATGGGAAGTCAAGGAATTTTTTCCTTCTGTTCATGCATTTATTTTTTAATGCAAAGGATAATAGGTAATACTGTACTACTTAGAAATAGAAGAATAGCTTTTGCCAACTGTGTGACAAACCTTTCCCTTGCTTGCTCATCCACTTGACAACAGGCATCAGGACCTCTTGTATGAGTCAGGGAAGGATAGGTTAGGTTATGTTGCTAAAACAGACAAAACGAAATCTCAGTAACTTAATGAAATAAAGATTTACTTTTAGTTGTGCAAAGTCCAACGCAAGTGCTACACTTCTGAGTAGTTCTTCAAACAATCACTCAAGAATCTGGGATTTTTCCATCATGTGGCTCTTCTATCACATAGTCCTTCACTTCTGGACAAGCAGATTGAAATGAGAGTGTAGAAGGTCAGGCAGAATGCTTTAAGGTCAAACTGGAAGTTACATGCATCATTTCCACATTTATTTCATCGGCCACACTTCACCCAGATGCAAGACTAGGACATGGAGTTTAAATGTGTGCCCATGAAGGAGAGCCAGATATTACTGGACCTGCTACAAGCTGTAAACACACAATTCTTGGTTTTCTTACAGGCCCATGATTAATGGAAGCCACTGTCCACCAGCTCGGTGCAATAAAGTTTGTCCACTAGTTACTAATAAGCCATTTTCTACTGGCTATTGATAGAAAAGCTGTCCCCAGAGCCTTTCACCTGCAGTGATAAGGCAATGTGCTCTTGTTTGACTCTTGTGGAGTCCCTAATGAGCAGAGTACAGGAGAAAGAGTTCAGATCTGGTTAACTGGAGTCAAGCCCTTGCCCAAAGACATCCTTATATGTCTAGCAACAGTACTTGCCTAAATAGCCTATTGAATGGCTTTATTAATTTCTACTTAATGTTGGAATTTATTTAAAGTGAATGGGATTGAGGATGAGAACAATATGATGGAGGTTGGGAGGTGACAGAAGGGATACTTCTCAAATGAGCAATTAGCTTTTCTACCTCTGCCTGGCTGGTGGCAGAAGAGCTCTATGCGCGAAGGGCTGGTTTGCAGGCCTCTGTCTCTGGAAGCCGGGACTGGTGATCTAATGCATCCAGGCAGCTTCTTCATCTTGCTGCAATAACATAAACCTGTCAAGGAGTTTTGGACTTCAGTCCCTGCCACCAGTTCTCAGCTGGTTTAACATTAGCCAGACAGAAGCCTCTAAGTCATGAGCATTCTGAGTTTGTCTCCAGAGAAGGATGAAGTAGAGAACTGCATCGTCTCATTTGTCATGCTTCCTTAAAACAATCATTTAAGTGTCTCTACCTTTAAATAAATAATTCCCCAACTGGCTTGAAAAGAGGAATCATAGCTCCTTTTCTCACACTAAAAACTGAAATAGGGCTCCTACAAGTGATATCACGGTAGGCAGAAAGCAAATACAACTGGAAAACCCTGGTATAAAACTGAGAAAACAAGTTCTTTTGCTTCCTCACACATGTAAGGGTGGCCCTCCTAGCCCAGAGGACTAAACTGAGAATCTAGGAGATTGATCATAGAGTTAAGGCAAATTCTGTACTTTTTTCGGTACTTTTTCAGGCCTCTGCCTGGGCCTCCAGGCATTTCCTGTCCTAGGGCGGCCCCCTCATCCTCTTCCCTCCGTGTACCTTCTCTTAGGCTCCTGCTTTTCCCATATCTCTTGCCTGGGGTCAGTGTGCCTTTAGATCCTATAACTCGTGCTCTCCTGTGGCCTTCCTGTCTATGTCCCTCCCCACAGGCGATGGGACTAAAGCCAAGGAGACATACCCATCCTAAGCCCCCATCCTTCCTTTTACTTTCTTTTTTTTCCCCACCTCTACTTTTAGACAGTGCTCTGGATATTCCAGAATTTCCTGCTCGATGGCTCCAGACCACTTATAGGGGCTGCTCAGGACCTTTCCTTGGTTCAATCTTTTTCTTCTTTTTCTTTTTCTATGATAACATTGTATTTAAATTTAAATTTATTTTAATTTAGTTTAGTTTCAGGTATACAGTACTATGCTTAGACATTTATATAACTTATGAAGCTATCTCAATCTTTTAAAGGTGAACTGTGCTGCCCCACTAAGACCAAGGGAAAGCCAAGGGCAGCTGCTTGTGGGATGGAGCCAGAAATGACAAGAGAAAGAAGGCAGGCCTTAGCCCTTCACCAACTATCCCTGAGCCATCACATTACAGAGCAGAGCACCAAGGGCTCCGAGAATTTGAAATTCAAACCTGCCTAGCTGGGTCCTGATGAGGGTATATTCATCACAATAAAAGGATAAAATATATTTTGTTTAAGTTTTAAATACTGAGTTATATAATATGTGGGCCTGCATTTGTTTTCTTGTCCAGGCTCCATAAATGTTAGTAGTAGGCCTTTCCCCATCCTGCCTCCCTTTCAACCTTGCTCATTTTTCAACATATTGTACATGTTCAAGAGCACCTCCCCTCCTTAAACTCTAATATTTGCTTCTACCCCATTATTCCAAATGGAAAGAGCTCTCAGAACTCCTTGCAACCATTGATTCTTTTTCTGTTCTCAAAATTCTCCCAAAGC
>NW_006436669.1:489590-494376 GCF_000325575.1 Pteropus alecto
GCTTCTCCAGCTTCTGAAGATGAACCAAAGCCTTCTTCTCCCCCATGATCCCACCCATGCCTATCACAACTCAGGAGCTCTGGCATCCATTTTTCCCAGACCCTATTCTTAGCTGACTGCCAAGCTTTCCCACAGAGGGCCCACTGCTGGCTCAAACCTCTCTCAGGTGTGTCCCCTCTTGGTTAACAATGCTACCCTCTTCCTTCACTACAGCCCTTGTCTTCTGGGATACTCCCTGCCAACCCCCCATCCCCAGGCTTGATGTCCAGCCACTGTGTCTCCTCAGTGTCCTTCCCACAGGCTGGCATTTGGGTGAAATGAATGAGGCTGGACTGGGCTTGTGGAGGGTAGGATTTTTTCACATTAATTTTTAAAAATGTTTTGAAAATGTAATTTCTCTTGGATACCAAGTTTTGGGAGTTCTCTTGGATTTTATGCCTGAGATGAGTGCCTCCATCACTTCACCCTAGTTACTCCCTGCTTTTTCAAGCATCCCTTCCTTTCTGTTTCCCCTGCGACAACCTTCAGGCACCAGCCTCCATTCCCTGCTCTGATCTATTCTGCAGCTGGACCCAGCATTTTCTTCCTTGAGTTTAGGCTGAGTTGTGCCCATTTCTTCCTTAAAATTCTTCAAAGCCTTCCTGCCTCCCATAGAGTACAAACCCCACTATGCTCACTGGGCTCTATGTTCTGGGCTTTGCTAACCTTTCTGGCTTCATTCCCAGACAAATCCCTCAGTTATATGTTGGTCTACTCGGTATTCCCTAGAGAGGTCTATTTCCTACCTCATTGCCCCTATGCTGCTCTTCCTCTCCTGGAGCCTTTTCTCTCCCTTCCTTTTAATATGAAGTCTGGTTGAGGCTTCAAGGATCAGTTTCCACAACCCATCTTAGAGTATCAAAGGAGAATCTGTCACTCCTCAGTGTTTTGACTGCTTCAACCTCGAACTAATGCATTCTGACTTCCATTTTTCATATCTGTCACCTTGCTCCTACCAGCCTCCCTGGAGGTGGCTGTGAACACCTTGATTGCAGAGTTTATGTCTCGTTCCCCACCACCAGTGCGAGACAACAGCACTGCCAAGTTACTCTTTGGTGCCAGGTAAAGTCTATACTTTGATAAATATTTTGGTTCTCTCTTTTATGGCCTCTATAATGGCTTTCTCCACAGCAATGTGGATCTTTACCTCTGCCTGATGGTTGCCCCAGTGATGCCTCAGTCATGACCTGAAAATGGAATCCTGCTCTTGACTGGTTTCCAATCTCCTAGGACTGTATACTCTAAACACCTACAGCTAAGGGCTACAAAAGTCACTTGCCATGGTCATTCACGGCAAAGTTATTCCACAGGACATCACAACACCCTCTATTTAACATCCTCTCTCACCCTCTGAGATCCTCTGCATGAAGCTGAGATGGGGAGGGGCCATTAGAACCCGATCCCTGGTACACGCAGATGCCATGAGTTGGGCCAGCAGAGGTCAGCTTGGGGCAGCACCGATCCTGATCCAACCCTGTGCAGACAAGGGAAGGGAAGGGCCTTCATAATGCTCACAATCAAGATTTCACTAGAGATTTGTTTGAATATATATCTCAATTTCTACTACGTCTGAAAATCAAGATGGATTCATTTGCTTTTTAATGAGGTAACAGCCAACATCCCTCACCCTCTCCGTGATTCAAATCACCACCTTCCAAACCTGTTGCCATCTCCTACCACCTCAGGGTAAGCAGCTCTCTCCAACCCTGAAGAGCTGAGTAGAAGAGGTAGTAGTATTCAATTGCTAATTTCCTTATTGATACAGACACCCATAAATCTATAGGTGGTATAGGTTTTTATGTCGTTATTTTTCAAAGTCTATTTTCTATGTCTTGACACCTGAAGGTAAGAAGTCCAATACTTAATAATGCCTCTCATGTGCCAGAAACTGAACCAGTTCTTTTACACATGCTACTTACTTATCATTTAACCTTCCTAAAAACCCCAAATGGTAGGTGTATTTTCTTAGGGCTTCCATAACTAATCACCAAACTGAGTGCGTTAAAACAACAGGAATTTATTCTCTCACAGTTCTCGATGCTAGAGTTCTGAAATCAAGATGTCAGCTAGGTTGGTTTCTTCTGGAGGCTCTGAGAGAGAATCTGCTGCAGGCTTCTCACTTCTACTGGTTACCAGCAATCCTTGATGTTCCTTGGATTGTAGATGCATCAGCCCAATCTCTGCCTCTTTTACATGGCATTCTCTCTGATTTCTGTGTTTATGTCTCTGTACAAATTTCCCTCTTCTTATAAGAACAGGATCCTGTCACAGAACAGGATCCACCCTAATCCAGTATGATCTCATCTTAAATCTATTTCCAAATAAGGTCACACAAATATGATAACCTGGAGTTAGAACTTCAACATATCTTTTTGGAGGACACAATTCAACCCATAATAGCAGGTATTGTTCTCATCCTCACAGTAAATTGAGATTCAGAGAATAGCTTATAGAAAGATAATAAGTGGCATAACTCAGTTTTTAATTTGTCTAGACCTAATTACCACCACTTACTGGGCCCCTACTAGTACCAAGCCCTCTGATGGGTGCTTCATTTTTATCTTTAATCCTCGTATAAAATGCATATAGTTGCTGTCCCCCATTTTACAAGCAGAGGCTCAGATAATTTAAGTAGCTTGCCCAGAGTCACTCAGGTAGGAAGTGGCAGATCTGAGAATTCAATAACTCTCACCTAAGTCAACACACCAGAAAGTCCTCTGGTTTTACTCCCTACCTGCAGCTGAGGATCACAACTGTAAAGGACATGTTACTAGAATTTTCCAAGTGAACTGTGCAAAGGCAGAAAATTGATCACTGGGATCACAGCACTGCAGCTTGATGTCTTATGGTGGGCGATGATGAGGACCGTCAAGGAAGTTGTACAGAAAAACTACGCAAGAAGTAAAGCCCGTTAAAGAGCAATATATGTCACAACTACTTCCCTACAGGGTACTCCATATGGGTTGAGGTCACTTCTCTGTTCTGACATGCACCTTACTGAGAAGGAACCTTTACTACCACGAGGGGGGCAGGAAGAACCAAGTCTCAGTCAAACCTGTATAGTGGTTATTTATTGCTCCATTCTTCCTCAAAATAAAAAATCAAAAGCATCATTTCCTGGCAGCTGCTATGCACTCTTTCTCAACATCAAAGATGTCTCACACACATACTGGCCAGTGCTTACAAACACAGAATCTGAACACAGAGACCTTTAAGCAATGCATAAGTCACAGTAAGTTCAAGTCAACGCAAGACAATATGAGAGAGCACTTAGCCCAATGCCGCTAACTTATTTTGGAGCAGCACTTACAAATTAAAGTTGTTTTTGCTCATATTATTTCAAAAAAAAAATACCACAAAAGTAGAGGGTAGGAACATGGACTTTGGAGGCAGACAGACTCAAATGTCAATCACAGCTCTACCAGGCACTTCTTGTGGGAACCTAGGTGAGTTATTTCTTGTCTCTAAGTCTAGATTTCCCATCCTGTAAAATAGAGATATTGACATGAATCTTGTAGAGCTGAATAATGAATATCAACATACCACTCTGATCCTTGATTCCTAACAGGGAATATAAACCATGGTTAAGAATAAAACATTATTTTAATTTGATCTTATTTCTCTTATCCCAGGTGACTAAATTCTGTTTAAAAGAGACATGGCTTAAATAATAAATGGGAGCACAGCTCTGGAAGAGGCATCAGGTTGGAAAAAACATGTGACAGGATGAAAAAACACCAGACTGATAGGAGACACTCTTTTTTTTCATGTGCTCAATATTATCTAACTGAGTAACACACACTCTCACACACACACACACACACACACACACACACGAGACTAACTTTTCCTTAGACAATCTATACATTAAAACTTGCTTTCTTTCAATGTGCCTGGCAAATTGTTTATGATTTTGATTTGTATGATATCCAAAATTATCGTGTATGTTATTTTGCTGTGTTTGGAAATACTATTTCAATTGAGAAATAATATTAAGTATCAACTCTAGGATTACTTTTCCCAATCTAATCCTCTTCTCTGACCTTAACTAGGTTATAGAAGAGTCAGCAATACCTCTTGGTTCCTCAATATTGACTCCTACAAAATGTCATTAATCTGTACTAATTGGAGGAAGCTTAGTCTCAATTAAGGGGGGAAAAAAGCCTGAAAATATATTATTTCAGTAAGAAATAAAGTTCTATTATTTCAAGTACCTACATTAACTCACAGAGAACTAACAAAGTGTTATCCAATACACATCCTTGACTTGATTTAATGGTTTGTGATTAGCATATCAATTGTGTGGAAATGGATCTTTCTAAAGTGCTTGAGGATGCTTAGAAAGTTTGTTCTACTAAGTATTTTCAAGGATCCTCTTGCAATCTTATTTACATTATTAATTTACTCTCTATAAAAAGAAAGAAATTAATCAAGGCAAAAATAACATTCCTGTCAGCCTCTGGTCAAATAATAAATTTTGAATTAGTGAAACACAATTATTAAAGTTTTTCTCTATTATTTACACCCTAATTATAATCTCACAGTTGTGCTAAAGTTTGATGTAGTTTTGTTTATTCGTAAAAATAATTCTACTGATTGGAAAGAAGTTATATCCTTCTGACATCATGTTCTTTTCTAACTATATATAGAGAATGACTTCATGTGGTTTCCTTGCAACCGCAACCAACAACTCATTATTTGATAGAGTCTTAGTAGTTACATGACACTAATTGATATATATATATAT
>NW_006436669.1:494824-496554 GCF_000325575.1 Pteropus alecto
TACTAATGTGACACTACTATCTATAAACTAATTTTCCTGTGGAGAAACACACACACACACACACACACACACACACACACACACGAGACTATATGGGATTAGGAGACTACTTGTACCACTTTATTACCTGCCTGTGCTGTTTAAGAAGTTCATTCAGCATAGGTTTTGTTAGGGCATGTGAATCCTGGGGGATATGACACCCATACTCCAGACTGAATACATGCTAGGAAGGGGCCCTTTCTCAAGCAGGAGAAAGTATGTGACAGGTAGAAGAAAAAAATAGTCTCTTATGTTTGAAGAGAGCATCTAGGGAATATTAGGAAAAAGGAATTCGTAAAGGTTTAGTGATTCACTTAATCTTGCTAATTGACGTCTATAATTTTAATGTTATTACTAAAGTCACATTGTTATTAACAATATTTTTCCCACAACTTATTTAAGTCTTCAGATACTTTATGTTCAATTTTATATTTATGAGACAAAATCCTAAAGGGCAGGATTTTTCTACTCACCCAAGCATCTGCTGACTTAGTGTGTGGAAGAGATGACAAATACAGGTTTGATTTGTGCCATCTGAAGGAGTGCCATCTAGAGGCAACTGCTTCAAACGGCATCTCCACACACTGCTACGCAACTCAAACTCTCGTTGAAATATATGTAACTGCAGAAGTAATGTGTACTCTCTATACAAACCCTAGAATAACTAAAATCTATAAGACTGAGATAATTACAAAATGGCATTTAAGTGGAAAATGAAGCCTGAGCAAAGAGATTTGGGGTTATACTTTTGTTCAATGAAAATATCAATCTGTTTCACAAAACAAGCTTTTTAGGAAGATGAACTGAGCAATTCATTTTGTCAGTTAAAATTCATAAAAAAATAGACTCCAACATTAGTTAAATACGACTATTCAAATACAAGTATCAAAAAAAAAACTTAAAAAAACAGTAGCAGCAAAAATATTGAATATTTATAAACAAAATCACCAGTAAAACCACTATGCTTAATAACAAAGAATCTGCATACTTTAAAAATATTAAATATATAAGAGAATATTGTCCATTTTTCTTAACATACAATACTTGATAACTAAAACAATGTTGTCAATAATAGACACGAATAGGTGTTATCATAAGGCCCGTCGAATAGCCTTTTTCACAGCACTCAGGGGCATCATGTTGCTGCAGAGGGCAAACCTTCCAAAAGTCTCCTCCTAGCTGTGATCCTTGCACACCGGGGGCATTCGGAGGCCCGGAAACACTGCTTGTGAAAGCAAGCTCTGCAAGCTGCAAGCAAGGGTGAGAGATATCAGCAAAGGGCTATCTTATTTCCTCACATACAGACACTCATCCCTATCCTGGCGAGAGAGGAGGTCTGAGTCCAGAAACCAAAATTGTCCAAAAAGAAATCAGACAGTTTGAAACTCAGAAGGATTATGTAGTTTTCAGGAGGTCATGAACATGAGGTTCAGAGAGTCTGATGAATGGATGCTTCCGTGCCCCCCAGACTTGCCCAGGCCATTCTCCCAGCTGCTGAGAGTACTGGTAGCCCATGGCTCAGGAAGCTGTGTCCCTTCTCTGGAATTGGCCCTAATTGGAGAGAGCTGCCTCCTCAAGGTCATATCCCCTTGCTAGCACCAGTCTGTGTCAGGTGACTGGTCAATGTGGAGTTTAAAGACTCGGCTGGCTCCTTGTCCCCAGTTTGGGACAATGCTGAAGGCCATTCCTGC
>NW_006436669.1:496689-506113 GCF_000325575.1 Pteropus alecto
AACTCCCCATGATGTGCTGGGCCTTCACTGAAACTGAGGCAGGATAGTCAGCCTAGGGAAGTTCTCCCTCCCCTCTAGAATGTGGCTCTGGAGTTTTTCCTCAATCCCTTACTAAGCCCTCTCCCTATTTTGATTCCAAGAGTGAGACCCCTGCATGAGAAACAAGTCAAGGCCAGGAGACAAGATAGATAGCCTTGGGCTGCCTCCTCCCCTCCAGGTGGCATGGAAACAGGCCAAGACCTGGAGGCAAGTTGGATATCCTTGGGACAATCCTCCATCTATAAGAAAACAAAAGCTCATGATTTAGACAGCTCCGGGCAGACTCTCTGAGCTGCCCTGACTTTTCTAAGTGTGTACTGGCGCTTTAATAAAACTCGCACTTTCCTGCTTGCTGTTTGTCATGACCTTGAATTCCTTCTCGTGGCATAAGACAAGAACTTAGTCACTGGAGCTCCGGGGTCAGGGTCCCTCTTTGGACTCCCACCATGTCGAGCTCTCTGGCATCACAGACACACCACAGTTCAACTTCTTCCTTTGCCAGATCCCGCTGCCTTCACACCCTCATGGGTGTTGAGCCTGATATCACGGCTCAGAGAACTTTCTGCATGGAAATTCCTGTCTCACAGCTTCTCTGCTGGGGAACCTATCCTATAACACTGCCTAATGAGTTAGGGGAAACAACCCTTGAGTAATCTAAGAAGAGGGCCTGCTCACATCAAGGGTGAAGGCAGAATTCATTACCAGACCTCTCCCATGAAACAATATAGAGAGTCCCCCTGCCTCTGCTTTTTGAAGAGTAGTCTTAGGTCCTCTAGAGAGCACAGGTTTTCCTCAGGTACTAATACAGAAGAACCAGGGTCTGCAAACCTCTGTAAACAGCTAGATAGTAAATGTTTTAGGCCCTGAGGACCATATGGTCTCCATAACAATTACTCAACTCTGCCATTGTAGTGTAAAAGAAGCCAGAGACAATTTCAGCCTTGGAGTGACCACAGTGGATTACAAAACTGGGCTGGCTGTAGCTTGCCCTGGTGTAGAAGAATTGGGGAACAGGAAAGACAGTGACCACCACCTCTCTCCAAATCCTGTACCAGGAGACATCATCCCTTATCCTTGCCCACCCAAATACTCCTCCCTGTGCACCTAAAACTTTATTAGTTCCAATCTCACATGTAAGCACACATCACTGTCATTATAATTTAAAGAAATGTTATTAAGTTGTTATTAAGCTTAAGTTAATGTTGTGCTTTGGTTATTGAACTTACGTTAACTTTACACTTAGGTTATTAAGCAATTAAGTTTACGTTATTAATTTATTAAGATACCTGGACATCTTCTACATGTTGTGGTTTGAAATGGGAAGATGACGGCTGTACTCCGGCAAAATTCACAAATGAAGCCCTTTCCTTGACACAGCTATTAAGAGAAAGAGTCAAAAAGTTAAAATCCTCATTGGTACTATTTATTTTGATGGGAAATCTGAGTCACCACTTTTAAAGAATTTTATAAGCATCAATATTTAAATATCTATGATCCCAGGCTCTAGAAGGAACAGAATGTTATATTCTGTTCCAATGAATCAGAACAATAAATGTGCATTTATTTTGCATGGAGAAATTTCACACCGAGGCAGATTGAGGCACCAGAGGAAAATCATGAGTTTAAACATGTATTCTTAAACGATCTAATTTTGTTTCTGATAGCTGCACTACAATTCTTCAGTCCCTAGAGACAGAGCACCTGTTCCACTGGATCCTGAGTCCACATGGCAGTATTTGGCACATGGCGGCAGATGGGAGTCAAGGAAAGCCCCAAGCAGAGCTGGGCATCCAGACTAAGAAAGAAGTCGCTTGGCTCACGCTTGCATCCCAGCCCTGTTACTTACTAGCAGAAGGACCTTGGCCTGTTACTTAATAGCTATGAACCTCATTTATACTCATCTGGAAATAGTGTTGTCAACACTTCCCTCAGGGTTTGTGAGGATTAAATGATGTAAAACGCAGAACACCCAACACAGGCCCCGATGCATAAGGGACAGCTCAGGGACACATCTGCCCCCTGCGAAACCTCACCTCACAGTGGGCCACGTGAGTGAGAGTAGCTTTCAGAACATCCTTGAGTAAGGGCACCAGCAGCCCTTTCTTCACCCTGAGCAGGTCCTCCAGGGAGAACAGGTGGAGTTCATCAGTCAAGTGTCTGGGCACCTGCTCAAATTCTTTTAATGCACTGCCAGAGAGGAAACAAAGAGGATAAAAGAACCCACCCACACAGAGGCCTAGATAGAATGAAGGAAGGCGGTGGGTAGGCAATTGTTTTCTCCTGGAGCTCACACTTATTTTTTTTAATTCAATTTTTTTCACTAGCTGCAAGAACAAGTTAACCTTACTCATCACTTTATATCTTGCAAGTTCGCTTGGAAACCATGAAATTAAAATTCCATAAATGCTGACTTTAAAAAACTGAATGAGCAATGTGTCTCTTGCAGCTTGCTCATGTACACACAGAGCAAAAGAAAACAATATTATTTCAAATCTTAAAGATTTGTACTGAGATAAAACTCACTACCTTATTGATTCCAGCTAAATTTCATCACTCACAGTTGTCTCAGACTGTTCATGAGCAGGCCTGCAGCACCCAGATCCATGAGTACAGCACTGAGCTTAAGACTCAGGCATCCAACTGTAGGCTGGTCGTAGGCACTTGGACATCCCAGGGGCATTCAAAACTGAACATAACTCTCTCCAAACCCTCCTGATCTCCTCTTGAGTTCCCTAAATCAGAGAGCAGCATCACTAAGCACTACATTCCCAAGCCAGCCACTGCCTATACTAGATTGACATTCTAGAGATGCCAAACCACATTTAATTCTCTATTCAGCCTGGGGTGCTAGCTCACACTGCTTCCTCTTTGCGCGCAGGCTTTTTCTCTAGAAGTCTTGCCTGCTCCCTTCTCCGTCCCATCCCTTATGAACTAAATTCTGCCTCCTCTGCACCTTTGGGGCTCCCTGCACACATGTCTAACACACAGTCCACCACTGAGTTGTTGTGTTTTCTTCCTGGACTTAACATGAGTCCTGTTGATTTTTAAACATCTGAAACACTGAATGGATATTCAAGAACTTTTTGTAGATGCTAAGAACTGTAGGCATTGTTACATGTTATAGACAAGAAAATTGGAGGTCTGAGAAGTAATCAACCCGTCACACCAATGCCATGAGGGAGAGCTCAAAACCAAATGACTGTAGAAGACATGCTCCTCTCCAAAAATTTAATTCAAAAGTAATATATCATCATTAAATAAAAATCAGACACTGAAAGAGTTTTAAAACAAAAAAATTTTAAACCTATGATCCAATTACAATAAATAATCTTAACTCCTTGAATAATCTCTATGTCCATTAAAAATCTCTATCTTTGTCAAAGAATTGAAGCCTATACCTTCATGGCCATGGCTTCCAGAAATTCCACTTCTTGAAGTTTAGCCTAAAGATATATCTATGGATATGGGCAGAGATTCAGCTAAAACCTAGAATTTAAATTTTTAAAAAATTTTTCAATTATAGTTGACACTCAATATTATGTTAGCTTCAAGTATGCAGCATAGTAGTTAGACATTTATTTAACTTATGAAGTGATCCTCCCAATAACTCTGATACTCCCCTAACACCATACATAGTTATTATAATATTATTGACTATATTATTCCCTATGCTGTACTTTGCATCTCTGTGACTACTTTGTAACTGCGAATTTGTACTCCTTAATCCCTTCAGCTTTTTCATCCATCCTCCCAACGCCCCTCCCACCTGGCAACCATCATTTTGTTCTTTGCATCTATGAGTTTGTTTTTGCATTACTTGCTTATTTTTATTTTTTTGATTCCACACATAAAGCAAAATCATATGGTATTTGTCTTTCTCTATTTGACTTCTTTTGCAGTATGAAGGTTCCTCGAAATACTGTCATATGACCAGCAATCACACTTATCCAAAGAAATCCAAAGGACTAATTTGAAAAGACATATGCATACATATGTTCACTGCTACATTATTTACAATAGCCAAGATATGGAAGCAACCTATGTCCATCGATAGACAACTGGATAAGATGTAGCACATATATACAACAGAATATTATTTGGCCATAAAAAATGAAATCTTACCATCTGTGACAACATAGATGAACCTAGAGAGTATTACACTAAGTAAAACCTAGTTTTTTAAATAATAAAACACACTAAAAATATATCTAAATATCTATTAAAATCTATTAGGTTTAATATCTATGAAGATATTAAAACATTTTAATATTAAGGTATTTAAAAATCTATCAGTAATAGGACAATTATGGTCTAGAATACTATACAGCCAATAAAAGTTCAACATACTTTTCTATTAAGGGTTTTTAAAAAGCCGTTGGTATACCCATGCTCACAGCAACACTATTCACAACAGCCAAGAGGTGAAAGCAACCCAAGAGGGATGAATGAACAAACAAAATGTGGTATATACATTCAGCCTTAAGAAAGAAGGACGTTAGGGCACATGTTATAACTTGGGCAAAGCTCGAGGACATTATGCTAAGTGAAACAAGCAAATCACAAATGTACTTTAAAGTAGTCAAATTCATAAATGCAGAAAGTAGAATGGTGGTCACCAAGGGCTTGGGGGGAAAGGGACTGGGGAGTTATTGTTTAATGGACATAGTTTCAGTTTTGCAAGATAGAGAGTTCTGTGGATTGGATGGTGAGTGACGGTTATAAAACAGTGTGAACATACTTAACCGCACTGAACTGTTTATGTAAAAATGGTTAAGATGGAAAATTTTGTTATGTTTATTTTACTACAATTTAAAATAATAATAATAATAAAAAGATAACTTTAAAGAGAGGGTCTGTGTTCTCAAGGAGACCTGAGGCAATTAAAGTTGGCCCTCTGGATCTGTGGGCTGGGTTTTGCATCCAAGGATTCAACCAAACACAGATCAAAAATTTTGAGGAAAAAAAGCCCAGAAAGTTCCAAAAGGCAAAACTTGAATTTGCCATGTGCCATGCACTATGCTGAATCCATGCAAATGAAATGATTGATATGTAAACATACCCTGTTGTAGCCTATATGCAAATATACATTATATGCAAAGCCCCTGTTATTTTATATAAGGGATTTGAGCATTTGGGTATCCACAGGTGTCCTGGAACCAATGTCCCACGTACACCAATGGGCAACTGTACTGTGTTAAGATGCCCTGTGTATTGGAGGAGCCAGACCAGGAGGCACACAGAGGATTAGCAAGTGTGTGGAGGTTATTGGTTTCTCCCAACTCATATGCCCAGACTGTCTCAGCCAATGGTAGTACCTTTTGGCAAACCTGCAGGTCTTCAACAGCTTCTTGATATGAAATAGCTGCTCCTGGATTTCCTAATGTGAGAAACCAAACAGGGCAAAATTTAACTATGATAAAGGACACTGGAAATGTATATGTCAAATTTAAATGATATTTCTAAACTTGAAATGCTACAACTCTATCAAACGAGCCTTTGAAGTCTATATAGCAGGGGTTCATGACTGAGTCCAAAGATCCACAGAAGGTCCAGGATGGATCCAGGTTTTGTGGATCCTGAAGCTTATATGACATTGAGGCTTTAAGAAAAACACACAATTGTGTATAAAAGGAGATCTTGTCATTTGCAATGATATGGATGAAACCGGAGGACATTGTGCTAAATGAAATAAGCCAGACATAGAAAGAAAAAAACTGCATGGTCACACTTATATGTGGTGCCAAATACATAGAAGCAGAGTTGAATGCTGGTCCCCAGGGGCAGGGAAGTGAGGAAAATGGGGAGATGTTGGTCAAAGGCGCATAGCTGCAGTTATGTAGGATGAATAAGTCTAAAGATTTAATGTGCAGTGTGATGACTACAATTAGCAGCACTGACTTGAATACTGGAAATTTGTTAGCAGTAGATGCCAGGTGCTCCCACCACACAAACACACTCAAAAGGGTGACCGTGTGAGTAGATGGCTATATCAGTCGACTAGTAACAATTTCACTACGTATATCAAATCATGTTGCACACTTAAACATATACAATTTTTATTTTAAAAACTATAAATAAAACTTAAAAGATATGTATAAATGCAAAACCATGCATAAATATAAAATTTGGCATGAGGCCTTCACAAGCGCCAGAGCAGACCTGGGGCCTTGAAGCATAAACTCCATCCGCCCCTCAGGGGTGTGTCTGGATCCCCTCTGATGGTGTGATGTGCATTTGTGGCAGCAGGACCCTTTCAGCCACTGGACTGGCTTCCCCCTAAAAGGCAGCAGCTCACCCTCACTTTGTCCAGTTCCTTGGCCTTCGCATACAGGCTGTGGCTGGTGTTCAGCAAATTGAAAATGGGCTGGTGCCATATACTGTTCAGCAACCATTTGGAGAAATTGCTGACGTGGTACTTCCTGAAGTCCCACATAGTTAAGATCCGCGCAGGGAGGCAGGACTCTGCGTATGAGTGGCAGCAGTCACAGAAATACTTGCCTAGGTATTCGCAGTACCGGAGCCGCTTCACAAACTCTGCAGAGCACATAGGGGATGAGCACAAATCAGCTGATGTAGAAAACCTAACCTCGGTGGCCCCACCTCCAATTCCACCCAAGGGTCAAGGCTTGCATTGCTGCTTATTCAACTTCATAGCAGCTGGGAAAGCACCTGGCAGAGACTGGAAGCCTTAAATCATGGCCATTCATGAGCTTTGTTTTTGTGGAACAATGTCAGAAAAATAGAACCTGTCCAAAATATGGCTAGATTTGGGAAATGGGCATTGTAAACTGCGGTGTAGCCAAAAGAGCATGAGATTTGGGGTCTGGACATCTGGTGGGAGTCCAGACTCTGACTCTCACTGGCAGGAAGGCAAAGGGCAAGTTAGAGTCTCTTCACGCTGACTGTCCTGAAGCCACAGAGGCAACTACAAACTGGATTACAGGATATCATACATATGAAAAGTGCTTTTTAAATTGTAAAGCACCGTATATACACTGTTAGAAGTAGCACCTAAAAGAATTCCTGGATAAATCAGTGAGGAAAAAAAATACAAAAATGCACAAAGGATAAGAATAGGCAATACATAGAATGAAGAAATGCAGATAAGCAGTAAAGATGTGACAAACACTCCATCTCGGTAACAAAGACATGCATATTAAAACAGTGAAATAGTTGGTTTTGCCTCAGATTGTCACAGATTTAGAGGATCCAGAGCTGGTGAGGTGTAGAGGGGTGGGCACTCACTCACAGTGCTAACAGGATAGTTACCTCTGAGGGGGACACTTGTATGATATGCTTCAATTCTTAACCAAGCAGCATGAATCTTAATGCTACGACATCAGACAGAAATGCTAACACGCGCACATGGAGATACAGAAAGGTGTTCATCATAGCACATTTATGATGAAGGGGTTGGGAGAGCAACCTAAATATTTATTAAGAAGCAACTGGTTAAATAAGTGTGATGCAATCCACAGTGAAATGCCAGAGCCTATGAAATACATGGAGAGCATAGGCAGTGGACATACAGTAACAAGTATGTATCATGTGACCTTGATTTTGTTTTTTAAAAAATACATATACAGTCTAAAAGGACCCCTACAAAAAAGTCAACAGCAAATAATTCTGGAGGGTAGAGGAAAGGAATTTTGCTCTTTGCATTTTTTAATTTGCTAAAATGAACATATGTTGCTTTTGGAAACATCTCCAACAAAATATATTGACAAGCAAAAGATATAGAGACTAATGCAACAAACACCTGGTTACCTATTATTATCCAGGTGAAGAAAGAAAAAAGCAATTCAGTTAAATCTCCTAGGGTAAATCTAGCATGAGTTGAAGTTCATATTTATCATTCACCATTTGGCTCAAATTAGCTGACACATGTTATGAGGATTAAATGAAATAATGATGGAAAAGCAGCTTCCACAGTACCCAGCATACTGTAGATTCTAAATATAATTTCCCTATAACCATTTTACAAATAAACGAGGTCTGAGTGACCACTGGAGCAAGACTTTATTGAACATTTGATCTGTGTTACTCACTGATTACATATCTTACATATGCTATATCATTCTGTGCTCAAACCCTTTGAGGTCAGGACTATTACTTACACCATTTCACTGATAAAAGCACAAGACAGTAGGTTAAATCACATGCCAGAGGCACACAAAAAATAAGCAGGCAAGCAGAATTCCAACTCAAGTCTGGACTGGGGAAGCTCCAACTTTTAGCCATCATATCCCACACCCCCTCTGCCGCATTCAATGGAAGAGAAAGGCAAGGAGCTAATGCACTTGCAACAAATTATCCTGAAACCTAGGTCACACTCAGAGTTGATTTTTAAATAAGAACAAATAAATACAGCTGATTCTTACTATCTGTAGTAGTTAATGTTCTGTAAAGTTGCCATGAACACTGAATTAGTGAATACTGAAGCATTGCTTCTGGGGAAATACAGAATTGGGTTCCTGCGAGTCTCTCAAAACATTTTCATCATTGATCAACACATAATCTTGTTTTATGTATGTTTTCTGTTTAAAGACATGGCACTCAATACATTTTGTTGATTCTTATCATTGAATTTAGGGCCAACAACACTATCACTCATGTCTGAAGGAAGCTGATCCAATACACATATTTTCTCCGTAAGGTGCATCACAGCCTTCTTGTGTTCAGGAACCCTAGATAGCACTTCAGCGGTATGCTTGGTGCCCCTTTAAACAGAGAAATCGCCAACAAAAGGCACAAAAATGTTTTGTTTTGTTTTTTTTTTTTAAAAAAGGCACTAAATAGACTATCAAAAGGATTTGTTTACTGTATGAGCTCAAAGAAGGCAAAGCATGTCTTTGTTCAACTTCAGATGGAAACGCAGGTATCGAGCAACTCAAATTTCAGGTGACTAATTTTTCAGTGTTTTGTGCATATCTGTGAAAGACTGTGAAAACACTGTGAGTGTAGATTTTGTAGTTACAAATAAATTTTAGGGAGCAAGTGGATTCACAAATACGGAATTTGTGAATAATGAGAATTAAGTGCAAGTGCATACATACATACGGTATTATGAAACTGAATTAATTATGTGACCTGTTTCTAGGGCTGACAAATTATTTGTTAAGAATTTATTAAGTACCTAGTAATTATGTCTGAGTTCTCAAATTTGAAATTTTGAAAAGTCTATTGTATTGCATCTATTTCCCACTCTGGATTAAGATCTCTGATGTGGTAGATAAGGAGTATTAATTTGCTAATGATAGAGCCTTGATATATTTTATATTAAATGAGCAAAAAGGGAGGTATACCCTGGTTCCTGTACTCTACATTTCTGATCAAACTTAGCAAGATAGGAAGAGAAAAGAGAACAGAAAAGGCCTATAAATTT
>NW_006436669.1:506161-517453 GCF_000325575.1 Pteropus alecto
TAAAATCCTAACATTTTAACATCCAGTTACTCATTTATCAAATTTCATTGAATATATACTAAGCATTGTATTATTAATACAGAATAAATTATGTCCATCTCTTTTGATTTCTTCATTCCTTTAATTAAAACAAAACAAAACAAAGCACCCTAGATAGTGGTTCTCAACCAGGAGTGATTTTTCACCCCAAGGGATATTTAGAAATGTCTAGAGACATTTTTGGTTGTCACAATGGGGAGCTGCTAGTGATATCTAGCGATGCTGTTAAATATCCTACAATGCACAGGACAGTACCCCACAACAAAGTTAATCATACTGAGGCTAAGAAATTCTGCTCTAAAACACAATTCTTCTCCTTTTAGGAAAAGTCAATGTCATAGAAAAGAAAATAGGAGGCAAAAATTCTAGAACAGAGCTGTCCAATAGAACTTTTTGTGAGGATGGAAATGCTCTATATCTGTGCTGTCAAATACAGTAGCTACTAGCCGCATGTGGCTATTGAGCATTTGAAATGTAGCTAGCATCATTGAAAAACTGGATTTTTAATTTCAATTAATTTAAATTTAATTTGAAGTCACCACAGGAGATAGTGGCTACTATACTGGATAGTGCAGTTCTAGAATAAAGCTGATTAAAGAGAAATAACTAAATGCAATGGATGAAATTTGGTTGGAACCTAGATGGAAAATTTAGCTATAAAAGACATCTTAAGACAACAAATATGGACTACTATTAGACAATATTAAAGAATTGTTATTTTGTTTGGTGTGATAACTGTTTATAAACCTTATTGCTAGAACATGCTGAAGTATTAAAGGGTAATCATGTTGTCTGCTGCTCACTTTTCATGTGTCTCGGTGTGTGAGAGACTGGAGGAGACTAAGGAGACCAAGGAGACATGAAAATTAAATTCAGTGTGGAATTCTGGATTGGACTCTGGAACAGATCAAGGTCATTAGTGAAATCTGAATAAAGTCTATAGTTAGTTAACAGGATTTTACCAACGCTAATTTCTCAGTTTTAATAATTATACTATGCTTATTATGTTAACATTAGGGGAAGCTGGGTGAAGGGTATACAGGATGTCTATACTATTTTGGCAACTCTTCTATAAGTCTAAAATGATCTCAAAATAAATAATTTTTAATAATTATCCTAAGGACTACAGAAATTTCACAAGAAAAGTCCAAAAATTATTTACATGATTGATAATGCTTCCATAATATATGCTCTGTCTACCTCTGCAGCAGATTTTCTTCTCTCATTCTTCCTCTCCAGTCACACAGGATTTCTTTGCAATAGCCTCAGGCCCTTTGCACATAGTGACTCCCCTCCATCTCTCACCTCTCCCCACTCCCACACACATACACACTCTTCTATGGATAATCACTTCCTTTCAAAACTTATTCCCAGTCCTCCAAGCCCAGAGTAAGTTCCCTTGCAGTAAATCACATAGCACAAGTTGACTTTTCTCTTTTGTTGCATGCATCATTCTTGTTATTTACTTGGCTGATGACTACATCTTCCTGTAAGCAAGCTCCATGAGGGAAGGATCATGATTCTATCAACAGTGTAGGCATACATCTCCATATCTGAAAAACTTAGGGAAGTACTTAAAAAGTTAGTGGAATGTGTTCATGGTTTCTGATTGTACATTCAATATTTAGTGAGACACCAGAATATAATGGTTAATCAAATAGACATGATCCCTACTAAACTCGCTGGAAAGATGAATTATTTAAATAAAATTAGTTACAGCTGTGATACATGGCAGGCATTATCATCCAACTGCTTGAAGGAAGCCCAGATAGATTTCTGCTTTCTATGTTTTCTTGAGGTGTAGGTCCTCAGAATCTCTTTCCTCCAAGACTGCCTACAAAGGCCTACAAGGGAACCCTTTTCAGCAAATCTCCTCCTCCTGGTCTTCCCCATGTCAGACCTATGGACACTCTCACAGCAAAACAAGTGATTTCCAGTCCCAAGTGGGCAAGTTGCATTTCCGACTGGGGCAAGCCTGATAGCTTATGCCTCAGCAGGCACAGAAATGATCCCCTCAGGTCACTACCCCAAATCCTGTCAGAAGAGTTTGGCCAGTTCTGTGGTAAGCCATTTAGTCATTCAACAAATTTATCTTTTGAGGATCAACTGTGTGCCAGGTACCCTTGTAGGAGTAGGAGATAAAGCAGTGAATAAAACTTAGAATCTAGTGAGGAAGACAGACAATAAAAACAGTAAAACCTAAAAGGGTATTTTAGGAAGATAAGTGTTAGGATGAAAAATAGGAAGGAAGGTAATATGATGCATACATGTGTATGTTTGTGGCAAGGTGGACATTTTCAAAAGGGCAGCCAGGAAAAATTTCATAACTTTTTAGTGAAATGTGAAGACATAAGGGAACTAGCCTTGGTGGGAGGGAATTCCAGGAAGAGAAAACCACAAATGCAAATCTGAGTTGGGAGTGAGCTTGCCACCTTCAAGGACCAGCAGGAAGGCCATGTGACAAGAGCTGAGTGCCCAATGGGGAGGCAACTAGGAGATGAGACTGAGAGGCTAGTCACATAGCGCTAAAGGTCATGATGGGCTCTTCATGAAAAAGAGGGCAATGTTATGAAGCTCTTCTATTAACTTCTCATCAAAGATACCTCCCACACAATCAAAGCGCTGCCCAGCTTTGTTACTCCTCTGCCCTGTCATTGCATAATAAGCAGGCAGTCCTTTTCCATACTTACTAGGTTCTATTGGAGTTCCACAGCCAGCACAGAAAAAATTCTGGGTTGCTACCACAAGATCCCTCCTGAGTACAAAAAACAATAACAGTTAAATTTCAGAAAAGGCCAGTGGAGCATTTATTTATTTTTTTTTTCCACTGATTAAATTAACATCATGATTCTTTTCTTGACTTGGGGCCAAATTAATGTCATTTTTCATTTGGTAAAGAAATAGAATTATTCAATAGAGTTTTCTAGTTGGAGTCTCTGGATCCTATAATAGTCCCTGCTACCACCAAAGCAGAAGTCAGTATCAGAAATAACACTTCCACCAGGGATCTTGAAAGACTTCTCACTTCTCACTGCCCATGAACAGGATCCTCTCTCCAGAGAGAACTAGAAATGGGTAATGCAGAGAGAAAAAGTTTGGGTAGACGAGATAACAAAAGGTGATGCACTGGGAAGTTCACAAACGGATCCAAAGAAATTTGGATGAATAAGAGATAATGTAAGACAAAACTATACAACGCTTCCAGTAAGAGACAGTCTACTGAAGTGTTTTCTATTGAACTGTTAGTGCCACAATTTCACATTGATTTAGAAATACAAAGAAAGTTGCAAAATTCTATTATAGTTTAGGGTCAGCAAAAATGGTCACGATAAAAATATCACATGCCTTTTAACTACAGGAGCTCTCCTCAAGATTATATTCCTTTTCAAAAAATTTATCCATTGATTTTTATTTCACATTTCAATAAAAAATAAAGTAGTCTTGTCTGTTAAAATTATCGTAGATGATTTTTTTCAGATTCAATATTAGCCACTTAAAAAAATCTCCTTTAAGCCTATTTTAATTTTCAGTTGCTATATAATATTTGTACTTAAGGGTAAATACTCAACTTGTCAAAACAAGGTGCCAAGAAAGCTAACTCAGAAAAATATGCCCAACTTTCCTTTTCCTAAAACAAATTTTCCTTTGTTCCTCAGTGTACTTTTTTTCTTTCACATACTTCTACAACGAGTCAGGTGGGAACCCTAACAACTTGTTTTAATTGGATCAGAGCCCCAAGCAGCTACCCAGACTTACTTCAGTGGTGGATGAACATTAAATATGACTTGAAATCTAGGGGGTGCCCAGTCTTCTGTCCCTCTGATCCTTGGCTTAAATTCAATTTCTTCTACTTTATCCACACTGCATTCAAAGTCTTTTTGGTCACTCTCTTCCCTTACAACCTGCATAACACAAAAGGGGATTTAGGAACAACTTAAACAAGCATATTTCAGGTACTGAAATTTAAAAAGCATTCAAATGTGTTTCCAACATTAAAATTTATCATGAAAAATTGAAACTGCTTTCAACTGAACTAAAGGACATGGCAAGAACCCTTCACGGATCTAAAGCTGTACGCAGAAAAATTGCTTAAAATACCACCCAGCTGAGATAACTTTTCTTAGTTCCTTAGTTTTTTTTGTTATGTCATTTGTTTCTAGACTTCAAAATTACTGTAAGTAGGTCACTTACTTGGAATGCTTTTATGCATAGCAGAAACCTTACCCTTCTTAGTCAATAGGCTGGCAGATGCTGCCAATCAGAAGCCCTGTGGTTGTCAGACTTCCCCAGAAACAGCTCTTTAAACCATTTCCCGTTTAAAAAAGTGCAGCTTGCTGCAGGAGTTCACTTAAAATTACACATAAGGAATGCTTCGTTTTCTAGGATTTGACATGTTCGGCGATTGAGAATTACTATATTTTGTAAATAGAAATACTACTACTAAAAACAGAATGCTATAAATAGAATGTCATTGGTTTCCAAAGACTATTGATCTACTAGAGCAATGCAAAAATAATAATAAAAGCGAAATATTTCATGGCAAACTTGGGGGTAAAGTTAGGACTGTAATCCACAAGTTATCTTGGGGTAAACGCTGCAGCTGTAAGCACCACAGAATTCTTGGGCAACCCGGAAACGGGCTAAAAACCATTACTCGGCTTAGCTCTCCTCTGAACTATCAAACTTGCCTATTAGCATTTAAAAATACAAACTCCTCAGATTAGCATTTTACATGCTACATAACTGGGCCACTATCATTCAAGCCTTATTTCCTAGGAAGATCATGCCCCTCTCCTCTGCCCACCACACCTGTTAGGTAGCTAGTCAGACCAGAGTGACAAGGGAACAAAGGAATGGAGGCCCAGCCTAGAGACCGCCCAAAAAACACCTTATAGGAAATTAGAGAATCCCTCTTGCATTCCCAGAAACAAAAGAAAGGAGGGCCATAAACTATAGCTGGTTTAATCCAGCCACAGACGCTTGAGCAGAAGGTACTACCCTAACCGGCCCACAATCTCAACCTCATTATATCGATATTATAATACCACGACTATGCCTGGAAATTCATGAATCTAATTATAATAGACTGAATTCTGGGTAAGCGCATGCGCACTAGGCAAAGTGTTATATAGCAGCCAAGTGTCAATCGAAATGAGCTCACTTGCCAAACACCTAAGAACGCCTTTGTAACCACCCATTTCACCCTAATATAACACAGACATTCCGCCCCACTCCCAACCCCGCCCTCCCTCTGGGGTTACAGCTCTCTATCTTCCCTGGCTGTAACTTGTTCCCCCACAGGTATATATCCTCATTTCCTGTGATTAGCCAGTTTTAGGTTCCACTCGTCTACCTCAAAATGTGCCTTTAATAAATAATACTTTCTATAACTGTCGCTGAGTGGAAATTCATTTCTTCATTAGTGATAAGAGTTGAGACCTGCGTATTACCAGAACTCTGATCACCACAATGGTAAGATTTTTGGTACTGTGGACTCAGATCCTTTTTTCTTTTTTCTCAGTAAGCAACCCAAACTTCATCAATCTTGGCTGGAGACTCTCTTATCTCTCCTGAAGTTAGGGAACACGGACATCACCTTTCCCGGTGCTCACTCTAAACATGACTGTAAACGGGCCCTCTACAGTTGCTGTCCAAGTCACGGCACCAAAAAACTTATCGATGAGGTGACTGGAGTTCCGTTAACACACAGGTCTCAGCTCTTACAACTGATGAAGAAATGAATTTCCACTCAGTGACAATTAAGGCATGTTTTGAGGTAGAAGATGGGTCAAGTCTCAAGCTGGCTAACTATTTGGGAATAAGGATATGTACCCCAGGTGCGGGGTGGGAGGTACAGGTCACATACACAGATACACAAAACACATGTTATCCAACTACACGAAATCACTCAGCTCAATGTACACCCCATGCACCTCCATGTCACTTTTGCTCCAACTGCCCTTGGTTTCCCCTGCATTTCCAGAGTGTTTTTTGCCTGCCCCTATGTTAGCCTTTGCCACAAAATTCTCTTCCTACCAGAGGATGCATGCTGTCAGAGGGCAGAGTGTTCTACAGGGAAGCAGCCTGGACTTTCAAATTAGGTGGCCTGAGGCACAACGCCTGCTCTACTACTGACCAGCCCTGCTGAGGGTCTGGAACTAGCACTTTAAGATAAAAATAGCATCTACCTAATAGGATATTTATGAGGATTAAAATGCGAATTGCTGAGCATAGTCCCTGGTGCATAATAAACATCAATAAATGTCAGATTCATCCTTCCCTTTGAGTCCTCCCCCAACACCTAGTGACCACACAAGGAAACACATACATGTCTGAAGTGAACAGCATGCAAAATGAGAATTTAGGAACTTATAATTCAAGGTCAACTTATTTTGATACTTACTATTGAGCCAGATGCATTCAGGGAACCAGCCAGCTGATAATTAACTTGTGACAACATCCGGCACTTCTGGAATACTCTGTACAATTCTTTGGCTATTAGCTCAGCAGAATTGAAGTTTGGCTCATAAATGACACTGAAATGTAAAAGATGTAAAAAAAAATAAAACTTTATTCATAAGAAGTAAGTTAAGTGTCTTCTTTACGTTTTCAATTATTCTTCCCTCTCCCTAGAAGTCAGAGGAGGCATCATATAAGAGGCCATGCATCAACCATGTTATCTTACTCATTTTAATTCCTCCATGCTCAACACAGCAGCTTTTATTTCTTGAGGGTATGAAGACTGGGAGGTATGGTGAAAAGAGCACTGGATTTAGAGACTTGAGTTCTAGTCCTACATGTTATTTAACAGCACTGTGTCCTGGGGCACATTCCATCAGAATCTCATTTTCTACATCTATAAAATGGGGTTTTAAAATACTCCATCTGGCCTATTCATGAGGATTAAATAAGAATGTATACAAAAGTCTTAAACACTTTAAAAACACTGTAGAAACTTGAGTGATAATTGTTTCATTTCTATGTAGTAATCCTTCTTATTGGAACTGGCTGAACTTGATCTGTCAGAGGCCCGGAGTTCACAGTGCTTCAGAGGTGATGGCCAAGGGACCTGTGTGCAAGTGGACATTGAAAAGAAATACCTCTTAGAGGAGCTGCAGGTACATCCACAGGTTTCTGTGGTATTGCTAAACTCTCCAAGTTCTGTGAGAAAATAAAAGAAGGAGTAGAGAAGTCTTTAAGTCTGTTTTACTTAATCACAGTCAATTTTATAAGAACATAAAAATTGCTCCCTACACTTCAGAAAGAACCAACTTTCAGTATCTCCATACTTCAAGTTCTTTTGGGTTTCTATTATTAGACTACAACTAATGACCAAAGATGAGATTTTAAAATATACGCATCTGAAATTTCTCCAAACAGATATCAGACCATAATAAATATCTGCTTTTGCATTAAATTCTGCAAGTGAAATGAGAGATTCACTATCAAGATATTTGAAAGAAGGACTTTTTTTTTTTTATGTTAAGGACATAATCTGACTTTGGAAGAAGTTTCTCTGAACGCTACTGTAATGTGGTATTACTTGTGACGCACATTAATATGTGGAGGGGACAGGAAGGAGGTACCTGGTCATATCCAATGAGTTTCCAAATCTTACCTATAATAACGAAGTCATCAAAATCACATTTGCAGGCCTCTTTCACTACATCACAGCAAGTAGGTGTTTTAACTGGGCTAACTTGTAACACAGCACAACCTAGAGAAAGGAAAGGGGTTTCACTAACAAGAAGAAAAGTACATGATTTTCAACACCCAAATATAGAGAAATTGGGTATAAAAAGGGCTAAAAGATTACTTCAAAAATATTTAAAAATTCAGCTTTAATAACTAAAAAATACAAGGAGTTATTTTTGTGTTGTTCTTATATTCACTAAGAGAAACAGACTGATGAGTATATGGGGATTTATAAGAGTAATCTGCCTACTTTTATATATGTTTGAGAATTTTCATAATACAAAGTTTTAAAAATGAAAGAGGGGAGAACAACAATCTCACCTTCACAGTGAGGTAAAGAATATTAGCAAGATAAACACTGTACTGGGTTCAACAGTGCTCCCCTTGTCTCTCCTCCCCCCAAAATCACGTCTACCCAGAAACTGTGAATGTGACCTTATTTGGAAATAGGTCTTTGCATATGTAGTCAAGTTAAGATGAGGTCATGCTGGATTAGGGTGAGCCCTAAATACTGGTGTCATAAGAGAGACATTTGAACACACTCAGATCTATAGAGAGAGTGTCACGTGAAGGTAGAGGCAGCCATTGGAATCGATGTGTCCAGAAGCCCAGGAACATTCAGGGTTGCCAACAATCCCCAGAAGCTGGGAGAGAGGCATGGAGCAGACTCTTCCTCAGAGCTTCCAGAAGGAACCAACTGTTCCCACAACTTCATTTCTCACTTCTGGCCTCCACAACTGTGAGAGGATTAATTTCTATTGTTTTAAGCCACCCACCCAGTTTGTGACATTTTATTATGGCAGTCTTAGGAAACTAATACAAATATGTTCATACTTTTCTATCCCTAACATCAGTCTGGGAGATTATCCTAAGAATGTCATTTAAAAAAAAATAATAGAAGAGAAAGGCTTTGATCACGAATGGGTTATTTGCAGTCTATTTAAAATATTAAAATATTGAAGGCTACTTAAATGCCAAATAATAGGGAGTTGATTTTGTAAATCACTCTATTAACTCAAGAAATACCATTATTGAAAAATGTGAAACCCATAACATGAAAAACTAGATATGAAATAGTGTCATTATAATCATATTATTGGTATAATTGCATTAATATGAGTAATAATTACTATGAAACTGAATACACTTGAATAAACAGACATGAATACAGCTGTTCAGGGAAATATTTGAGCCTATGGGTTACCGAGAGGTTCTGAGAAAGGGCTTGGCACCACACTGTCCAGCCCAGCCGGGTGAGTAGAGATGATCGACACCTCAGTTTCAGTTTCCTCACAGACAAAATGGAGGCAATTTCACCTACCTCTGTGTTTCTCACACTCTTTTGACCATGACCCACAGTAACATACAGTTTACATTATAACATAAAAAATTTAAAAGTTCCAGAAGCATTGCTCACCCTAAATGAAGAGCACACTGATACTTTCTATTGTTTTTCTTTTAATTTAATGCTCTCATGACCAACCTGCAATTTGAAGAACACTAACCTACCTCATAGAGTAGCATCTATCACCATAAATGTCATAAGAGTGATACTTAATAAAGGTAAATATTTTATTTGGGTGGTAGAAATATTTTTAAACTTCTTTAACATTCATATTTTTAAAAATTTCAGCTAAACATTAATATCCACTCAACCATTCAACACATATTTACAAAATATCTATTTCAGGCAAGGTACTATGCTGAATGCAAATACAAATATGACAAATTCTTATCTATCAAAGAATTTTAGGAACTGAGACACTGACACACTTGACAACAAGAACACATGGTTGAGCGCATAGGCCTTAAGCAGTTCAGAGGCAGGACTCCACATTGCACAACTCCAAGGGGAGCCATGCAGGTAGAGCATTCTGGAGCACAACTTATATTTCATTCCACATGAATGGTACCCGTGACCTGTAAGACAAATCAGGAAGCATGTCACAGTGCCAGTGGCAGGAGGCTGCTTTTGAAGAATAGGAAGGATGAAGAAACTAATGTGTTCCAGGAGAGTCTAGCTAAAGTAAAGAGAGAGAGGCAGGAGCTTAGGAGAAATATCTGCCAGCAAGTATTCTGAAGCCTGTGGCACAACACTGAAAAATGGCAGGAGATGCCTGCTGGAAAGAGAGGAAGAAGCTGGATCTCACAAAGCTAAAAAACTCAGGATAAACTCAACAGGCCACCCAACAGGACTAAAAGTTGTGCTCTAGAAACATAGGTGTGTATGATCAATGAAGTAAAAGAGGCTGAAAGCATAGAGAAAAAATTAAAGGCAGATATGTATGAAGGACATAAATGCAGTTCTTACAGAAGTCTGTTGCAGTGGTCCAGGTAAAGGCATGGATAGGAAACAGATGGAGAGGATGTTGCTATCTCTGAGAGGTCAAGACCGATTTGTTCGTTAAGTAGAAACAGGACGGGGGACAGGGGCACAAGGAAGAAGAGTCAAAACAGAGTTCAGTGTGCTGAAATTTGAATCACTGCTTTTCCAGCCACATGACTTTTTTCCCCACTGGAGGCCTCAAAAGACATGATGGTCCATATTGCATCCCCTGGCTCCCCAGGCCACAGTAGCCTGACCAGCTGTAGACACCTAACTAAAGCAAGCCCTAACAGGTGCTCTTCCCTGGGAACCTGGACTTGGGGTCCTGCAAGACTAGGTTGAGCTGTGAGGCCCTGGCTCAGAAATCAGGGAGAGGGCAAAGCTGAAACCAGATGCTAAGAGTGGGGTAGAAGTCTGGCTGTGGGAAAAAGAGAATGAAGCAATTACACAAAGAGAAGTTGATGAGAGGCCACGAAGCCCCAGAAAACACAGATGCCAGAGCTGCCTTTATACTGGTCAGTTATGTATTTCCCACCACTGGGTTCAATGAGCATGCTCTATATCATTAAAAAAATTCCTTTTAATTTGAGCTAGGTGGTGCATTCGACAACTATTTATTGTACACCTATTTTGTGCCAGGCATTGTGCTACATATGTACCACAGAGAGTGAGTTCTTCCCTCTTAACTGAAAGGGTGCTGATTAAGATACTAGGTAAAGGAAGTCAAAAGGAAAAGCAAGCATTAGATTTTAATCTTTTTTTTTTTTTTTTAAGAAAGGGGTTTATGCTGGAGTGATAGTGATGACATGTTAAGTTAGAGATCCTGGGGGCCATTCAGGTGGACATGCTCCACAGGTCCCTGCCACATGGAACAAGCACTTAGAAGAGAAGGGCAGAATTTAAAACAGATTTGAGAGATGTCAACAGAGCAAGAATAATGAAAAAATGTTGCAGTGGATAAAATCTCCAGAAAGTGAATATAGAAAAAAAAATAATCTAGGACTGAAGCAGGACTCACATTTAGGAAATGCTAAGAAAATGACAAGCTCTAACTTCAGTGCTCGGCTTAGGTACCTCCTCTCCAGGAAGGAGTTCCTGGATCCCAGAATAGGGCGAGCTGCTCTGGGTCCCCATCTCTGCTACCCAAGTGAGCCCACACAGCTTCCTCAGCCTCGGCTCCAGCCCCTGATGCTCCCAGAGAGAATGAGCACATCTTGTTGCCTGTTGATTCC
>NW_006436669.1:517506-536088 GCF_000325575.1 Pteropus alecto
ACCCAACACCCCTCTCACAGGCTCTTTGTTTGTGAAATGAAGGAAAGAGGATTGCTTGGAAAAAGAAGAAGAGCTAGGAGAATACCATGTGACAGAAAACAAAGGAAGAGGGAAAACTTCAGCCACTGCCAAAAGGAAAAGTAGGATGAAGTCCAAGAACAACAAAAAAACGACACCGATTTAACCACCGAGTGGAGCATGCTAACCAATGCCAAGCCTCAACAGGAGAAACGGTGAAGATGATAGTTACTCAAGAAGTCTTAGATGAAGGGTTTAAAGATGTATGTGGAGAATACAGCATAAAACTTTCTCATATTTGCCTCACCATAGCCACTGTCTGAAGAAGTAGAAGATCCAGATTCTTGCTTTATGTTATAAAAGTTCACTTTGGAGTCAGCTTGATCCTTCCCAAGTGACCCACTGGCTTCGTCTGTACTCCAGCTCTCCATGTGCTGTTGACTCAGGATGTTACACTTCATGCTCTCCATTACTGATATAATCATATCTGCAGCATAAAAGTGGGCATTTTCCTGCAGAAGATAAAATTATCGGTTAAAATATAAGCATAATCAACTTTTTTTTCCATTGAGAGGTATAAGATTAAAAAATTGAGAAGCTTTATTTAAGCGGAGTTATTGCATAAGTGTTCATTTAACTGAATTATCATATGTCATTATATAAAGCATAGCTTGTATCTTCCAGAGACACCACTATAATCAACAGACAACCCAAGCTGAACTCCCTGTGATATAAAATCCTAGGTTGGTGGTGGCTCTATGGTTGACATCACTCATCAGTCATGGCAGACTTTCCAGCTGAGCACTGACACTGCCTCAGAACCCTTCTCAGCTTGGGGCTTCTAGCAGCCTCTACCAATCAAATGCTGAAATGAAACCTATTTGTCATGCCTTATCAAGTGAAATTTCCAAATTTAAATCAGAACAGTGCTATCTAAGGGATTAACACTCTCTGTGGTTTAAAAAAGAAAAGAAAAAGAAGATATAGTTACCTTTTCTATATCAACAGGGAACACGAACGTTTCTTGTGAGAAGGAATTCAAAGAAATGCTTCTTCTACTGAATTGAACAGCACCTGCCAATACAGCAAGTTATTAAAAATGGAGCAAAAGAAGTTCAAAGATTATCTAAGAAAACAAAACAATTCTAGGGAGTGGCTTTTAAGTTTCATTTAAAAAAAATAGCGCAATTGTAGAATAAACTAGTATGTCAAAAGAAGAATGACCTTTTGGTGGTAGGACTTGCAGATATTGCCTAATGATAATCATTTCTATGAGAGGCTATTGGAGTAACAAAGAAGACATGGAAGAACTACTGGAATGAAGAAGACCAATGAGGCAAAGAGGGTAGAAAGAGAAGAGGGTCATGGAAACTACCTAAAGGAGAGAGAGAGAAGAGTGAGAAAGAACAGTTTAGAAGAAAGGCATAAGAATTATGGAATCACTTTTATAACTCACTGTAATTGACCTAAAATTTCCTGTCTGCAGAAACAAAATATCTGAAAAATGTCAGATTTGCTTCCCTAAAACTGTCTTTCTCTAATCAAAAACAGAAAGAAACTACAGAGTGTATATTCTGCTGACTCATCCACTCTATACCCTAAGCCACTCCATTACTGGCAATGAACACCAGCAAAACACGAATGATTTGTCATGGTATTTTTATTGAAGCATTTAAGGTAAAACATTTTTGTGAGAGCCATAAGAACTGGATTGTCCCAAACTGCTAAATTAGAACAAAATGCTACAGATGTCTTGATGATTATATACAACTCTCAGGTGACAGAGAGACAAGCAGATTACTCAAATACCTTGCCTCATCTTCAAGAAAATGACTGTTCCATGGAAAACTTTGGACCTCTTAGCTTCAGAAGCCATCTGGGGTAGGCAAACTTCTTCTGAAAAAGACTACTAGGTAGTAAATACTGTAGGATCTGAGGTCCATACAGCATCTGTCCCAACTACTCAGTTCTGTCACTGTAGCTATAAACAAAACAAAGCTTTATTTGTAAAAATCAGGAAGCTGGCTGGATTTAACCCTAAGCTCAGTTTTTGGACCGAGTATAGAGGAAAAAGCAGAGAATGGGACAGTGTGGATTCCAGTTCCAGTTCTCCATGCACCAGCTGTGCCATCACATTAAAATTTCCTCATCCCTTAAATTGGCATAATTATCTATTAGGAGATTAAAGGAGCTAAGAATGCGAAAGTGCTCTGTAAATATGTAGATCCTATGCAAAAGAAGGAAGAGCAGAATTGTTTCTGACAGCCTCAGGATGTGCTTACCAGCTTAAAGTAGTCTTTACCTACCACATTATCCAGAAAAGAAAACCCTGCTGCTGTTACTTGAGATGCAACAATCATAGGAAAATTCCATGACCTAGTGACAAATGCCTTTCTCACCACTGTTGCCCCATACTAAAGAAAGAAAGAACTCAATCACCCAGGACTTTATTTTTTAATCCCATGGAATGAATTCCCTTACCAAGTTTAAGAGATACTCACAAAAGACTGAGTTGTTTTTAAAGGTACTTAGCGAGATCGCTGGGAATCATTGTCTTTGGACAAAAGGGGCTGGGGTACCTGTTTTTTACCCAGGAAAAGGACAAAGGTGGTACATATATAAAATAGAATATTATTCAGCTGTAAGAAGAGATGAAATACTGCCATTTGTGACAGGAATGGACCTCGAGATAATCATGCTAAGCAAAATAAGTCAGATAGAAAAAGTTGAAAACCACATGATACCACTTATATGTGAGATATAAATCTAAAAGCAATAAATCAACATGACAAACAAATAGAGACTCATGGATATGGACAGTAAGTAACTAGTGGTTACCAGAGGGTGGAGGAAGGGAGAAGGTAAATGGGGTAAAAGGGGTCAAATATGTGGTGACAGAAAGAAAGAAATCTAACTATAGGTGGTGAACACACAATGCAATATATATATGACTTACTGTTGAATCGTACACTTGAAACTTATGGGATTCTGTTAATCAGTGTCACCATAATAAAAAAAAGAAAAAAAGGAAAGATAAAATTTCATTGACTTTGACCTAGAACTATTCTGTTATATTATAGAACTATTCTATTCTATTTTAACAGAAATAGAAATTAACTCAAAGCATGAATATAACAATGAATATTTAAAAATAAAATAAGCATGCTACAAATTTTAAGAACAATAGCTAATTTATTGACTCTTTAGTGGCATTTTGCATGGATTATCTCCTTTCAGGTATTCCAGTATTTTAGGAATATATTCATTACCTCATAGACGTAGAAGCCCTTGTTTTAATTTAAAAAAAAACAAAGAAAGAAAAAGAAAAAGGTTTTGTATAGACTTTGGGGAATTGTGGTTACTGTTTTTTAAATCTTAGTTATTTTCTAGTCACACTCTGTTCAGGTACATAGGTGAAACAAGTTCATTTCCTCGTAAGTACTGGTGTGCAACAGAGCCCACTCTGTCTGGAAACACCTTCCACCAGTATAGCAAAGTGAGAGCACTTACAATGCTCTCCCTTGCAGACAATGAGTGGAAGGAAGTTCCTGATGGCCCACACCAGCTCAAAGATGGCAGATGGCACTGATTATCAACTAAGCTGAGTTAAGATGACATTTCCCTGCAGTCTAAGGAGAAAGGAAATACTTGATTTCACCATCTATGATGGTGCAGGTGGCTGGGCCTAAAACTATATTAAATGAGCTACTGCACTGGCTTCTGGTCAAAGTGGAAACCCACGATCTTTTTTTCTTAAGAGGAAGACAGTAAGACAGGCTTTAGACCTTTAAACACAGACAAAGCAAATGTGTGAACGGACAGGAATGAAGGAAGTCCCCGACTAAAGTTACCTTCACCAGTGGAAACTGGCAGGTGGGAAGGTGTGAAACAAGCACTGTCAGCCTCAGAATGTGGGGAAGTTGCCAAAATCTTGGAGCGTGTGAACACAGACATCCAAGGAGAGCATCCTGGGAGCACTGTCCGCTCTTGTGTTGCAGTAAAAGAAAAGCTGTTGCTCTTTCCACCTGAGCTTCCCACGGAACCCACAGTGTCCTTCGACAATACTGTCTCCACCAGAGAGTATTCAAGAGACAATGGTGAAGGGCCCAAGGGAGAGGCGCCATCCCCCACAAAGTAGCTGCCACTGTTGCCCACTGTTGGCATTTGGAGGGGCAAATCCTGCAGCGGTTGCTGCACACACTGGGGGTTAATCCAGGTAGCTTTGTGCCTCGTGAACCTGAGGTCTGATTGGCAAGCGGGGTGGCCAGTGTCCAGGAGTCTGGGTGAACCATCAATGCTGCCAGGGTATTCACTGCCCCCTTCCCAGGGGTCCACAAGAGAATCCTCCCGGCCCGAAGACTGTGACACCATCTTTCCAGGCTCAGGGCTGATGTAAATTCCGTTGTTCTACTAGATTAAGGCCTTGAACTCACTATGTGGTCGGCTGGAGTGCTGGAGAGCTTATCTGCAGTGAGCAAGAATCATTCAAGATAAATAAGGGCTCAATCATATCTTTAACTCCAAATCCCTTTAAGGAGGCAAAAAAACAAAAACAAAAAATAAAGTTTGCACTTCACCCTAAACAACAAAATATATTCTCTTGAATTTATAAGACAAACAAACATACAAACAAACGAACCAGCCATAAACTAGCAGCCAACATAGGGGGTATTGGGGTAGGAAAGGGTTTTCAAAGCATAAAAATAATTGAAAGTTATTGTTATTATAAGGGTAAAGTCATATGAAGATACTGCTAATAAAACATATAAAATATAAAACATCCACGCATTATTCCAATAAAATTAAATGTCAAACCCAAAATAGGAATACAATCTGGAAATAAAGACACATTTTCATAGTTTATTTTTATTTAGTTTGTGTTTCAACAAAGTAGACAATGGCCTGTGAGACTGCAGACAATAGCACTAAAAACTTTGTTTCATGTAACTTACATTAGCTTATAATACTTACATTATAATAACGATATAAATTTATGATTAGCTTATAATATCTAAAGAACACAGTATGAATCTAGAATGTATCTTAAAAATGGTCCGCTCACTTTAAGCTTAGTTTTTAGCTTTAGTAAATAAGATAATGATTAAAATGTCAAGAGCTACACAATGAGAAGCACTCTCATCACTGTAATTACAGGCCCAGCACATGTAATCTTCTCCCACTGTCCTTCACATTGTAAAGCTCAAAGCAACCATCAACAGCAAAAGCAAGGTTAGCAAGGTGAAGGGGTAGAGACAGTCTGCTTAGGCGAGTTTAGCCTAAATGAAGGGTAGAGTACAAAGGTATGGAGTGAAGGTGAGTGTCTAGTCCGTTCCAGGGCTTTCTATACCATTGTTATGTATGTAGATGGCTCCCACATGGATCTCTGCCTATTTGACATCTATCCAGCAGGCATGGCTACCTGATATCCAAAAGGAGACACTGATTTACCCCAAACCTGTTCCTTCCAGGTTTTCTTCATCTCAGGAAACAGGCCTATAGTAGCTGACACTACAAATCTAGGAGTCATCTCTGATCCTATCTTTCCATATCTGTAACCCATTAGCAAGGTTTTAACTATAGCTACCACCCAAGTCTAAGTCACCATCTTCTCTCACCTGGATCTCCTGCTATCTTCTCAATGGGTTTCCCTGCTTCTACTTGTCTAGTTATAATCGGGAGGTATTCAGAGAGATCTTTTATAAACCTAAGTCAGATTCCCCTAATCAACACTCCGCCACCCCACACCGACTCCGACAGAGTCCCATCAAATCTAAAATAAAATCCAAACTTCTTACCTTGTCCTTACAGCATGACATGTTCCTACCTTGCAGATTTCTCTTACTTTTCTTTGTCCTAACCACGCAGCAAGGTTTTGAGTCCTACAAGCTTTTGCATACCCTAATGATGCTGTTCTAGTCCCTCTGCCTAGAATGCTGTTTCCCCGAATGATCACTCATCTGGCTCCTTTCTATCTTATTGCTTGCCTTGGTTTATGAATTACTTCCTCAAGAAGTCTTGCCTAACTACCTCTCTTAAAGTGGTTCCCTGGTTACTCCATATCACATCACTTCCTGATATTTTTTTGGCTCCTTACTGTCATTCCTCTCCACCTCCCTGACTATAAGCTCCATGAGAGCAGGGGCCTTGTCCTTGGTAAGGTCACAGAGTTGCACACAGGGGTTCAATAAAAGTTATAGACTAAATGAACAAATCCAACAAAGTAGAAATAAAATCATGAGCTAGAGAAACAACTTCTATGGTAGATATAACTGCTCTATTACTGTGGCAGCATTATTCATATAAGGATAGAACTAAATCCATTTTTCCTAAAGATATGAAAATTTTCTCATCCAATGCTTACAAATAGACCAAAAAAAGATACATGTGAAAATTCTATGAAAAATCTTTGGGTTTTCTTGATTCTAGGTCATACCTTTTGGATACAGATATGTATATACGCCATCCTGAAAACACTGGACAACCTTCAAATCACCATTCACAAAATGTCACAGGATACGATGGCAACTGGCAGAACTTGCTACCCCGAAGTGCTCATCTTCCTTTTCCTGACTGCAAATCTCACCTTACACCCCAATTTCTCTTCGCCACAAGTCTTTTTCCTCTCCAATAATTTGGGGTGTTATAATTACAAAGGAAACCATGACTATGTTTTTATAAAATGCCAAAAACACAGAAGCCTAGAGTAAAAAGTGAAGCACTCTTATTGCATCATCCACCAACCCTACTTCATTCCTAGGAATAACATTGCTAACCGTTTTATTCCTTCCAGGTCTTTTTCTATGAATTAATGTACATATGTCAGATTGAAGATATGCTTTGTTTTCTATACACACACATGGGATTATATTGGACATACTCTATAACCTACCTTCTTTTACTGTCAATAATATGTTCTGAGGGTATATATCATGTCATTCTTCTTAACTGTCTTACCACTTTCTATAGTATAAGTGTATCGTAATTTACTTACCCAGATTCCTATTGATGGAAATTTATTTTTAGTTTTTCACTATTAAAAAATATACAGCAATGAACATCTTTGTTCATATTGCTTTTTATTGGCTTTCATTTGCCAGATCTTTTCTCTTATTAGTTCTAATTTTAGTTCTGCGTCCATAGCTCATGCTAACCTATTTTTATGTCATATCTGTTTTTGTGGTGGAAGATGACAGATGTGAAATCATATGAAAAACACAAACCTTCAAACAAGTGATAAGTAATAGTGATCCATGTGTTTTTTTTAATAAACAGATTAAAGTCAATAGTTCAAAGAGAATGATGTCATTTATGAGCCTCCTAGATATGGAATTGACTTAATTGCATTGAGCAAAACCAGACTTCCTTATAAAAAGTAATTTTCCGAAGCAAGTGCTTGCTCCACTTCCTTCTAGAAAGGTGTTCTTGCTTTACACAAATAACTAGCATCTGCTGGCTTTGCCAGATTATAAAATGAGAACATTCTAGAGCTGGAATAGGCCCACAGAGATTAAAAGCCATGTCCAAGGTCACAGCTGGGTACTGGCAGAGAGAGGATGACAAGCCAAGTTGGAGCATAAGTTTCTCTAAGAGGCAGATTGACACACAGAGGAGACAGCAATGATTGAGAACAAAGTCCAGGCCTTAGTGATAGAAGGTCAACATCTCCATTTCTTGATCTTCAGATCAGATCATCTGTAAGATACCGTGGTATAGTTTCTTGTTGGTTGCTTGTTGCCACATTGCTTGTAGTCTGTTAGCTATTCAATTGAACAAATAGCATTGTTTTTGTTTTGGTAGCACTGGGGTAACAGTAGTGACTAAAATAAGCTTCCTGCCATCCAGTTTACATTCTGGTAGAGGGAAGATAGTGACTAAACAAACATTCACATATTTCAGGTACCGACAGGCAATAAATAGGTAATGTGGGTCTAAGCAATACTTGGCATCTTCTCAAAGTGCATCTCACCGTCACGAATGGGGTCCTTTGAATCAGAGATGCAAAGATATGTACAAAGATAAAATCAATTTTCAAAAACATTTTAAAGGTAGAGAAATCAAGTTGTAAAGTTTACTGTCATTTCTATTGAGAGTTTCCTATTGAGGGGAAGGTAAGCACAGGTCAGATTACCAGTTAACAGATACACAGCAGCAAAAGTCCTAGGGACAAGAAGAGACCACAGAACTCCCCTGCCAAGTCATTCATTCTAGGCACATCCCTGCCCATCCGTCAGTGGTCCCATTGAGAATGACTGCTTCACTAGAACCACTACAGCCATGGTATCAGCTAGAAAGATGCAACCTTTTTAAGAGGGGCAGGTGACTCAGCAAGGCATGAACCAACATGACCTGTATAGAGAGCCCAAAAAGTCTTTCAGACCGTAAGCAGCCAGCGCTTTGATGGTAGATGAGCAGCTTTAGCTTCTTAACAATGTTAAAGTTACTCCATGACGAGGCACAAATAAGATTTAGGATTTCATCTGCCCCAAAACTAAACCGCTAACTGAAGACACGAATGGGACCATCAGAGTGAAAACTCATCTTAAATTTTACTTTCTCAGTGAAGCCTTCCTGGTCACCCTATAAGTAATGGCAACTGTCCCTCCCCAAAAGTTCCTGTCTCCTTCCAAATCCTTATTTTTCTCTTTACTCCTTAGCACTAATCCTCGTTTTATTTAACCTCAATGACTAACACCCACTAGAATGTAAAATCTCTGAGGGCAAGTTTTAAAAAAAAAAATTATTTTGTACACTACTCTGTCCCCAGAACCTAGAAACAGGGCCACAAATAGGTACTCAATAAATATATTCTAAGTATATGAATGAGTGAACAAACGAATGAACAATACATAAGTATGATTATGTTGATTATTCCTATTGTCCAAGAAAGGAAGAAAAGATGTCACCCTTTAGAAAAAATCAGAGGTCACAGCCTAAAATGTCTGCCAACCATTTCCTTAGAATAAAGGATGTTAGAGAATAGAAGTCACAAACGAGAGTTGAGGGTGAAAGGTAAAATTCATTTCTATCAATTTTATGGTGTCTTACTAAGCACCCCCACTCTCAAGCAATAAACAAATGCAAGCAAACAAAGAGTAAATGGATCTTTAACCATAGCATGTGAGCTATTTGGTTAACACAGTTCCCCAGAACCTCTTCCCCTCTTTTTGTATCTACTTCCCTTCACGCTTTGACTTTAAACAAAGACTAACATCCTCAAAGACTCAACAGACTAACACTATCATAACATATCAAACAGAAACCATTTCAATGCTCAATAATGTGATGCCACAAAGAGTGAACTATAACTTTCACACAGCTGCACCTTCACTGCAGCAAGTGAACACTGTGTTCTAATGCTAAAACCTTAGGAAGGAAACATGTTGCAATAGTGGCTTCACAAGGACTCTTCTAAGACCAATTTAGCCTTTGGCAATGACCCTTAATTCTGAAGATTCGTTGTCAGAAGAATACAGAGGAACGACAGAAAATAGTTAAGAGAAATACATGAGTTGGGGTGAGAAAGTGACTCAATGAAGGCAAAGATCAAAGAACTCCAGATATTTTATCTAATAATACCATACAGTTGTCCAATACACATACATGATTAACTTCCTATGGTCAATGCATATGTCATACTTTCCACTCTCACTCTTCACAATGATAACTCGTGATATTTCAGATTTCATTATGCCTATTTGAGGAATGAAATGGAGACTGTTAGGGGACTTGCCCAAAATCTCACCATTAGTAATTAGCAGAAGTAGAACAAAAAAATCTGACACCTGATCCAAAGCTCTTTCCGCTGGTATCATTCTGTTGGACTAAAATTAGCAGAATATTTCCTATTTCATTAGCAAAGTAATTTTTTAAAAATTTCTCATCAGATTTGTCACAAAACATAGGATTAAGAGCCACACAGCTATTTTTGATTTCATGTTGTCATAAAATTTCCCCAGAATTTTATAATTATAGCCTTCCTATTTATAAAAATAATTATTTGCACATACATCTCCAATATAAAACTATTTATTTATAAACCTTACACATCCACAGCTATTATATGAAATGTCCAGAACAGGAAAACCCACAGAGACAGAAAGTGAATCAGTGCTTAGGGCAAGGGAAAGGGGATGGAAAGACAGGGAGTGACTACTAAAGGGTACGGAGTATCTTTGTGAAGTTCTAAATGTGGCATAAATCTGTTAATACATTAAAAACACTGAATTGTATATTTAAATGGCCGAATTGTATGTTATGTGAGTTCTATCTGAATCTCAATAGTGCTGTCAAAAAAATAAAACAGGAAGAAGTACCTATCCCCCTTCAAAAAAGTCAGAATACTAAAGAGCACGGGTATTTCATGGGATACAGGAATCAAAGGAGAGCAAGCTGTAAGTCAGGCTGTAAACAAAGGCACTGAAAGTTAAAAGGGGAAATAGAGAGTAAATAAAGGGTGTAGACCCCAGAAGAAAAATTCCTTTGATATAAAGAGCAAGACGGAATTTATCTGCTGAGATGAACTTACCATCATCAATTGAGGGCCCACATTTTATGAAAAATAAGAGTCTAGGGACATTTGCTGTAAGGGGCTCTTCAAGTGCTCTGTATACCAGGAAGAACCTCGGACTTAACTCTGGGCTTCCTGCACTGTGCCTTAGGTGCTTACACAGTCTGAGTCAACTATTATAAGGAAGTTCCTTGTCTCCTCTTTTTGACAAATGAATAGACCTGCCCCGTCCAATCAGAACTGCATAATTTGGATGCCTCATTTACATAAAACAGACCTAATTGAGAACCTGGGTAGGAACTTTCGCTATAAAAGGCAGTCTCCCCTTTGTTTCAGTGGAACACAATTTAGGTTTCTACTCTTGTGTCTCCTGGACTGCAGCAACTTTTGCTCGAATAAATGCATTTTATTTATTAGTCTAAAATTAATTTTGGTTTACAAGGAAATACTTAATAAGTGTGCCTAAAGTAGGTATGAAGAGGAGAAAGGAAGTAGAAGTGAAAACAACTGAATCATCTAGAAAAAGAAAAAAAAAAAAGGACTGATAAAGACAGATCATCAGCATGATGGCTAGCAGTTATTGGGCACCGATTGCCAGACTCTACACTGAGGGCTTCAGGCATCCATCTTCACCTTTAAACCAGCACTGTAAGGGAGGTTCTGCTGGTCCCAATTTATAGATGGGAAACAAAGTCAAAGAGGTTAAGTACTGTGGTTATGTTTGGTTAAGTGCCTATCCTTTTAGAAATATTTAGAAATAATCGATAGAATTTCTTGAATTTGCTCTAATACAGTAGAAAGTGTTGGTGGGAGATATAGGTAAAACACAATTGACCATATTGATAACTCTTGAAGGTAGGAGATGAGTACATCTCTACTTTTAAGATTGAAATTTTTCATAAGAAAAGTCCCTAAGTTAAAAAAAAAAAAATTTGCTGTATCTGTCCAAATGTCCCTAAGTTATCTCTCTGACCTCCTTATCTACTACCTTTATACTGGCACATCTCTCTATCCCTCCCATCTTTATTTAAATTACCTTTAGATTGAAACCTACCATCGCCCTTTTTAAAACTGCATCCCTACATGTATACACTATCCTTATTTACTGTATCTACTATTTTATTAAGCCCTATTTTTTCCCCATAGCTCTCATCTTCTGATATCTTACCTATCATCAACAGTTCATAACTCACACTTATATGGAATTCGTTATGTGCCTGGAACTGTTTTAAATTTTCTACACACACACACACACACACACACTTGATCCTCCTAACAATCTCTGTATGAGGTTGATATAACATCACTATCTTCATTTTACAGATAAGAAACTGAGGCACAGCTAGTAAATAGAGCCAGTTTACATCCAGACAGTCTTGCTCCCAAGTCCACAGTTTTACCCACAACAGCACAGGAGTGAAGAAAAGACCTTTACGTTCTCATGGATCCAAACAACTCTCCAGAATTCAAAATGTCTGCTGTAAATCCAGCAACATCTGTGACATTGACATGCTTACCTCCCTCAGCCCAAGTATCCAAACTAAGAATGAGCAACAACAAAAAACCGGTTTTTATATAGGTCCTGGGACAGTTTAAATGATTTGACAATTGAGCCATATAATTTAAAATATCCTTAAAATATGCATATACAAAAGTTCAAGTCTCCTCTCACGTACCAGATTTAAAGTGGCTGTTATGTACCAAAAGCTGTAGTCTAAGAACAATTTTCAAATACAGAATAGGGGAAGTACTTTACATATATTGAGTCGTTTTCTGATCCATTATAGTTTATTGGAAAAGAAGGTAGAAAGAAAAGTGTTAGGATAAAAATAAAAAATCCACCATCCAATTTTCATCACATGAAACCAACTAATGAAAAGCACCTGCTGGCTGTGGGTGCTTTTTTCAATGTTACCTAAGAAGGGGAGCAGAGTTTGCTACCCAAAATATGCCTCTTTAGGATACTATTTTAGGCTGGTTAATTTCAAGAAACAACAGACATGGGAGAAGCTCGGAAAATCAAATAGAAGTTACCCTTTATAAAAAGACATTTACCCAAGGACATTTGAAAGGGAAATCTCCATTTTAAGGCTGCTTCTCTCGCAGCATCTGGAAGTGAGGACATTTAAATCTCTAGAAACTATTATCAATGGAGAAAGCACCGACTTAAATCTGCATAACAATCTTACTCTTGTTTGCTGTACTCTTTCTGGTAACCTTCCTTAACTGACTCCTCACTCTCAACAGCTTCTTTTGTCTTTAGCTAAAAGTGGTACTTAAGATGATGACTTCTGCCATTTCTGCAAGTTACTCAGTTATCCTGGGTCTCTCTCATCTATACAGGAAGTATACATATTGTTAAATTTTTTTTTCTCCTGCTAATCTCATGTCAATTTGATTATTAGACCAGCCAGAAGAACCAGAGGAAAGTTTTTCCTCCCTGACGCCTGCAAAAACAAACAAACAAACAAGCGTTCAGGTCTAAGTTATATTTATCTCTTTTGATAAATGTTAAGTTAAAGATCTAAGAACAGAACTAAAGTTATTTTAGGGAAAAAATCGTTTTCAAACAACTCTTGGGCAGATGATATGAAGTGCGCAGTTAATTTCAGCTTCTATTCATTTGCCATTTTCCAGTCTAATGTTACAGATGACAAAAACACTTGACTCTGAAACTTCCTTTTATTTACTGAAAAGTACTTCTTGTCCACAGTTCACACTTCACATTCTAGTGAGAAATAATGTATTCATTCATTATCACCATTTTGTGGATGAGAAAACAGAGCCAGAAAATGGAAAACAAGACCACATAACAACCCAGTGGCATTCTCAGGGTCCATACTGTGGAAACTTATTCCAGATCCCTGTTTCACCCCTAATGCCACCTCTATATGTGGAATAAAACACAGTGCAGAAGTTAAAAAAAAAAAAATCACGAGTCCCAATCAAATATAATTTCTATACCAACTTGAGAGAATTTACTTAATAGCTGTAACCTTTGGCCAAGGCTCTCTGTGCTTCCTTTGCAGGACTGTGAAAACTAAATGAACTGTAACATGCATATCTTAGTTGGAAATGCAATATTCTATCTAAGTTAGCTTTATTATCACCATCATTGGTATAATTTTATAAAGACTTACAGTTCACTTTAAGTCGACACAATTAAGGAGACTCTGGTTTTATTTCTCAGCCTCCTAACAGAGTCATCCTTAACTCTTGTCAATTAAAATAGAAAAAAACAATCAGAGGACTGATTTGGTATCCTGGAATGATACAATATGACACAAAGGCACTAGTATTTCTCATGTTTATAATATCTGACAGGATAGGCATGCTTATTTGTATCCCTTCAAATTAGTGAGGGTGGGGGGGGATGTACTCTTTCTGGAGTTCTTTATCTATCTTCCTCAAATGCTTATTCTTGGAATGTTTATCCTTGGCTCTGACAGAATTTTCGTGTCAGAAATCAAGAACTCCAACTTGAAAGCAAACGATGTGTTCAGAGTTAAGTGATCTCATGAAGAACATGTCTGATCAAATCTAACTCGCCTGGGGCCACGACTTTCAATTTTCATCAATGTGCCTAGCAGCTCCCCCACTTTGTACAGGCCCCAAAGAAGTTGATTAAAAAAAAAAAAAAAAAGGCAAAGTTCCTCTCCCCTGACGTCACACCGTGACGGGCAGTTTCAGGAGGCAGTGAAGAGGAACTGCAAGAAGAGATTGAGAAAGACACATCCGGCCACTTTGGACAGGTAATTTGGAAAACTCCAGCACTGCCCTGAAGTTGCTGTCTTAACTCCCTGCTCCAAACAAGTTACTGTTCGTGGCCAGGAGGAAGGTGTGGCAGCAATGTGGTGATACCTTAATTTATCTTATTTTGTAGAAACCACACTTTATACTTTCAAAACACTACCCTCCCTGCAATTATCTTCCAAACCACCTCTTGAGGTAAAGCAAGTTGTCCTCCCACTTCTCACACCAGCAACTGAAATTAAAATGCAAACCGAAGTTCACTGCTATTTGGCCTTAGGAAAGGGTCTAAGAAACACAAGTTTCCCCAACTCTCGGTTCTTTGCACTTTCCCACCATATCGTCAAACTCAGAGATCCTTCTAAATTCCATTGTAATAACACAATAAGGGCAGCTCTTGAATATACCCTTTCCTTTGACCCTTAATTCGCATTAGGGCTAAATAACCCCTCCTCCGAAGGTTTTCTACATTCTTTAAGCATCAATTTCGCAGACGGACGGTAGCAACCCCCACCGCGCAGTCCCCGTCAGGTGGGCGGGCGAGTTAAGTATAAAATGCAGCTATTCCGCTTTTTCCGTTGCAATCTCAGTAAGATGGACTTCGCATGCGACGTTGGAACCAAACAAAACGCCGCGCTTTCATGTTCCAACCTATCTCGGTTAAGTTCAAGAGAGGGTGCTCCGCGGGCGTGCACAATCTGTGAGCTTACTTTTGGGGAACTGAGAAAAACCACTAAGGCCGGAACACAGCGCCTGGAACCACGCAGGGCTCAGACTTTGTGCTCACTGAGAGTCGTCCTGCGCAAAAGTGCCTTGAGACGCTCCCGACCTTCCGGACCCAAACTCAGCAAAGTAGCCCTCTCCTGAAAGTAAACTCCATAAAAACTTGCCCGCTGCCCCTACAGAGAAGCCCCTACCGGCATTCTCCAAAGGCCCTCATGACTGCCCTGACCTACCCTGCAATCCTCGCAGTGTCTGGCGCCCCTCCTACCATCCTGCTTCTCAATCACATCAGTCTACCTCTTACCGGGAGGTGAAGAGCTGCGCCGGGGGAGCGCAGCGCGTCGGGTCCTCGCTCATGCGCGTCCCGGCGGCGTTGCGAGGTCACCGCGCTCCACAGCCGCGAAGAGAGAGAGCCAAGGGCGGGAAGCTGCACCCGGACGCCGCCACGCCCCTCCACCCACCCACCAAACCCCGGGGCTTCCAGGGCAATCCAAGGAGCTCTTCAAGGCCGAAAAGCACCGCCCCCTGGCCGGTTGCTCACAGGGGGACATCGAAGGCAGAAGCTAGAAGGTACTTGGGCCCCCGGGCTCCCCTTTCGACTGTGGCCTCTGCCCCGCCCCCAGTGCCCTGGGCTATGCGGGCTGGGGACCGCCGAGAGCATCGGCGCTCCCTTCTCACCGTCCTCGCTCTGGAAATCTCGCCCTGCCCTCGCTGGGGGCCCAGACGGAGCCGCGCCTTGAGGGGTAGAAAAAAAAAAGAGATAAACGCAGACCCGGCGGACATAGATGCCTAGCCCCAAACGCCCTAAACAGAGGTATTTAGCATTCGGCACAACTTCCTGAAATGAAGGATGCTCCTCATAAGTAATTTGGATGCAAAGTCTGCAAAGAAATCAGCGGGCCCAGAGGGGAACTGCAACTTACCCCGCGCGGAGCCGCTGCTCCCCGCGGAGTCCCACTCCGATGGCTTAACTGTCAGCATTCGTTTAACCTATTCGTCACCTTGTGCTCTAGCAGCGAGGGTCTGGAATCCCATCACAGCTGTGCCGCAGAGAGCATCCAGAGCCGGGTGGTTGCTGGGGAGAAGCCGCCAACCAATACAGAAAGAGACACAAATAGAAACCTAAGCTGGGTTAGTTAAAGCTGAGGGTACTACGTCCCTCCTCCCCTAGGGGGCTTCAGCGCTCTCGAGTAGCGCCCTCACCTCTCTTGGGGAAAGAATCTTTGAGTTACCTGCCCCACAATAACGCACAGGTGAACCGGTCCTGGCCTGCTTAGAAGGGTCCCTTCCACTTGGTATAAACAAACTCCGTCGCACTCCCCTTGACTCCTTGGCTTTGTCCTTTGTCACTTTTAGGTTGCGCAACCACGTCACAGGTATTCGGGGCTTAATTTGCCAGGTGTCTCTCTGGAACACTACCCTCCCTGGCATAGCCTGGCATATAGAGGTTAAGGGGCAGTACTGTTTAGTCGCTCCTGCTTCAGATGAAGACAGCAGGAACCAATCCCAGAAAGCCAGATGAATACTACCTGTCAATCACCTCTCTTCCGTTGAGGGAAGCCTGTTCAGAGTTTAGGACGGCTTAGACCTAAAGAAGCTTTGGACATTTGGATTCTGTCTCAGGAATTCAGGTTGGCTGAAGGCGGATTGGGGAGGGCTTACATTAAACTACCAGAAAAAAAGGGGTATGAGGTGTATGCTTATATTTGTTGACTACCTGCTATGTGCCAAATTCTTTACCTAATTATCTTAAGTGATCCTATCAACACCCCTGAGAATAACAAATCATTTGTTCCCATTTCGCAGAGGAGGAATCTGGTTTAGAGGGATTAAGTTACTTGCCCTAGGCCACACAGCTAGTAAGTAGCAGAGTCAGGCTTTGAAGGTAGATGTATCTAACACCAAATCCTATCTCCACTGTCCACCACACCATAGCAAGACAGAAAAATAATGAAATGAAAAAGCCAACCAAGAACCTATTTGAGGTATATTTAAAAGGGAAGAGGAATCAGGAGGAAGCCAAGAGAAAGAATCTTAAAACAAGAGCAAATGTCATGCAGAGTAAATTAGCGAGTCTACTAGCCAAATAACAAACTGTACCAGGTAGCAGACTAGACATCATCCAAGGCAAGAAAAGCAATCTTATAGGGAAACTAGGAGATTTTAGAGCAAGACAGTAAGATCTAATCAGTTCCCTTTGTAGTCACTTTGAAATCATCTTGACCGAAAGTGTCATAGTCTGGCCTGTGCACTATCATGTGAGACATCCTATGCATTTGAACATACACATACAACATCTAACAGATAAAGGAGGCCCACATTCTTGAAAAGTAGCTATAGAACTAACAGTTCAAGGACAGATTTCTCAAATTAAGAATACCCACTGGAAAGCTGCTCTGTCTCCCCTGGGACCTGGCAGTAGAATTTCCCAAGCTCTAAATACTGAGGGATGGGCTTTTCAAGAATGCCTAATTGATTGGTCAGTTCTGAGAGAGTCACTGATAATTACCATGCAGGAAAAGCAGAGGCTGGTTTTGGTTTTGTTTGAGGAAGGTCATCTTCCAGATCACAGTGCCCTCCAAGACTCAAGGCTTAAGAGTAGTGTGAGTATCAGGAACAACTCACATGGCTCATGCCCAACACCCACTGGTCACACACAAAGCTCCATTGTGGCCAGGACAGCTTCTAGGAGTCTAGAAGCCTGGCAGCTGCCCCCCCAAGTGGGAGGGGGGCTTCACAAGAATTGATTTGTGCCATGAGCAGAGATGTGACCCTGTTTTTGAGCTCAGCTGATGGAGTCAGCAAAGGGGAAATCGGTCTCTGTACAAAACAGGAAGAAGATTAGATGAACTGCATAATAAGCTATCAGAAGGAGCCTATTGGCATCATTACCACACTGCATGGGAGGGAAGCCAAGACATGCCTCAGAGAGTGAAAGAACTGAGGGAAGGTACATTTGGCTTGTTTCAGTTTCTTTTCCTCCTGTCAGTCTGAAACACCCATTATCCACAAAAGGACAAATTTGTATGATTTCACTTACATGAGGAATCAAGAATAGGCAAATTCATAGAGTCAGAAAATAGAATAGAGGTTGTTACCAACTGATGGGGGAAAGAAAATGGGGAGTTATTTTTTTATGAGTACAGAGTTTCTGTTGAGATGATGAGAAAGTTCTGGAGATGAAAAGTCATGATGATTGTACATTGTTGCAAATGTAGTTAATGCCACTGAATTGTATACTTAAGATGGTTAAAATAGTAAATTTTATATTGTGTATATATTACAATTATATATGTATATATAATTAAAATCTATTATCATGATGTAATAATTCTTTAGAGCAAAAGCCCAAGTGAAAGCAGTATGTTAAGAAAGGATCTCTACCCCTGGACATTCTTTTCTTGAATTTTAATAAGTCTTGCCCTATTTTGCTTTCCTTTAAAGGTGTGCGAACCTAGTTTTGGATTTTTGTATTCTCCCATTCAGAAGCAATAGTCCTGCCATTTTACTATTTACTATTTTACTATTAAGTATTGGAGAACCTTGCCCTCTCCCTGGAGTTTCTTAAGAGCCCAGGCGCTTAT
>NW_006436669.1:536188-556064 GCF_000325575.1 Pteropus alecto
TTTCTGGTCTTTGTTCCATCATGGTCACCACTGAGATTCCCATTTTTGAAGTCTATTAATGTGGGCGGTTCCATTACTCTATGCCATGTGGATACAGGGGTACTTCATCAGGCTCCTAGGGATTCAGTCTCTCAGCATCCAAATACTGCTCCCTCAGAGAGTCTGTCTCTTCCTCACAGAACCTCTCTGCCCTTCCCTTTCTACTTTCCACTCAAGTAACTGCTATCTTTCTGCCTACCATCCCACAGAACCACAATTTAGCTAAATACAAAAATCTCTTAACTCTGCCCTAGGGGATTCAAAGCCCTGCTGACTCTCTTCAGAGAGATGAGAAAATAGTAGTCTTATGTATTCAGATTTTTCTACAAAGCTGTATTAAGAAAATAAATGAATTTCTCAATAAATGATTAGCAACAACACAATACAAATAAATATGTCAATAAATTATTTTGCCACATTAAGTTTAAAAAATTTAATGTACCAGTGCAATGAATACCAAGAGATACTAGTCTCCAGTCTCAATAGAAATTATACATCAATTCAACCAACAGCTTTTCTCTCACCAATTCATTTCACCAGCAATTAGAGTCATTCAGCTTGATCCGATGCTCTGATTTCATGTTCTCCAAGATATCTTCTATTTAAAAATAGATTTTCTGTGTTAATTCGCCAAAGGGAAAAGAAGGTGCTAACCAGCCAACATGGGCATTACCACCTATCTCACTTCCCCAAAGTTATATTTTTCATGGTAAATAGTATTAAATTATCATTCACATATATTGGTTTCCAGTGAGTTTGGTCAGAGTAAATCAGATCCTGTGATAGGGAGAAAAATGGTCCCCCAAAGATGTCCACATTCTAATCCCCCAAACCTATAGTTATGTCATTATCAGCAAGGAGGAATTTAGGTTGCAAATAGAATTAAGGTTGCTAAGCACTTGATCTTGAGATGAGGAGATTTTCCTGAATGATCCACATGGGCCAATGTAACCACAATGGTCTTTATAAGCGAAAGAGGGAGGCAGGAGAGTCAGAATAATGCAATATAAGTGATTTGACCAGCCATCTATTGCTGGCTTTGAAGATAAAAAAAAAAAAAAGGCCATGAGCCAAAGAATGCAGGCAACTTCTAGAAGCTGGAACAGATAAGGAGTTGGATTCTTTCCTAGAGCCTTCAGAAAAAAATGCAGCCCCACTGACACCTTGATTTTAGTCCAGTGAGAGCCATTACGGACTTCTGACTTCCAGAAGTCTGCAGCTTGTATTGTTTTAAGCTACTAAATTTGTAGTAATATAAAGCAGCAATAGGAAACTATTATAGCCATATAATAGGGAAATATTGCTATTATAGCAGTGGGAAACTAGTATAGAACTCTGATGAAATGCAGTTCTTGGAGCTGCAATGTACTATCCCTGCCAGTTGGTTTCCTGGACTCCTTTGGAAATATCTCATTGTTTTTCTCTCTTTAATCATTAAAGTTCCTTTAATATAATATAGAATCTTGAAAATATCTTTTGAATAAATGAGATTTGGCAAAATATAGAGTCTGTGAGACACGATTAGTGTATTTTTATAGTCTGAAAACATTGAAAATTAACCATCTCTCTCTCTCTCATTGTTAATTAATGCCTTTACTATCATGAAATTGGTAGTTAAATTATATGGACTTGAAGTAACAGAGAATTTGTGACAATAATACCTGGCTCTCTTTTTTACTTACAGGGAAAATGTGGATTCAATTTAAAAGTCAGTGTTTAGTCTTAGTATATAGTATTCGCTTCTGTCATAAAAGAGGGAGCTTCATTTATATTCTGAGGTGATTAGAAGCTCTTTAGGCTGGCTGTTGAAAGAGCTTGTGATATTCTTGAAACATAGCTGACACCCATATCATGTACAACACTGATCACTAGGCCTATTTGAAGAAGGAAAGACAAGTAGAGCATTTTAATGAATCAGTATAACATTTGGTCAGCTTGGAAGGGCTCCTAAGAATCCTGTTATCATTCTCTGGTGTTGAAGCTGCTGTCAGCTTCAAGGTACTTTTTTATTTACACTTTATTAACCAAGTGTAAATAAAAAAGTACCTTGAAAAAATGACATCGGTTGAAAGTTGCTGACTTAAGAACCCTCCTGGGAAGAGATATGCTTCTCAAATCAAGCTATGTGCAGAGCTGATACACTGACCCAGGCACATTCACTGGGCCCCTGTGGGCCAGGGGACCTTTTCTTTAATGTTCACTGTTCCTAACTAATGCTATATTTCTTTGGCTTTATTTCAGTCCATAGAAATATGTACAACACAAAGGGCAAAAAGAAAGCCTGGCTGGTTTGTGTTGCTGTTGCTGCTCTAAGTTGAATTTGGCTGCAATATAAGAGGGAAGAGTGAGGAGAGGAGCCTGGAACTGAGTCTAAAGCTGCATTAAGGAGTTGGAGCCTGATCCCAAGGGCAGAGGAAGCCACTGACAGTTCTGAACTGTGGGGCATGATCAGGTTTGAAGCCTACCGATGTTTACATTTTTTTTTTTTTGATGATCTAATATTTCTTAAGTTCTCAAACTTTAGTGGATAGGAATCTTATCTTAAACTGATAAGATGCAGATTTTGATCTAATAGTTCTCGGGTGGGGCCCTGGGTGCAGCAGTAAGCTCCCAAGTAAATGCCAAGGCTGCTAAGCCATGGACTGAACTTTGAAAGGCAAAGGGCTGAACAGAATCACTTGTGAGCATCCACCACTGATTTCTTTCAGAGCCTGCAAGTAGGTGAGGGAGCATCTGGAAGGCATGAACAGAGCTCTTTTTACCCTCAAATAGCTGCGTTTTCCTGGGGTGACCTAATTGCCTCAGCACAGAACATTGTGTCAGTGTGTCCTTATTCATTCTGAGTGCTTTCTTCATTTTGGACCATAACTCAGACTCTGCACTTTCAGCTCAGAACTCTGTCCTGTCATCTCTCTATGTGCTTAGTTACCAAATAGGCTTTGAAATTCTCTTTTCCACCTGTCTTTCATGGGATTGACTTCCTCAACTTTCTTGAGGTTGACATCAAGCCAAGAACATCAGAGTCTTCAAAAATGATCACTATGCCTTGGTTTAGATAACTTGGAGATATGAAGGAAGGTTGTAGATAAACCAATTAGGTTTCTTTAAATCTATATTGCTGACAGAAACACAGGATTCTTTTGGTTTCTGTTTTATCAGTATAGCATATATATATACACACCATTGTATAGTGTAAATGAAATGATAAATGTAAAGTACTTAGCACATCATGCTAAGCTAAAAAAGCCAGACAGAAAAGGGTGAAAATCACATGATCTCTCTTATATGTGGGATATAAACCTAAAAGCGACAAATGAATAGGACAAACAGAGAATCATGGACATGGACAATAGACTAGTGGTTACCAGAGTGGAGAGGGGAGCGGAGAGAGAGGAGGTAGACAGGGTAAAAGGGGTCAAATATGTGGTGACAGAAAGAAATCTAACTATGGGAGGTTAACACACAATGTAAATATATATATGCCTTACTGTTAAAATGTACAACTGAAACTTACTGGATTTCATTAACCAATGTCACCATTAAAAAATGAATTAATTAATTAATTAAAAATAAATAAAATACTTAGCACAGTCTCTAGCTGACAGGAAGCATCCAGCATGAGAGCTATTACTATCAAAATACGTGCTTTATAGAGAGGTTGTGAGTTAAGTAACACGTGTAAAAGACTTAGAATAGTGCCTTATATATGGTAGATACTGAATACTCCATAGCTATCATGTGGTGGTTGCGATGATGATGATGAGAAGGAAGAGGATATGATGATGAGCTTTTGTTGCCTCTTCTGTCAATAGAAGTCTTTGGTTAGACTTTGGAAGAGACTAAGGAGATAAAGCAATTCACTTAAACTCATTTCAATAACTGGCAATAATTAAAATGTAATAAAAAACTTTTGTATGTCTTGAGGATCATCAAACGTAGACATTCCGCTTCACTGCATTCCTTTTCCCCTCACCTCCAATTCATTCACACCCAGAATTTACCCAAATATTTCCTTCTCTTCAAATGCCATTTCTTGCATTGAGTTACTCAACTCACAGTAGCTTCCACAGCACCGAATACCAAACCTATCACCCAATGAGGGCTAAGCAAACATTTGCAAAATTGAATGGAGTTTTATCAGAAAACAGAGTTCTTACTATGAAAATTCTAAAACAAATGGCTTTTTCTTCTAAAAACATTAACCTCAGTCACTTCTCTAAGGAGCACCTTGAACGGAACATGGGTGTCATCTCGATAAAATGCCACACCATTCCTTTCTCTATACCCTATTAGATTAATTCAGTGGAACAGTGACCAGGGAGTAACCTCAATCAAAGTTAGGGTACAGTGTGCCTTCTCTCCAGCTCCAGGATGCTTCTAACTCTCCTTAGGATATAATTCTTCCTGAAAAGTCTATGGCCTAATTTATCAGGGGTATACAGGTAACCACAATTAATTTTTTAGTTTATTACCAAGAGGAATTGAATCACATTGTGCAAATTTAATGCTCTTCTTCACCTCTATCAACTGGATATGCATGTTCATTCACTAAAGCTATTCCAATGAAAGAAGTCTCCTGTCATTGCTTCCTTGGATCACATTACAGCAGCAAAATCCTCAGAGGCATCTGTCTTGAGCCTCAGTCTCTAAGAGAACTATCATAGGCTGTTGGATAACACGAGAGAGAGAGAGAGAGAGAGAGAGAGAGAGAGAGAGAGAGAGAGAGACAGAGAGACAGAGAGAGACAGAGAGACAGAGAGAGACAGAGAGACAGAGAGAGACAGAGAGAGAGAGAGAGAGAGAGAAGAGAGGGAAAAAAAAGAAGCAAAAAAGTTATTCTGGAGTCCAGAAGAGGTTTGTAATCCCTTTATAAATGGTGGCAGTATTTTCTGAAATGAAAATCAGGATATAGTTTGATAAATGATGTTTTCTGATTTGTAATTATAAAATTAAAAAACATAAAAATTGTGCTGAATTTGCTTAAATATTTATTAATTTGCTTTTATTGGAAATAAAACAATCAAATGAAATCACATTTCTCTGGAAAATCCATGAAATAAGGCCACCTTGCTTATGTGGACTGGGTGAAGTGTCAATGGGCATAATTCTAAAAGCAACATAATTTCCCTAAATCAACTGATATGCTTATGACTCTATTTTTTTTCTTTCTTATCACATTTAGTAAACTTGGCTTCAAGTTTACTAAGACACATTTCAACAACCAACAATAATTTCAATGCAACTGGAACCATTTCTTTGCATTTCTTGAAGATTATTGAAAGTTATCCCTCTCATAACTCTCCACTCCATCTCATGGTATTCCTTTCTCCATCTCCTCCAATTCTTACACCCAGAATCTATGCCCAAGTATCCCTCTCTCATTCTCCTAATGCTGCCTACACTGTCTCTCAACACATAGCCCAAACAATTTTTGGCTTCCCTTTTTTATTATGTAGATTAACAAGCAAGATTCCTTATATGTTAGAACTAACAAAGTGGGAGAAACTAAACAGACAAATACACATTTTGTTTCATTTGGGTACACACAGTGGGGAAAAGACTAGAATACTTACATGTTGGTAATTTTGGGGTTCATAAAATATTCTTTTATGCAATACAACTTTTCTTAAAATTTTATGCATGGCTTTATAGTTTAGTTACTATATTAAACTTTATTAAACTTAGGTCTCTTTTCCTTCCAATCTCAGAAGGACAGTATAACTCACTAGTTAATGTTAAAGGCTTTCATTGAGTAATAGGTCAATGGAACAAAAGAGAAAGTCCAAGCACAGACTCATAGATGTACAGCCACTTGATTAGCAACAAAAGTGCCACCGGAGTTCAGTAGGAGAAAGTATAGTCCTTTCTGATAAATAGTGCTTGCACAATTTGATACCATGTGGAATAAAATTTAACATTGACCTTTACCTCACATAATACACAAAAATTAATTTGAGATGGATCATAGACCTTAATGTGAAAGGTAGAACAATAAGGTTTCTTTAAAAACATATAGGAGAATACCTTCATATATTTAGAGATCAACAAATATTACTAAATATATATGTGTGTGTATATATATCTAACAATATAAAGAAGCACTACTATAAAAGATAGAATTGATATTTGAAATAACATATTCAATAACAGCTGCAATTTATCTGAGTCTTTTTATTAGCTACATTTTGTATTTATTAGAGATTTACAGTGTATTGTGAATGACTACTCATATGGATCCAATGCTCACACACAGAAAGCCTTAAATTTCACATTGATTTCGTGGTTGTATTACACTTGTAAAATAACAGACGCTTTCCTAACTAACGATTTATGAGAAAAAAAAGAAAAGTCAGTCATGCTTTTAGATATTTTCAGTATTTTCCTTTAACGGCTTTGCTGTAGACATCTTTGCCACAAACATTTTGCCTCAAACCTTTCCATCATGTAACTAATCCACCATAAGGCAATTTTATTGTAAAAAAAAGATAAAATCATGAAAAATAAAATATATTAAAAAGGACATAACAAAATTAAAAAGTCATCATTGTTAAAAGCAAAATTTGAATACGTTTAAAATGTTTCAGTTGTAGATTCATGGCAATACTACACAAATAACCAATTTTATTTTGTGGATTGTACCTAAGCAGTTGTCTTCATTCCATGGAATTTGTGGGTTCAATTCTGTGCCCTCAAAGAGGACCCTTGGCCTCTCTTTCCTCTCAATGTAGTGTGTTGCAAAATAAAGAACCAACTCTTGGGGCAAATCATTGTCATCAGCAAGAAAGGCTAACTGTTTTAAGACCACCACTACCACCACATCTATGCATCACTGTATAGACTGTTATGAGAGCTAGCGAATATTTATATATAATATAAAAATGGGTGCAACTGTGAGAACTTTGTCAATGGAGAAATGAAACCAAACTGACAACTAGCTTGAATGTATTAAGTCAGCCAAAGGATGTTGATTCGTCAATGGGGAAATGAAACCAAACCAAAAAATAAAATAAAATAACCTAAAAATACTGTCAACCAAATATTTGATCTTTTTACAGCACTTGATTAATTTATCAATGAAGAAATGAAAGTAAACAAACAAAAAACAAATTGTCAACCAGTTATTTGATCCTTTTTATGACAAGATTGCCTTACGGTCAATTAGGTATGCAGTGAAAATATTTGCAGCAAAGATGCCGTGGGGAAAGAAATATATACCAATACCAGATAGACAAATTTTGGCAAGTCACTTTTTCATTTATGGCAATTAGTGAAAGTCTGGAATAAAGAAGATTCTGCGTCTTCAGCTTGTATCTCAGTCTGTTAAGAAGACCTATTTTTCCTTAGTTTGTGTAAACATGTGATGTACACTGGTGTTTGGAATCCTGGGAAGCTTAGATGCTGGGAGCCAAGAAGAAGAGCCTATCGAACATGAAGCATCTGAGAGTTGATCCTTAAGAAGTATAAATGTAGGGCAAAAAATAGAATGCAGTTTTGCTGCACAACAGAGCTATGATCATCACGTGGACAGTTGACATCCCCATGCCAGACCCTGTGCTAAGATCTGGATGTCTAATCCTATGTGTTAGATGTTATTAGTATTACGGCCCTCTTACAAAGAAGGGAACAAAGTCTCAGAGAGAAGTATCTTGCCCAAGGCATATAGCTGGTAAGTGGCAAAGAAAGGATGAGAAGAACCTCCAGATGTCTGGCTCTGAGCCCCAGCATTAAACCTCAGCTCTACCGCATTTCAGAAAACTAAACCGAGGGAAGGCTGCTGGCTGAGGAAGAGAGACTGGATTTATAAACCGGTCCTGTTTTAGTTGTAATCACTGTTAACTTCGAAATGGAGGGCATGAAAACAAAAGAAGATGATGAGAATCTGTGGAAGAAGTCAAAATGGATAAGACAGTATAAAGAAGAGAGGTCGGTAAATCAAATGTGTTACACAAACTTTAGCTTGGAAGAAAGCTATTAAATTAATACATAAAATAAGAATCATGGTGTCACAAGGATTCTGGAAATTGTCTACCTTATCCTCTTTTCTGATAGTATAATTCAATGTATAATTGCACAAATGCAGGATCTGCATTTTACTTAAAAACTTCCCTGTTTTAAGACAATGGGGAAGTGAAACCAAACCAAAAATAAAGAACCTAAAAAAACTGTCGATCAACTATTTGATCTTTTTTTTTAATTAGAAAAATTTTTTCAGCTTTATCTAAATATAATAGACAATTAGTTGCTCATATTTACATTATACAATTCAATGAGTTTTCTTTCAATTATAGTTGGCATACAATAATATATCAGTTTCAGATGTACAGCATAGTGATGAGATCCACATAATTCACAAATCACCCCAATAAATCTAGTATCTTTCCCTTTATACATTTATTACATTATTAACCATCTTTCCCATGCTACACTTTACATCCCCCTGTCTATTCTGCAACTATCCATTTGTACCTCTGATAATCCCCTTACTTTTTTTCGCCATCCTCCCAACCCCTCTCCCATCTACCAGCCTTCAAAATATTCTCTGTATCTGAGTTTATTTCTGCTTTTGTTGTTGTTGTTGATTTTGTTCTTTACATTCCACATGTATGTGAAATCATGTGATATTTGTCTTTCTCTATCCAACCCATTTCATTCAGCACAATAACTTCTAGGTCCATCAAAGCAATATCTTTTTCCATCCCCTTCCTTTAAGTCTGTGTGTCTTTTAATCTGAAATGAGTCTCTTGTAGGAAGCATGTAGGGGACCTGTTTTCTTATCCTTTCATCCTCTCTATCTTTTAGTTGGAGCACTAAATTCTTTTCCATTTGAGGGAGATACATATTGATAGGAATGTAGTTGTTACCATTCTTTATTCCTGTTTTTGATATATGTTTTTTCTTCTTAAATAAATCCCTCCAACATTTTCTGTAATACTAGCTTGGTGGTGATAAATTCTTTTAGCTTATTTTTGTCTGAGAAGCTCTTTATCTGTCCTTTGACTCTAAATAATAGCTTGGCTGGATAAATTATTCTTGGTTGTAGATCCTGAGTCTTCATTATGCCGAGTATTTTGTGTCAAGCCCTTCTATTCTGCAGTTTCTTTTGAGAAATCACCTGCCAGTCTTATGTGTGCTTCCTTGTAGGTAAGTAACTGCTTTTCTGTTGCTGTTTTTAAGATTCTCTCTTTGCATTTAACCCTTGGCATTTTAATTATGATGTATCTTGGTGTGGGCCTCTTCAGGTTCCTCTTTCTTGGGACTCTCTGAGCTTCCTGGGGTTGTATGTCTATTTCCTTCACCAGGTAAGGGAAGTTTTCAATCATTATTTCTTCAAATAGCTCTTCAACACCTTTTTTTTCCTTATGGTACATACCCCTATGACACGGATATTTTTGCATTTAATTGTGTCCCTTAGGCTAGTTAAATTATTATGATATTATTGGCTTCTTTTTTTTGTTATTCTGATTGAGTGTCCTTGGCTTCCCCATTCTCTATATAGGTGGTTCAATACTCTTTTTTATCCACTCTGTTGATTCCTTCTAATATATTCTTTTTTTTTTTTATTCTTCATCTTAGATAATGTGTTCTTCATTTCTTACTGGTTCCTTTATTTTACGTATTAATTTAACAGCTTTCTTCCAAGCTAAAGTTTATGTAACACATTTGATTTACTGACCTCTCTTCTTTATACTGTCTGTGTGAGATACAATATAATATTGTATCTCAACTACTGTTGAGATACAATATTATATTAGTTTCAGGGGTACAACACAGTGATTAGAATTTGTATAACTTATAAAATGATCACACTGATAAATCAAGTACCCATCTGACACCATACATAGTTATTACAATATTATTGACTGTAGTCCCTATGCTATATTCTAAATCTCCATGACAATCTTATAACTATCATTTTGTACTTCTTAATCCCCTCCCCCATCACGCATTCCCCAATCCCCAATCCAGCAATAATCAAAATGCTCTCTATATCTATGAATTTCTTTCTTTTTTTCTTTTGTTTATTCTGTTCTTTAGATTTCACATACAAGTGAAATCAAATGTCATTTGTCTTTCTCTATCTGACTTACTCCACTCAATGCAATACCCTCTAGGTCCATCTATTTTGTTGCAGATGGCAAGATTTCATTCTTTTTTTATGGCTGTATAGATGTACCATCGTATAGATATACCACCTCTTCTTTATCCATTCATTCTATGATGGACACTCAGGTTGTCTCCATATCTTGGCTATTGTAAATAATGCTGCAATGGACATATAAATTCGGATATCCCTTCAAAGTAGTGTTTTGGGTTTCTTTGGATAAATATCCAGGAGTCGGATTACTGTGTCCTTCTTCATCTCTTGTTACAGTCTTCATTTTAAAGTCTATTTTGTCTAAGTATTGCTACTCTAGCTTTTTTGTTTGTTTGTTTCTGTTTTCATGAAATATTTTTTTCTATCTCCTTACTTTCAGTTTGTGTGTGTTTTTTGATCTGAAGTGAGTCTCTTGTAGGCAGCATATGTAATGGTCTTGTTTTCTTATCTATTCATCAACCTTATGTCTTTTGATTGGAGCATTTAATCCATTTACATTTAAAGTAATTGTTGATAGATACACTTATTGCCATTTTATTTTTTCTATTTTCTCCTTCTTCTCCTTCCTCTTTTCTCCTTCTTCTCCTTCCTCTTTTATTCCTCCTCCTCCTCCTCCTCCTCCTTCTCTTCTTCTCCTCCTCCTCCTCCTCCTCCTCTTCCTCCTCCTCCTTTTCTTTTTTTTTTTTTTTTTTTTCCTCCTCCTCCTCCTCCTTCTTCTTCTTCTTCTTCTTCTTCTTTCTTCTTTCTTCTTCTTTCTTCATGTCCCTTTAACATTTCTTATAATGCTGGTTTAGTAGTGAACTCTTAACTTTTTCTTGTCTGGGAAGCTCTTCATCTATCCTATTGTAAATGATAGTATTACTGGGTAGAGTAATCTTGGTTATAGGGCCTTACTTTTCATCACTTTGAATATTTCCTGCCAGTCCCTTCTGGCCTGTGAAGTTTCTGTTAAGAAGACAGCTGACAGTCTTATGGGATCTCCCTTGTAGGTAACTAGATGCTTCTCTCTTGCTGATTTTAAGATTCTCTCATTGTATTTATCCATAGGCATTTTAATTATAATGTGTCTTAGTATGGGCCTGTTTGGATTCATCTTGTTTGGAACTTTCTGTGCTTCCTGGGCTTGTATGTCTATTTCACTCACCAGATTAGGAAAGTTTTCCGTCATTATTTCTTCAAATAAGTTTTCAATTACTTGCTTTTTCTCTTCTCCTACTGGTATCCCTATAATGTGAATATTAGTATGCTTGATGTTATCCCAGAGGCCCCTTAAACTCTCATTTTTGTGTGTTTCTTTTTTCCTTTTGCTGTTTTGATTTGGTGTTTCTGCTACTTTATCTTCAAAATTGCTGATTGGACCCTCTGGTTCATCTGATCTATTATTGATTTTCTCTAATGTAGTCTTCATTTCAATTATTACATTCTTCATTTCTTTTCCTTTTTTCTCTTTTTTACGCCTACAGCACCTGGTCTTCCTAGGTGGTCTCCCATCCAATGACTAACCAGCCCAACCCTACTTAGCTTCCAAGATCAGACGAGATCAGGCATGTTCAGGGTGACATGGCCGTAGCATTCTTCATTTCTGACTGGTTATTTTTTATGTTTTCTATCACTATTTTATGTTGGTTATCTATTTGTTGAAGTTCTCACTGAGATTATTGAGCATCCTTATAACCAGCGTCTTGAACTCTGTGTCTGGTAGATTGTTGTCTCAATTTTGTTTAGCTCTTTTTCTGGAGCTTTGTTCTGTTCTTTCATCTGGCGTATATCTTTGTTTCCTTGTCTCCCCAATTTGGCTGCCTCCTTCTGTTTATTTCTATGTATTAGGTAGATCTGCTATGTCTTCTGGTCTTAGTAGAGTGGCCTTATGTAGTGGGTTCCTGTGGAGCACAGTGGTGCAGTCTCCCTGGTCACTCGAGCCAGGTGCTCCAGTAGTGTCCCTTGTGTGAGTTGTGTGTGCCCTCCTGTGTTAGTTGAGCCTTGATTGCTGTTTGCATGTCAATGGGAGGGATTCACCCTCAGGCTGATTGGTTGTGAGGACTGGCTGTGACAACAGTGGAGGAGATTTTGTGCAGAGGCCAATGCTATTGAGCAGTTTACTTTTGCAAGGGCTCTGGAGCTTGTGAAATCTTCCCTTTGGGTGTATTGTTTGTGGAGGTGTTTGGATGGTGTTCTGTTGTGGTCTAAAGCTGGCCACCAAATGTACTGGTTTCTGGAGTCTCTTGGGAGGATGTCTGTTGCAGGCCAAAGTCAACCGCTACCTGCGCCCTGCCTGGGGCCACTTGGTAGGAGCTACAAAGTGATTGTAGTTGCAGATTGTTGACACTTGTGTTGGACTTGTAGGTGCCTGGGAGAGGCTAATTTGTGAACCAAGGCTGGCTTTTACTAATGCCAGCCTTGGGGCTTCTCAGCAAGTGATACAGGGCACGTTGAGGCCAAATGCTATTTGTTGGGGATTTGTAAACCTTTGAGAGATTCTAGGAAAATCTTTAGTATGAGCCAATATAAGCCATTTGTATGGAAAAGACAGTAGAAGTTGCTTTAATGGGCCCACAAGTTGGGTAGTTTAAGGTCTCAAGGAATCACCATGGTGGGCAAATTGTGTTAGCTAGGTTGATGGGGACTCAGATATGGCTCCTGGATATATCTGCACAGTGGGTGAGGGAAATGTCCAAAAAAGAACAATGACTTCTGCCAACATGTCTATCTGGGAGAAAGCTTCCCATTTAAGCCAGACCATTCACTTCCTCTCCATATCTCTTTGGTGCCTTTCAATGTTCTGCCCCAGCACTGGAGCTCAGAGTAAGTGAGTCCATCAGCAAGTCATAGACCCTTTAAGAGGAGCACCTAGGATTCCAGTAGCCCTCCATCTCACTCAGCCAGAATCCCTGCTGGTTTTCAATGACAGAAGTTGTAGGGACTTTTCTTCCTGGCACTGGAACCCTGGGCTAGGAAGCCTGGTATGGGGCTGGAATCCCTTGCTCCTCAGGGGAATCCCCTATAGATGAGATATCCCTCCCAATTTTTAACTGCCACACACATGGGTTTGGGACTAGCCTCTTCCACATCTCTGCCCCTCCTACCAGTCTCAATGTGGTTTCTTCTGTATATCCTTAGTTAGAAGACTTTTGTTCATCTAGAGTCCAGGTGGTTCTCATTGATGGTCGTTCTATAGGTTAGTTGTAATTTTGATGTGGTCATGAGAGGAGGCGAGCACAGCATTTACTTACTCTGCTATCTTGACTAGAACTCTGAAAACTTTAGCATTTTTTTTTTTTAGAAAGCATTAAAAAGCTTTTAATAAAGGAAATATGTACTGTGTCAATGACCCAAGGCAATAGACCTTGGACAAGATATTTAAGGTCTCTATGAAGCCTTGGCTTTCTTTTCTGAGTATCTACTTTAATTGGGTGATTATGAAAATTAAAATAGATAATATGGATATTTAGTGCTGTCTTGTTCTTGCTTTAAACAACTAATTTTCTTTTAAAAATATCAACATCATTAGAAAGAAAGTCTTCCTATTTGCCATATAGTTACCATGATGTACCCATGAAGTCACCATTTTCAGCACTCTTCAGTTTTTTGTGTGTGGATCCAGAAAGAGCTGAAGTAGAGCTTAGGGCCATCAGGTCTGTGCAATTTCTTGTCTAAGCCCACACTGTGAGTGTAAGTCAGAGGCTTGACCAGAACTGAGATCTCTAAACTTTCTGGGAAGAATTGCCCACCCCAGCACTTGGCCTTTCACCAGTTAGAGAGAGTGTTTAATGGAATTGTAAGCAAGTGAGCATCACCAGATTATTCTTGGGCATCAGTGGCAATATGGGCATTGGTGGCAATAATGATGCCATTGACCCACTAAAGGAAAAAGACTTTAAGTTACTTCTCCTATAGTTATCAGTGGCATTTATTTTAGAGACAGCTCTACAGATTTGGGGTAGCATGTGGCCAAAACCTTGAAGTAAATAGTTTGCAAAATGAACAAATTTATTTTCCTGGTTTTATCAATGTCTATTTTGCTAGTATTCTAGAAAATAGATGAGATACCTTGGGAATTACAATTTTTAAAAATGCTTAAAATGTGGATTTTTTTTTGTTTTGCTTTCAAATAAAATATATTATAAAATAGTTGGAATGAAAAAAATATTCTAAATTTATAAATCATCCGTATCTTATAACTTAAAGACAACCATTCAATATTTTGGCATATTTCTTTGTCTTTTTGCATATATATGTTATATTATATTTATGTATATGTTTACACACATTTTACAATATAGGAAATCATCTCGTATATACAATATTATTTGGCTTTAAAAATAATATTACAGCATTAGCATTACTACAATTTATGAAATATCATTCAAAAAACTTCACTGTGTAATAGTCCATTATATCAGAGGTCCTCAACAGTTTTGGCACCAGAGACTGGTGCTACTATGAGAATCTAATGCCTGATGATCTGAGGTGGAGCTGAGGTGGTGACGCTAGCTAGTGCTGGGGAGCAGCTGCAAATACAGATAAAGCTTCACTTGATTGCCCACCACTCACCTCCTGTTGTATGGCCTGGTTCCTAAAAGGCCACAGATCCATACTGGTCCACAGCCTAGGGATGGGGGAATCCTGCATTATATGACTGATCCATGATTTATTCAATTTATTTAACCAACACTCACTGCTTCAGATGATAAAAATTATCATTTTGCCACAGGGCTCCATCTTATAGAAAGAAATGATGCATCTCCAGTAGTGCCTAATATATATTATTTTCTGGGGATTCACTCTTTTCATGCACAGGGGGGTCAAGTTCTATTTATATAGCTAGAGATCAAAAGATAGTTCAGTGGTTTAAATACCTGCAGTGGCAGATATACAAGAAATGACAGCAAAAAAGAACTTTTACTGAGTCTCTGTTTCTCTTATGATTTCTAAACTTTGTCTTGAAGCGGGTAACATAGTGACTGATGTGTTTGCCAAAGGAGATAAATACTTGGTAAGTTTTTACCTTGATTCTTGTATTTACTTTTTCACTCACATATTCCCAGAGGATCCTAAAGAAGTAAAAGCCCAGTTGGTGAATGAATTATTTTTCATTCCATAAACTAATCTCCTACCATGTGTTGCTATTCTCCTTGGCCACGCTGAGTTGTACACAAATAATTCTAATGTGAGAGGAGATCTGTATTTATAGTTGAATAAAAGGGATATTCAAACTAATTTAAATGTAAGCTCTTTTAATAAATCTTAAACATACCTAGCTCTGTTTTTATTTTTAAAGATGAAGTATCTATTGATTTTTTTTCCATTAAAATGTTTTTCTGGCATTGCACAGGTTTGCCTTGAGCCAGCCACAATCACTGGCCTATGCCACTTCTCGCACTTGGCCACCCCAGCTGTGAGCCCCAGCAGGCCCTCTAGGGATGGATTTATGAAGGACTTTCTGTTCACTGCTAGTCTCAGGATCCATGGAATAGTTGAGGATAAGAATAATTGACTACAAAACACTAATAACTACAAGCATCTCAGTATTTACTCAAAGCACTCAAAAGAAATCATGTGCCAAACTACACTACATTCTAGTGTGGTGAGGATGTATATGGACTAGATTTTAAGGAGATCAAATGGAAATGAAGTAGAATTTTGTCTGGGGAAGGAGTGAGAAGGATACAGGAGGGGCAAAGAAGGATATCTAATCACTTAACTTTGTGTTAGTATTTTCCTTTTTTTAATAAAATGGCAGCCAAAGAGAACAAACAGCCCAACTTGGAGTATGTTCCTGGGTTGCACAGAAAAATCAGCTCCAAAACTGAACTCTGTACTGACTATTTGAAGGGTATTTTCTCACTAAATTTTGCTACGTGTGGCTTACCAGAAGCCATAGGACCCTCTCTCTCTGTCTGTGGTTGCCCCAGACAACTTTCAGCTCACTTTTACAGTTAAGCAATCTCCTTTAGCATGGAGCCACCCAATGGCAAGGCAATTCCAGGAAGGAGAGAGGTCTCGACAAATGTTCGGCCTCAGCACCAAGAAGCCATTATTAACCACATGCTTTATTTCCTCTTTTTTCCTATAATGGATATTTCTCAGATGGTTATGTGAAAGTTAATCTTATACTTTCCCTCTTCCTCTATCTTATTGGTAAGAGAATGTTTGGCTGTGCTAGAGCTAGACAGAGGCAACTGACTGTGGGGGTGTACTTGAGGATTCTGGGCTTCAGGTACTTCTAAGAATAAGAGTATTTTGCTAAGATTCCTTATCCAAATGTAACACACACACACACACACACACACACACACCCTTTTCAGAACTCAGCTATAGCATGGGTAAGAAACAAGCCTGAACAACCTTTTTAAACTACTACACTGCAAGCCAAACGACCATAGTGCAGAGTATGAATGAACTCAGAACAGCTGGTGTATTTATGCATTTTCTCAGAACCACAATGAAAGCTTCTGACTTGATTGCCAAAAATGAAATTCTTTTTTATTTTATTCTTTGTCTCACAATGATCATGACCAGCATATAAATAAGTTCTGGGTGACACCAGTGATTCAGAAAGCTAACTTTGGAATGACAAGAGCAATGACTTTCATCACTCATTTCAACCCAGAGAATATACCCAGGCCCTATTTACAAAATTGTCTGACATAAATGCAATTGCACAAATAGGCTTACCAAAAGATTCAGCTTGAATCAAAAGACTTGTTCATATAACTACTTTAAAAAATGGCTATATTCTAGAATTAGACAATGTCCATGCTCTTTTTTTTTTAAGTTTATTGGGGTAACATTGGTTAATACAATTATATAATTTTCAGGTGTACATTATAATTAGACATCTGTATATTTTATTGTATGTTTACCACTCAAAGCCCAATTTCTCTTTTACCCACTTCACCCTCCCTCCACTCCCCTATATTTGATCCCCTTTAACCATCTACGTCCCCCTCTTCTCTCACCCCTTACCCTATGATAACCAGTAGTCTATACTCCATGTCCATGAGTCTCTGTTTGTTTGTCCTGTTCATTTATTGCTTTTAGGTTTATACTCCACATATAAGTAATATTATGTAATTTTCAACTTTTTCTCTCTGGCTTATTTCGTTTAACATGATTATCTTAAAGTCCATTCATGTTGTTGCAACTGGCAGTATTTCATCTCTTCTTATGGCTGAGTAATATTACATCGTATATATGTACCACAGCTCCTTTAGCCAATCATCTATTGTAGGACACTTTAGTTGCTTCCATGTCCTGGCCATTGTGAATAGTGCTCTATGAACATTTATGTGAAAATATGGATTTTCAGATATGGATTTTCAACTTTTGGGGGTAAATACCCAGTAGAGGGATTGCTGGATCATATGGTAGATCAATTCTTAGTTTTTTGAGGAAACTCCATGCTGTTTTCCATAGTGGCTGTACCAATTTGCAGTCCCACCAGCAGTGTATGAGGGTTTCTTTTTCTCTACATCTTCTTCAACGTCTGTTATTACGTGTCCCATCGATTACAGCTATTCTAACAGGTATGAAATGGTATCTCATTGTGGCTTTGATTTGCATTTCCCTAATAGCTAGCAATGTTGAGCATCTTTTCAAATATTTGTTGGCCATTTGTATGTCTTCTAGGGAGAAATGTCTGTTCAGGTCCTCTGCCCATTTATTGATTGGATCATTTGTTTTTCGTTGTTATTGAGTTGTATGAGTTCTTTGTATATTTTGGATATTAGGCCCTTATCAGAAGCATTGCTTGCAAATATATTTTCTCATTTGATGGTTGTCTCTTTACCTTGTGGACAATTTCTTTCACTGAGCAGGAGCTTTTTAGTTTGTTGTAGTCCCATTCATTTATTTTCGCTTTTACTTCTCTTGCTTTTGAGGTCAAGTTCATAAAATCTTCTCTAAGTCCAAGGTCCTTGAGTTTAGGTCCTGTGTTTTCTTCTATGTATTTTATCGTTTCAGGTCTTATATTCAGGTCCTTGATACATTTTAAGTTAAGTTTGGCATGTGGTGATAGACAACAGTCGAGTTTCATTCCATTGCAGGTGGCTTTCCAGTGTTCCCAGCACCATTTATTGAAGAGGTTTTCCTTTCTACACTGTATTTTTTTTGCTTTTTTGTCAAAAACTATTTGCCCATATTTATATGGGTTTACTTCTGGGATCTCAATTCTGTTCCACTGGTCGGTGTGTCTGTTTTGTTGCCAATAGTATGCCGTTTTGATTATTGTCGCTTTGTAGTTTAATTTGAAGTTGGGCAGAGTGATTCCTAGAGTTTCGTTCTTTTTTCTCAGGATGGCTTTGGCAATTCAGGGTCTTTTGTGCTTCCATAGAAATCTGATGATTTTTTGTTCAATTTTTTAAAAAATGCCGATGGCATTTTGATGGGGATTGCATTAAATCTGTATAATGCTTTAGGTAATATGGTCATTTTACCTATGTAGCTTCTTCCAATCCAAGAACACGGAATATCTTTCCATTTCTTTGTGTCTTCTTCAATTTCTTTTAATAGGGTCTGGTAGTTTTCATTATATAGGTCCCTCACATGTTTCGTTAAATTTATTCCTAGGTATTTTATTCTTTTGCCTGCAATTGCAAAAGAAATTATTTTTTCCACTTCTTTTTTTGACACTTCATTATTAGAGTATAGGAATGCTATGGGTTTTTGAAAGTGATTTTGTATCCAGAAACTTTACTGTATTTGCTTATTGTTTCTAGGAGTGTTCTTGTAGAGTCTTTAGGGGTTTCTATATAGAGAATCATGTCATCCACAAATAGTGACAGTTTGGTTTTTTTGTGTCCTATTGGGATGCCTTTTATATCTTTCTCCTGTCTAATTGCAATTGCTAGGACCTCCAATGTTATATTGAATAACGGTGGTGATTGTGGACAGCCTTGCCTTGTTCCTGATCTTAGAGGGAAGGTTTTCAGTTTTTCACCATTAAGCGTAATGTTGACTGAAGGTTTGTCATATATGGCCTTTATTATATTAAGGTATTTTCCTTCTATACTGACTTTGATCATAAATGGTGCTGTATCTTGTCAAAGGCTTTTTCTGCATCTACTGACATGATCATATGATTCTATTTTTTAATTTGTTTATGTGGTGTATCACAGTAATCAATTTGCATGTGTTGAAACATCCTTGTGCCTCTGGGATGAAGCCCACTTAATCGTGGTGTATAATCTTTTTAATATGTTGCTATATTTGGTCGGCTAGAATCTTATTTAGGATTTTTGCACCTGTGTTCATGAGAGATATTGGTCTGTAATTGTCTTTTTTTGTGTGTTATCTTTACCAGGTTTTGGTATCAGAGTAATATTGGCCTCATAAAATGAGTTGGGAAGTATTGCCTTCTCTTTGACTTTTTGGAAGAGTTTGAGGAGAATACATATTAAATCTTCTTTGAGGAGAAAAAAAAATGGCATAGATGATAGAGGCTCTGTTCATCCAACTGGCGACCAAATCAAATTTGTGACAGTAATAAGGCGCAGCAGCAGGGAAAAATCACCTGGGATCTAGATGAACAAGCCATACAACTAGGGATAAGTCCAGGAAGTCACCCTGCAACGGCAGAAGATAGGTCGGGGAGAGGATGTAGGACTGTCTGATCCCAAATGGCTAAGACAGAGGTGGAAGCAGGGGCAGTGACAGTAGCAGACGCTTCGTAAAGGGGCCATGTCCACAAACCGATTTTTGCGGTGCCAGACCTGCTCTCTCTGAGCACCAGTGAGGCTCTGG
>NW_006436669.1:556662-582850 GCF_000325575.1 Pteropus alecto
CAACAATGGATACTATGACAGTGTTTTGGTCTGTTTCTCCCTTCAGTTCTGTTAGTAATTGCTTTACCTATTTTGGGGCTCCCTGATTGGGAGCATGGATATATAATAAGTGTTATGTCTTCTTGGTGGATGATTTCCTTTATCATTATGAAATGTCTCACAGTATCTTTTTTTACCTTTTTGATTTTGAAGTCTATTTGTCTGATATGAGTATCGCTCCTCTTGTTTTTCTCTGAATGCCCTTATCTTGAAATATCATTTTCCACCCTTTTACTTTGAGTCTGTATTTGTCTTTGGAGCTGAGATGTGTCTCTTAGAGGAAGCATATGGTTGGGTTTTGTTTTTTGATCCAGTCTCAACTCTGTGCCTTTTTATTGGTGATTTCAGTCCATTTACATTTAGGGTAATTATTGAAATATGAAGTCTTCTTATAGCCATTTTATCTTTTGCTTTCTGGTAGCTCGGTGTTTCCATTGCTTCCTTGTCCTTGTGCTTCTGTTTTCTTTGTTTTGGTTGGCTTTTGTAGGTTTTGCCTCTGATTCTTCTTGTTTTATGTTATATACTTCAGTTCTGAATCTTCTGTGTGCGCTTACTATTATGAATATGTAAAGAATAGTTATATATATATTAGTCATCCATTTTCTTCTACATGTGCCTTATCTCCAATCCCCTCTGTGAATTTGGATCTTTGAATCCTCCCCTTTTCAGTCATTGTTATCTCAATTTGTTCCTATGTATATTGAACGTTCATTACTATCTTGTTATAACAATTTTCTTCTTATTATTTAAGCTTATAATGCCCTGTTCTCAGTAAGAATTGCACTCCTCTGCTTGTATTTGCCTGATAATCACTTTACTTCTAATTTTGTATTTTTTTTTTTTTGTCATTTTGTTTTAGGCGAACTGACCCTTTTCAGTATTTCCTATAGTGCAGGCGTCGTAGTGAAGAATTCCATCAATTTTTGTATGTCTGGAAGGGTCTTAATTTCTCCTTCATATCTAAAGGGGAACTTAGCTGGATACATTATTCTAGGCTGGTAGTTCTTATCTCTTAATAGTTTAAATATTTGATTCCATTCCTTTCTGGCTTGTAAGGTTTGCCCTGAGAAGTCCGAAGACAATCTAATGGGTTTTCCTTTATAAGTTGCCATTTTCTTCTCCTTGGTTGCCCTGAGAATTTTATCTTTGTCATTGATTTTTCATAATTTTAATACAATATGTCTTGGTGAAGGCTTTTTTGAGATAATTGGGTGTTCTGTTGACTTCTTGAATTCCAAGCTCCAGCTCATTCTTTAGATTTGGGAAATTCTCGTCAACTATTTGTCCGAAAATGCTTTCTAGTATCTGCTCCTTTTCTTTGCCTTCGATAATGCCCGTTATTCTTATGTTTCCTCTCCTGATGGTATCAACTAGTTCTTGAATTTCTCTTTCATTATTTTTCATTCTTTGGTTTTTCTCTTCTTCTTTCTGCTTTATTTTTAGATTTCTGTCTTTGATATCTCTGATCCTTTCCTCCATTTTGTCGACTCTATTTCTCAAGTTTGCTATTTCATTTTTCAACTCTTGCAGTATGTTCTTCATCTCCAGAAGTTCTATTTGGTTCTTTTTGAGGGTTTCCATCTCTTTACTTTGCTCATCTACTTGTTTTTTCAATTCCTGAAATTGTTGATATGACTCATTTCAGAATTCACTGAGTTTTTTTCAGAAGTAGCATCTTGAATTCTCTGCCACTTAAATTGCATATTACTATGTCTGTAAGCTTGTTTTCTGGAGATTTTTCTCTTTCTTTCTGAGATGCCTTGTCGCCTTGGTTGTTCATGGTGTTTAATGGGCTATTTCTCCGCCTGGGCATTAATAGAAATGTATTCTGATTTTTTTTTTTTTTTTTACAGTAAGAAGATTATATAAAGGTCTCTCTTTAGCCTGCTTCAAAGAAGGCGCTTTTCTTTTGGTTTCCAGTAGGTGTCGTCTAAGCCTTTTGGATCCCTGATTTATATAAAGCCTTAAAAATGACTTTTTATTTTCTGATAGATATTTAGTCATGCTCGCTAGCCTCAGTTTCAGTTCCTGTCAGTGTTAGCAACAGTTTCGTTAGTGTTTGCTCAGATTCTCCTGGGGCTCTGTGGTGATTGGTCTCAGAGGGTATGGGGAAGGGACCCTCTGGCTTAGGGTTTGGGGCTGTGGCTAAGCCTTGGTTTTGCAGCCATGGCGGTTAAAAATCAACTGTTGTTTTTCTATCTTCTTGCTTCTCTGTCTTCTTCCCTGATGACTGGGCCCTGCCACAGCCGGCCACGGACAGCTCACAGCTTTCTCAGGCAGGGCTGTATAGGGAACTCACTGCTCCTTCTCACCTCCCCCTCCTCCTACAGGTAGCTCCGGCAGTTGTGAGAGGCAGCTTTTTTATTCCTCCCAGTCCACCTCCTGCCACCCGGGTTTATGATCTGTGGTAGCTCATATGCGCAGATCCCACGCTCAGATGTGCTGGTGTGCAGTTTGTGTGCTTTTTGTTGAGTTTTAGATGTTCAGCTTATTGTTGTTTCAAGGGGAGAGATCTGGGGGCATCTCTCACTCCACCATGTTTCCAAATGTACTCTAGAATTGTGTACTTTAAAATGTGTTAGTGTGTTCCCTTTTGAAAGCCCTAGATTAAAGCCCCTCTTTACAAAAGATTAGTGGTTAGCTGTTTTACACGGATTATTTTTATACGAGATTGGCCAACTCTTCAACATTTTTTTTCCTATGTCAGGAGAATGACCTCAGTAATTTCTCTTCTATTTTTCTATAGAATTATAACTTGTATATTTACGTATTAGGCTCCAATGCAAGTCATTAAGCATTTGGATCTCTATCACAGATGCACAGACATAGAGATTAGAAAGCATTTTACATTCTTTGTTTGATTGATGGGGTGGGCAGCAGGTAGTCAGGAGTGAGTGAGAGTCTTCACATCAGAACTGTGTTTGCTACATGCAATCTGGAAAACATAGCCATAAACCCTGCCTGGAAATTGCAAGTCACATTCCAGGGAAGCATGGAATGAGAAAAGGATAAACTTAGCAATAATAATTCTTACTGGATCCTGGTAGTATAGGCATAATTACCAAAAAGAATGCGTTTTAGGAAGAACTTTCTCATAAAAAAATAGTCACCATCAAAGAAATAGACATAGAAAGATATATACATTTTGTTTTCATGCATGTAAAGTTCAAATTAAACAAAACTCAGCACTCTTTCAGGGACATATTAATAAATGGTACAGCTAAATTCAGTGTAGTGGTTCCTGCTAGGAGATTTCCAGGTTCTAGTTCTTAATCTGAGTGGTGGCTATTTAGGTGTTTACTCTATAATTATTAATTAAATGATACATAAAATTTTTATACATTTTTTTTCTGAGTGCATGTTTTATTTCATGATTTTAAAAAAGAATATTTAAAAAATAGCTATATTAATTATCCCTAGGAAGGTGAACACTGTCTCATGGATGAGACTTGGGCACCATTGACTATTTAGTGACTAGCATACTCTGAGTTGTACCAGAGTGAAGTTCTCACTTGGAGATCCCTGAAAGCCCTTTATATTTAGAATCAGAGGCTGAGAGAGCCACTTACCTTGATGCTGACTTCTCTGTGGCAGTCCTGGACAACAGGCAGCAAGGATGAGAGCTGGAATGAGAAGGGCTGAATAAAAGGTATGGGAGCAAGATAAAGGAAAGGGAAGATACAGTGCAGTCTAGGGAGACCAGAGGTCACAGTGGGAGCCAAAGGTCAAGTAGGCAGAGCTACTAGTGATAAGAATAAGACCATGTGTCAAAAGGCAGGTAAGTAGAGTTCTGGACATCTATGAATATTGGCAAGTTTTCAGAATGGAAACTTAGAGCTCAGAAGATGTGAGGCTTAATCTCCTGGCATGGGCCCAATTAGCTAGGGAGGGAAAAACAGATGAGAACTTGAAATTGTCCACACCTGTCATGATAGCAGCACTTGTGGCCCCAGCAGCACTTGTGACAATATGGGAAATGAGAGAACAAGTGACCAGGAAGGATTGTTAAAGGACTCATTCATTCAAATGCTTATTGAGAGCTACCATAGGCCAGACACTATCCTAGGAATTGAAAATTCAGTGTAAACAAAGCAGTCTCTCCCTTCCTGGAACTTATGTTCTAGGAGAAAGTGAAAAAGCAGGAGAGACAGATGACAAATTAGTAATTATATAATTAAACAGGTAATTCCACATGGTATTATCAAGAAAATAATACAGAATAATAAAGAATGGCTTTGGGGATGAGGCACTGCTCAAGAATGATGAGAGGTACTCTTCTGGAGAAAGAACAAGTAGAGAAACCCACAAGATGAGATGTTACCAGCAGTCTGAAAGGAGTTGTTGAGGGCAGAAAGTGCAGAAAAAAGGCAGAGATGAGGCCTGTATATAAGGTTCAGCTATTAAACGTGGCTCGGGGCCAGGACTCCAGCTACCTGGGAAAACTGAAAAGGCTGGGTACAGCCCAGTCTTTAGAGACTGAGGTACCTAATATATTATCCACTGTGAGGCAGGCTTGGCAAAGCCCATCAGAGAACATAACTTCAAATGGGGCCAACCTTGAGCTTGATTCTAGGAACATGTCAGAAGTCAGAGCCAGGTCGCAGAGCCAGAAAATTCTCCATTGATCCCATTTCCTGAGCCAATCTTTTTTTCCAAGGAAGGCTCAGATTTCAGGTTTGGAGCTTTCACTGTGATGAATAACATGCCCCTTGAAGCACATTAAAGCTGTAGAATGCTACTGGATTCTCTCTTCTTGACTGCTGTATTTCAGTTGTCCTGGAGTTGTAGTACACAGAAACAGACAATGCAGAGCAAAGCCCCTTAGCCTCTAGAGAAGTCTGGAACACATTGTATTTGCCAATAGAGTACTTTTAAAGTCTACTTTTAGATTTTTAGAGTCTCCTAATAAGAGAGACATTCTAGAACACTGATCACTGAGAGCCATAGGATCATGCAGGATAAGGTTGTTGATCTCTTACAGCCTGTCTACCTCATGGCCTGCTTTTTTTTACAAATTCAAAACGAGCCCTTAGCTGCTTAAGTATACATTCTAGGAATGTCACTTAGCCTAATACAGTAGCCAGTTCTGGTTCTTAGATGTTAAAAGCTAAAAACTATTGAGAAGAAGGGCTAAGAGAATGAATCCAGCTGAATGGCCAGGACTGCTCTGTGAGAAATTGGAAGAAATTGCCACCCTGGAGAGTTCCTCCTCTTGCAGTGAGAGCTGAATCAGCTTGTCATATCCCTGGCAAGATTCTCACATAAATGGTTAGCTCAGTAATCTTCCTGTCCCACCTTATAGTTTTGTTGAGAAGTCAGATGAGGAAAGCTATAGATTAACTGTAAAGCATTATGGAAATATCAGTGATCAATATCATTATTATTTTATAATAATAAAGTGGTCCTATATTTTATAGTAGGACCACTTTACAATCAGTCTATTGTAGGCTTACAAGTTCAATGGTTCAATGAAAAAATAAACTGCTAGTCTAAAAGAACAGGGAGTGATATGGTGGTAAATGTTTAACAAACCACCCTCTAGGGAAAACAACCCTAGTTGTAGCACTTACCAATTTATGTGATGCAAATGCTACCTCCATGGCTGATATCTAGCTACTAATGCGATGCCACTAACCACAGAACTGGGAAGAGATGAGCACATGAGTGCAAGCTAGCCCTGGCACATCATTGGCTGGGCTAAGGACTAGGGTTCAGAGGTAAATAAAACAGTTTTTGCCACCATGGATTAATGTATGGACTGGTTGAGGCCATTAACAATCAAGTAAATAACTATAAAGTAGTATAACAAATACTCTAACAAAATCATATACTGATAGCAGATACATATGTTTGTTCCCCCAATGGGATCTGTGTTCTCACAGGAAACAAAGCCTTAGGCTAAGAAGATTTAGCTCTGATAGTAAAATGCAAGTATCAGCTACAAGTCAAGGAAGATCACGGGAAATTCTACCTGTAGTAGATAGCTGCCTACTTCTTTATGAAGACTGGCACTAAATATAATGACATTGTAACAGATTATATTCAGTGATCTCAGCTAGGTTAATGATAAATATCAGAGATCGTAAGTCAGAAAAAGGGTAATTAAAGCTCAGACATCTATGAGCTAGAAGACTTGCATCCCATCTACTTACATCTGCTGGTTCCTGCTGCTACCTATCAATACATTGGCTGAAGAAGGAGCACTAGCACTGGGGAGAAGCATGGAAGGCATGGAGGAAACTTAGGAACCAAGGGCAAAAAGAGGCAGACCCTATCAACATCTATCATCCTGCTCTTTTGAAGTCCATGAAATCTACTCATACCACAACCTCCTCCTGGGCAAATTTATTGTCTGTCAAAGTTTAAAACTCAATCACACCTTCAGTTATTTCAGCATCACACAGTCATTCTCTTTCTAGGCTCTTCTTTTAGCTCTCTGATTGCACCTTTCTCTCTCTTCCTCTTCTCTTTACATGTAGAGGCTTCCTCAAGGTTCACCTTTTTCTTACTTCTCTTTCCTTTCTATATTTTCAATGTCCCTTATTATTCTTCTGTGCAGATCATGCTCATCACTACTCACTTATCAAAACCTTCTCTTTCTCCTAAGCACCAGCTTCCTATTTGAATCACCTGGTGCACAACTCATTCTCTATGTCCTCTGGAACAGCAATTCAAACGACATGTCTGGAGTCAGACTTTTTGCCTTCCCTTCGGACTAGTTTCTCCTCTTTAAATCTCCATTAATAGTAATGGCACTATAGTTCTTTCAGCCACCAAAACTTGAACTCTCAAGTTATTTTTTTAAGGCTTCTCTTTCTCTAGTAACTCTTATTCAATTAACTGCTGAGTTTCTTTTTGTTCTCATTGGCACCAGTATCATTCAGGCTTTAATGATCTCTCATGGGGACTACCTCTCTCTTTTGGTAGCTGTTTCTCTCTGCCCCAATCTTGAACCTGTGGAGGGGGCTACCAATCACAGTACCCCTCTACCATAAAACTATGGTGACCCAAGCTTGGCCAACCAGAGTCCTTCCTTAAAGGTTTTTCAAATTAGAACTCAAAGAAAGTTTTTTTTTTTTAAAGTTTTATATTCTTTTTATCTTATAGGTAGAGTTATAAGCATGCGTTTTAAACCACTGGTAGCCATTAACCCTAATGTATGTAGAAATCTAAGAGAAAAAGTTGATAACACAATAAGGAGCAGTTATGAGAGCGCTTTGCTTCCATTCTAGTTCCATTTAACTGTAAGAGCAGCTCTACCCCTTTCTCCATTAAAAAATCAGTCCTTTATCTCACAATTGTATAAGTTTTTTTTTTTTTTTTCTCACAAAGCTGTTTGCTGGCACAGGGGAATGGAATCACATACATATTTTTAAAATGTAAATTAAAATATATGTTCTTGACCAAAAAGGAAGGCATATCATTTAAATACTGATGGGAATAGCACTCACATTCAACTTTAGGAGAAAGCAGAACTGGAATTTAATCACTCTTCCTCAGTAGATCTCCAGTGGTCTTTCTTAGAATGAGTGTCTTCTCAAACTGAGTGTAATTCTAGCATTGGAAGAGTTGAATCTTACAATCAACATGATTCCTAAAGCAAGCAAGCTCATTACCTCATTTGGTGTTCAACTGAAGAAACAGCCATTCTTTCTATGATCTTGGGAAAGCATTGAATTATAAAAGTGCCTTCCTAAAGGTTTTTCAAGAGTAATTTTTGGCTTTCCTTATTTTTCTTATCTATCTACTTCCAAAAAGAAGATGCGTCTTCATTGTACCTTCTTTATGTCACTTATACAACTTTGTAAATAATAACTTATTTGTTTTAGCCTCCTTTTCAGGTTATAAATTTGTGTTTTGGGTTTTTTGGGGGATAGATTTAGCTTACTTAACAAGTATCTACTGGTGTGTTTGTGTTATTCTATCTTTTTTTCTTTCTTTCTTTCTTTTTTTTTTTTTTTACAGAGAATGGCTGGAGGGAGCAGATAAGGCAGCCAGTAGTTAGTTTTAGGCTAAGGTTTAATTTCAGCCTCTGATGTGTGTGTATACGTGTTAAGCTATGCAAAACTCTCAGGTTCCTAGAAGCCACCTTAGTGAACCTGGTGGCTGTTCTGCTGGCACCCAGGAGCAGCTGACATCACTGTCACTGCCTGCCTTGTTTTTGAGCCTCCATGTGTAACTTCTTGGAGCAGCTAGCCCTCCTGTGGATTGTCACTTGTAAAAGAGGCATAGAGATTTGACTGCAGCCTCCCCCTCCACCCCCCGCCAATGTATTGGCAATGGAGTTACCAAGATCGTTAAGGCTATATCATTAACTCTTGCCCCAAGGAGCTTATAATCTAGTACAGTAGTTCTCAAACTTGGATGCAAATTGCAGTCACCTAAAAAGATTTTAATTCAATTGGTCTGGGATTTGTCAGGTACGTGAGAAATTTTAACTCCTTAGGAGATTGGATTGTGCAGCCAAAGTTGAGAAACATTCTTCTGGTAGACAAAAAGAAGCATACCATTTTAATATGATACTGAGGGTGCTATGGCTGAAGTAGTCACAGGGTGGTGTAAAAAAACAAGAGGAGAAGCAGACTTCCAAAGAGCCTCCACCCTGCATGTTAGAATCACCTGTGGAACTTATAAGATGTCCTGGCTATACCCTGAACTCATGGACTCAGAATCTCAGCTTGGCAGGGCATTGGTATGTTTAAGAAGCTCCCCCAGATGATTACGATGTCCAGAGATAGTTGAGAACCACTGGAACCCACCTAGGGAGCTATAATGAAGGAAGGAATCATGGAAGGGGTATCAACTGCATGGAAATTTGGAAAGTACATATGGGTAATTAGGGGAAAGGCAGTGTCATTCTACTTTGCTTCTTTCATAATGCCCACGCAGGCCCTAGAACATTGTAGTTACTCAATAAACTTCTGTTAAATAAATATTCAGTACATAAATTAACATTGAAAGTACATATGTGGAAACATCTGTGTTGGTTTCTTAGGGCTGCTGTAACAGGGTACTATGAACTGGGTAGATTAACACAACAGAAATTTATTCTCTCACAGTTCTGGAGGCTGGAAGTCCAGAATCCAGTTGTTAAGCAGGTTTGGTTCCTTTTTGGAAGCTTTGAGGAAGAATCTGCCTCTCTCCTAGCTTATGGTGACTGCCAGCAATCCTGGGTGTTTCTTAGCTTATAGATAAATCATTTTAATCTCTGCCTCCATTGTCACATGGCTTTGTTCTCTTTTATGTGTTTCTTTGTCTAAATTTCTCTCTTCTTATAAGGACACCAGTCATTGGATTTGGGCCCATCCTATTTTAGTATGACCTCATCTTAACTCAACTATACCAGTAAAGACCCCATCTCTAAACAAGGTCATAGTCAGAGATAGCTGGGGTTAGGATTTAAAAATATTTTGAGGGGGAAAGACACAATTCAACCCACATGGGCATCCCCAAATGTAGTGAGAAGCTGGTAGCCACAGAATGAGGAGGTAAGCAGAGGGAGGAGTGCTGAACTCATTCTGACCTTGTGCCCACTCTTACTGGATCTATTCGCTTAAGTGAGTGGGTCTGAAACATTTTCTACCTTATGAACTCCTAGTTTTTGCATTACTCTTCCACATATACCATATTGTTGATTTGCAAGGTTACACTTCTTATTGTTAGAAAGAAGTGAGAAATAGTCTCTAAACCGATTTAAGATTGTGTGACATCTTATTTTCTCCACCCGCATCTTCAGGCTCTGTGGTTTTAATTTTTGCTTTAGCTCTCACTAAAGTGGAACACACACTAACAGACTCAAGATATTTTGTGCTAAAACTGGGACAGTGCCCAGCAAAGTGGGACAGATGGTCACCCTATTCGTTTCTCATTTCTCACTCTGTCTTTATCTCCCCTTTCCAGTCCCCTTGTCTATCTTCTGTTTGGGTGTGCCTTGTTAGAAAGGATAAGGACACATGTGACATATTCAAAGCTAGATTAACAGACTAAGGAATTCAGCAGATTTTTATCTAACCTTAATTCTTAAATATTGTTCGAGAAGCAACATGGTCTTATGATTTGTAAAATTCAAAAGAAATATGTTATTCAGTAATACCCCATCTAAGTGCTCACAGTGTGAACTGGACAAATAATAAACTTTAAAGTGTTGTAGTTCAGATGTAGAGCAGACCTATTTTGCATGTATAACCATGAATTTTACATGAACTTGGAGCCTTTCCTTATAGCCAAAAGTCTCTGAGAACAGCCTATACTCATTGTCTACACTGCTTAACTTCTACTTATTCTTCACCACTACATGAAGATGCTTTCTGAAGATTATCAGAACATTCTGATTATCAGATTTCATGGACAATATATATTATAATGGAAAAAGTTAAAAAGATTGCCATACCAAGTGCTGGCAAGGACGTGGAAGAACTGAAACTCTCAAACACTGCTTGAGGGAAGGTAAAATGGTACCACCACTTTGAAAAATAGTTCAGAAGTTTCTTAAATAGTTAAACATACATGTACCATATGAACCACCTACAGTATTTATTCAAGGAAAGAGGACATGTGTTCATACAAAGACATGAACACAAAGCATCTTTATTTGCATTAGCCCAAAACTGGAAAGAACCCTAGTGTTCATTAACAGGCAAATGGCTAAACTGTGATATATCCATTGTATGTCCACAATGAAATATTACTCAGCAAAAAAGAAAGAAAGTGCAGTCGATATACATTCCAATATGGATGAGTCTCAATATCAAAATAAGTAGGCCAGCTGAAGGAGGCTAGATTGTTTTAAGCACATACTATGTCATTTTATTTATATAAAATTCTAAAAAAGCAAACAAATCTGCAATGATGAATTAGTGATTGTCTGGAAGGGAGGAAATAGGAAATGCGGTGAAGAGGGGTTACAAAGGAGCACAAGGAAACTTTTGGGGTAATAGATGTGTTCATTATTTTGATTATGGTGATGATTTTAGAGTGTGTACCTATGCCAAAACTTATCAAACTATATATGCTTTAAATATATGTAGCTTATTGTATGTCAATTATACCTCGACGAAGTTGTTTTTAAGAGTTCCCTGCACACATTTCAGTACTATACCTATGGTGTTTGAGAAAGCTGATAATATCCTCTTTTTTGAAATGTTCTCCTTTCCAGGGTTCCAGGATATCATTCCCTTGATCCATTTCTGCCATATCATGCATGCATACATGCATGCAGTAAGAGGCTGCAACACTGGCTGTAGAGATGAGATTAGAGTTTAGCCCTGCTGACTTTTAAGCAGATAGATCTATTTGTCTACTGCCATCTTGAGGAGCCACAATAATCACAGAAAAATAGGAAGTTCTAATCAACTTGCAAATTCAAATGTCTCAAAAAATACTTTTGTATTTCTTGGCTGCCATGGTGCCAGACAGCGAATAGATTAATGTGTTTAGGGATATTTGGCATTTTTTATCATGTGGAAATGACTACCCCTTTAAAATATGGAATTAAAGAAAAACAGTCTAAGAACCAGCTCTCAATTAATCCAACAGCTTTCCAATGTGCCCCTCAAAACTTCCAAAAGATAAGGAGTTGATGCCAGTTGCTCTGATAAGCAGTTCAGCTTTGTAGCCATCATTCCAACAAATCTGGTGCAAAGAATGAGATTTGGCTGGGTTTCATTATTCTTAGATGCAGTGCAGATACACATCTCCGGCTTGACCCCCAGGCTCCCAACTTCACCCTGTTCATGTAAGAGCAACTTTTTCAATTTTCATCATTCCTACAGATGCTCACATCAAGGGCTTAAAGAAATGGCAAGTCACAGCGGTTTCAAAAAGCTTCTTTCCTTACTAAGCAATTGAGTAAGTTTTGAAATCTACTGCCAACTTTTTAGTTTGCCCAATAGTTACCCAAATATGTTATGACATATGCTTATAAAATAAGTCATTACATGTGGTTTAAATTTAAGAGAAGAAATCTATCAGATTGTGGATCTGTAGTTTTACCAGGACACTAAAGAGCAAAGTAAGGATAGATCAGCCCAGATTTCTAACACCCTGAGTCACAATTGTTAATCTTTTTAGGAATCACATGCTTAGATATTGACAGGCACCTGTTTTGAGAGTCCTCTGTTTTGCTAAATTCAAAGTTTTCATTGGTAACAGTCACATTTAGTTACTACCAAACTTAATTTTTAATTCTTTTTCCAAGAAGCTTAAGCTGAGCTTCTCTTTTTTTTCTTCAATATTTTTAAATTTACAGTTGACATTCAATATCATTTTATATCAATTTCTGGTATATAGAGTAGAGGTTAGACATTTATATAATTTATGAAGTGATCCCCCAATAAGTTTAGTACCCACCTGGCACCATACACAGTTACTTACAATATTATTGACTATTTTCCCTATGTTGTACTTCACATCCCTGTGACTATTTTATAACTGGAAATTTGTATATCTCATTCTGTTCACAGTTTTCACTCAGCAGTCGACCCACGCTCCCATTTGGCAACCATCAAACTGTTTTCGGTATCTATGAATCTGTTTCTGTTTTGTTTGTTCATTTTTATTTTTGTTCTTTAAATTCCACATATAAGTAAGATCTTATGATATTTCTCTTTCTCTGTCTGAACTATTTCACTTAGGATAATACACTCTAGGTCCATCTATGTTGTCGCAAATGGTAAGATTTCTTTTTTATGGCTCAGTAATATTCCATTATATATATACCACATCTTCTTTATCCAATCATCTATCAATGGACACTTAAGTTGCTTCCATATCTTGGCTATTGTAAATAATGCTGGTTCCATGTGTACTTGAAAAGAATGTATATTCTGCTGCTTTAGAGTGAAATGCTCCAAAAATATCAATTAAATTCATCTAGTCTAATGTGTCATTTAAGGCTGCTATTTTCTTGTTGATTTTCTGTGTGGAAGATCTATCCATTTGAGACAATGGAGTCTTAAAGTCTTCTGCTATGACTGCATTACTGTCACTGTCTCCCTTTATGTCAATCAATTTTTGCTTTGTATACTTAAGTGCTCCTATGTTGGGTGCATAAATGTTGGATTGATCCCTTTATCATTATTATGAAATGCCTTTTGTCTCTTATTATAGCCTTTATTTTAAAGTGTATTTTGTATAGTATAAGTATGACTACCCCAGATTTATTTTTTATTTCTATTTGCATGAAATATCTTTTCCATCTCTTTACTTTCGGTCTTTGTGTGTTTTTTTGATCTGAAGTGGATCTCTTATAGACAACATATGTATGGGTCTTATTTTCTTATCCATTCAGCTACTGTACATCTTTTGATTGGAGCATTTAGTCTATTTACATTTAGGGTAATTATTGATAGGTATGTAGTTATTGCCATTTTTTAATTCATATTTATGTTCTCTGTTTTCATTTTTTTTTCCTAAAATCCTAAAAAGAAGTCTTTTTAGGATTTTTTGTAATATTGGTGGTGATGAACTTCTTTAGCTTTTTCTTATCTTGGAAGCTGTTTATCTGTCCTTCAATTCTAAATGATACCTTTGCCAGATAAAGTATTCTCGGTTGTACATCCTGGGTTTTCAATACTTTGAATATTTTCTGTGAAGCCCTTCTGTCCTGCAAAGTTTCTTTTGAGAAATCAGCTGCCAGTCTTATGCGTGCTCCCTTGTAGGTAACTAACTGCCTTTCTCTTGCTACTTTTAAGATTCTCTCTTTGTCTTTAACCTTTAGCATTTTAATTATGATGTGTCTTGGCATGGGCTCATCTTGTTTGGGACTCCACTCTCTGTGCTTCCTGGGCTTGTATGTCTATTTCCATCTCTGGGTTAGGGAAGTTTTCTGTCATTATTTCTTCAAATAGGTTTTCAATTCCTTGCTCTCTCTCTATTCCTCCTGGTACCCCTATGATAGTAAATGTTGTTATATTTGATGTTGTCCCAGAGGTCCCTTAAACTATCATCTTTTAAAAAATTTTTTTTTGCTATTTTAATAGGGTGTTTTCTACTGCCTTGTCTTTCAACTTGCTGATTTGATCCTCTGCTTCATCTAATTTACTGAGATTCTTTCTAATGTATTTTTTTTTTTAAATTTCAGTTAGTATAGTCTTCCTCTCTGATTGGTTCTTTTTTAGGATTTCTATATCCTTTTTATAATTAATACTTCTTTGTTGAAGTTCTCACTAAGTTCTTTGGGCATCCTTATAGCCAGTATTTTGAACTCTGTATCCAACTCTTATCTCCGTTTTGTTTAGTTGTTTTTCTAGAATTTCTTCTGTTCTTTCATTTGGGACATGATTCTTTGTCTCCCCATTTTGGCTGCCTCTCTGTGTTTGTTTCTATCTATTAGGTAGATCTGCTATGTCTCACAGCCTTGGCAGGATGCCCTCATGTAGTAGGTATTCTGTGGGGTCCAGAGGCACAGTCTTCCTGATCACCTGAGCCTGGTGTTCCAGGAATGTTCCTCCTGTAGTAGTTGAGTCTTGCTTTCTGTTAACATATCAGTGGGTGGGATTGACCCTCAGGCTTATTGGCTGTGAGTATTGGCCATGACCACAGTGTATGAGCTGCTGTGCAGGGGCTGACCCTACAGAACGAGATTTGTCCCAGTGGGCTGTAATGTCTGCTGAGTCCACCCTTGGGTATGGCACTTGCAGAGCTAATCAGGTGGTGCTCTGTTGTGGTCTGAAGCTGGCCACCAGGTGTATTGATTCTGGAGCCTCTTGGAGGGTCTCTGGTGCAGACCAAAGTCAGCCTCTGCCAGTGACCAGCCTGGCGCTACCTTGTAAGAACTACAAGGCAATCTGGTAGCTGACTGTGCTGGAACTCAAGGCACATGTGGGAGAGGCCATGCTGAGAACTGAGAGCTGCTGCCACCAGAACTGAGCCTGCGACCATTCAGCAAAAGGACACTTCGAGGTCTTCCAATGCCTGCCAGCTGTCTGTAAGGCTCAGCCAGATGGTTCACAACTGGGTGAGGTGGGGTCTCAGGGAGTTAACAGGGTGAAGTGAGTAAGGGTCACCAGGTTAATGAAGATTCAGATTTGGCCATGTAGGGTGAGGGCTCAACCCAGGAAAGATGGTGCCTGCATGCTGGCTGTGGAGAAGGAGGGCTCAACACAGGGACAATGGAAGCTGTCTCTCCAGCTCTTGCTCTGAGGCTACAGAACTCATTTTCTCCCTATATATCTCTGGCACATCCTCCCCCACCACACACCTTCCCAAGCCACTGTCCCTCTGCCAGAGCACAGTGTGAGCAACTGTGAGCAAGTAAGTCTGTGCGCAGTCCCTTTAAAAGGAGACCTGGGTCTACAGCAGCCTTCCATCTTACCCAAACAACCTGAATTCCCACTGATTTTTACAGCCCAATGTTATAGGGGCTATTCTCCCCAGCACTGGTGTTCTGGTCTGGAGAACCCAGTGTGGGGCTAGGACCCCTCACTCTTCAGGGGCATCCTCTGCAGCTGAAATATTCCTCTTGATTCTCAACCACCACATGTAGGTGCGGAGCCAGCTCGTTTTGCATCTCTGCCTCTCCTATCAATCTCCACATGGCTTTTTTTTTTTTGTATACCCATATATTCTTAGTTATAGGACTTCTAATCAGCTTCTCTTTAGATGGTTCTCCAGGTTGACTGTTCTATACTTTAGTTATAATTTTGATGTGGTCATGGGATGAGGTGAGCACAGCATTTACCTACTCCGCCATCTTGACTGGAACTCTTGAGTTTCTCTTTCGAGTGTTGTCAAAAGGTGGATGTACCTATGCACCTAAGAAAGACTCTTAGTTCAAAGATCTCACTACAAATTTATCTGTTGATTTTCTCCAGATAAAGAGTTAATCCCTTGCCTTGGGAAAAGGCATTCTTTTCACTTTTGGGGAAGAAAACAAACAATGATGGCTTAAAGGTCAGGAAAGCCCACTTGACTAGGAGAAAGTGTGTGTTAAGATAAAAGAGAAATTCCACTGCGGGCAACAGTGTAAGGTAGAAGTCAGGAGCCTAGGGAGCTGTGATTGCTATTGGCTATTTTTGGATATAGAAACCAGTTGGACAGAAGGCACTATTAGTTCTATAATCCAACAAGGGATATTTGTATTATGATTTGGTATTGAAGGAGATGAGAGGTGGGAGACATGGAGCCATTTGCAGGGAGATAAAAGCCACCAAAGCCAATAAATGCCCCAAGACCCACCTTCCCTTTGGGGTGTCACTGTTCAGAGAACAGGTGCCTCTGAGAAGTAAATAGGTAGGGCTTCCTCTTTCTGTATTGACAAGAGTCTTAGCTAGTTATTTAAAGAGTTTCTTGCTTTGAGCCCCTGAACCACAGAAATGAAACATGAGGAAGAGTACAGAAGGGACTAACCTTGCATGGAGTGACAGGTTTGAAACTATCTCTTTTTTGAGTATTTTTATGAAACTATAGCTAATATACAATATTATTTTAGTTACAGATGTACCCCAGTTATTCAACATTTATATACCTAAAAAAGTCAAGCAACCATCTGACACTGTACAATGCTATTATAATATTAGTGACTATATTTCTTATGCTGTATACCACATCCCCATGACTTGTTTTATACCTTTAAGTTTGAACCTCTTATTCTCCTTCACCTTTTTCTCCCACTTTTTAAATTTTTCAATTACAGTTGATATTCAGTTTGAAACTGTTCTTTAACTTTCAAACAGAAAGAGAAAAGGAGAGAAACTAGATGCTTCTGCTGTTATATATAACATAGTAAGTGAAATAAACTTTATTTAAAAAAAAAATCCATCAACGATTTTGTAGCTGTTGCAGAAACAAGACCAGTGAGAAACCAAGCACCACTCGGAGAGTTGGAGAACTCAGGTTTATTATGCCGGCGGTCTGAAGATCTGGGCTCTGAGCTCAGAGGTAACCTTACTTTTACAGAGCTTAACAAGCAAAGGCAATACATCTGTTATCTAGACAAAACAATCAAAGGGGAGGGTGAGTCTTTAGTTGATTTTGAGATCACTCTGCCCTTCGACCTATGCAGCAATCATGTCTGCAGAAGCAGAACAAAGAGCAGATTACAAGGTTAATTCTTCTTCATGGCAGATATAAAGAACAATAAAATATTGTGTATCAAATTTCACCAATCAGGATAACTGAAATCATTCTTCAAATAATAATTAATAATAATAAATAAAATTAATTGAATACTTGATTATGTGCTACTTTGTGTGTATATGAACTCACTGAATTCTCTCAACACAATTTTTTATCTTTTATATATGAAGAAATTATATATGAGAAAGTTTTATATATGAAGGCAGAGAGGAGTCAATTGTCTGGGACTATAAATAAGTAAATGACGGAGCAATGGGTTTCAGGGCAGTCAACCCCAAAATGTGCCAGTTTGGCATATTGATTATTTTGAACTAGTTATTTAATAAATAACCAATCCAAGAAGGGTACTTTGTCCTCCTGAAAGCAGGAAATAAGTCTCCCATGTGGAATATACCTCCTTGTACCAGGAGGTAGAGATATCCTTATCACCAGAGATGGAAAATTGAAAGCTAAGAAAGCTGTTTAAACAAAACTTACCACTTCTTTACTAATTTACTACCCCAAGTGCAAACTTCTCTGTCTTGTCAATTCCTCACAAATGTATTGTTTCTGTGTCTAAAACTATAAAAGCTGACTGCTTTGGTCACTTATTTGAATCTCATATTTCTATGAGCTCTCATATATACAAAATTAAAATTTGTTTTAATGTTAATCTGTCGTATGTCAACTTAATTATTAAATTTGTTTTAATGTTAATCTGTCGTACGTCAACTTAATTATTAGGTCAACCAAAGAATCTCGAAGGGAAAAGTTCTTCTCTCCTACAAGAGCATATATTCAAATGTAGCCCCAGTGAATTTGGATTCCTCTTTAATATTCCTGATATCCTGCTGGTCCTATGGGAGTGTGGTTAGTGGTTTTGTTCATTTGTCTTCATTGATGAGTGTTTTTGTTTAGCCTATCTTAGTTGAGGACTGGGGGTGGGAAGTATCTAAATAATATTTTGATGTTTATAGAAATATTGTGTGTATGTGCGTGCACAGACAGTTGAAATGACCGATTCAGTAGAGCTCCCTGTCAAGAGAAAGTGCTTGCACTATGTAATGAATGGTGCATGGAATTGGGAGTCAAGGGGCTATGGTCCAGTCCTGGCTCTATCACTCGTTAAGTCATGTGACTTACAGCAACCTCCAGGCTCATGCTCTTTATCGGTATATTGAGCCCTATCCTCACATATTTGCATTAGAGGTAACGCTTTCAGCATTCTTGAACTTTTAATTACATTAAGGATTTGGTTTGACTCACACTTCCCAAAGCTCATAGAGAGGCCATGGAAAATGTACTTTTTATTGCTATAGCTCTAGGGGATCTGTAGGCATCCAGGAAGTGACATTGCCTTTATAGTCTTATACCAAATAGCAGATCAGTGAGAGCTGTCAAAGTAAGAATGTCCAAACCTGTAGAGAATTTTTATAAAAATTTATTTGAGCTCAAAAAAAGGATACACCCAAAACAAGATCTCAACAGATGGAGATAAATGTTCCATAGAATAACAGTTTGCCATCTCGTTTATGCATTTAAAATTAAGGAGGGAACTAAGCAAAATTACATGGAGGTAGGAGAAAGCAAGGTGGTAATTGGATTATAAGGTAGTTAACAAGATTATGTGCTCTCTTCAGGGTGGCTATGGTTTATTTCAAATGTGTGTTAATCTAAATGCACAGAAACAATGGACAGGACTTGCTTAAGGATAACATTTTACTAAAGAAGTTATATGCCTGGGGCATGACTAACCACCAGGACCTACCCAGTAAGAAATTTATGATGGATTTCCCTGTGATGTTACTTTCCATAATCCCCCTTTTTAATTACACAGAACGAAAGGGGGAAGAATCTTGGGGCTCCTTGAGGCAATCTACCAGTTTACTCCTGTTCTTTGCTTTTATAATGACTTTCTTCCTTGATCTTCAGTTTACAGTAAATCAATCAACATTTATTGCACCTCTGTGCTAAGCACTGGGTGAATGGGAATAATTAGTCGCTTTCCTCTTTCCTGGACTGAAGAAACACAACCACTGATCAAGGATTTAGATAAATACGAAACTAAATACAATAATCGTCTGCCATTCTAGAAGACTGTGAAGGGGGGGGGGCACACAAAGAAGAAATATTTTAACCCGAAAAATGTTTTATCAAGGAAATAACCCTTAAGTGGTCTTGCATCGGGTCCTCTGGGGGATCAAAAGGGCAAGAGGATGGGAGTGCATGAGAGAAAAAAGACTAGAAGACAAGTGCTCACCCCTCTTCCTCTCCTCTCCGGGGTCCCGGCGGCCCCGCCCTAACCCCAATCCTCCCGCGCGTAGCCCAGCGACCCGCCGCGGCGCTGGAAGCGCTGGAGTCCACGAGTTGGGCAGCGTGACCCGACGGGGGGTGGGGCGGGGAGTCCGGGGTTGCCCGCTCGCCTCTGTCCGCGGTCGGGGTTGACCATCCAACTCGCTAGCTGGTCCTCTCTCCCTCTTCCTCCAGGTCATGGCGGTCTGCGGGGAGTCGACCAGCTAGCTGGTACAGTGCGTTCGTCGCGTCCCGGCCTCTCCCTCGCAGGCGGCCGTGTATGGGTCGAACGGCTCAGCAGGCGTCTCCCGGGCGACATTTCCAAGGCCGCCACGGGGCCCTTCACCGGCCGAGGTGGAGATGGCTGTGGGAAGGAAGGAGTCCGTCGCCGACGCAGCAGAGATCCGTTCAGGAGGCTCTCGAGAGCGCGCGCGAACACAGATCTCTCTGCGCCAAATCCCTTTCCCCTTACCGGCCCAGGGCGCCCACCGACCACTCTGCCCTGGGCCGCGAGAAAAGCGTCCCAGCCTCGAGTAGGGACGAGGGCGCGCTGCGGCGCGCTCGCGCATGCGTCCCCCGCCGCCCACAGACCCCGAAGGACCCGGCCCGACGGTGCTTGGGGCCACCTGCGTGGCCGGCCCCGCCTCCGTAGCCTTCGGACGAGTCGACCAGATGGCTGGGGCGACCAGATGGCCGTTTGCTTGTTTAAAGGGCAGCCAGAGGAGGAGATGGGGATGCAGGGACGGGGAGGTCCAAAAGCGGACGGTAGGCTAGGACCTTCCATCTCTCATCACGTGTCTTTTTCATAGACATGAAGGTGCCAGTTCACACACGTGACTTAGGTCATACAGAGGGATCTGAGATGGGAGTGTCTCCGCCTGCTGCTTCTCTGGCGGGGCAACAGAAGAAGAGAAAGGCTCTACGGTTCTGTACTGACCTCCATCCCCCTCCCCCCTAAGTTTTATTGTGTTAGTTTCAAGTATCCAGTGCATGGGTTAGACGTTTCCATAAACAGATTCAGAAAACAAACGATACTCCCGCCCCCATGGCTCTTTCATCTCCTCTGGCTCTTCACAGAGTCATCCCTGAGCGCTAACTAACTGCGTTCCTAGGTGGGCTCCCCATCCCCAGGACCATGGTTGGTCTACTCGTTTGTACTCCTTGAACCCTTCACCCCATTCTCTCAGCCCGGTCCCTCACCTCTACCTCCCCTCTGGCCATCCCCAGCTTTGTCCTGTCTTCTTCAGTCTGTTTTTGATAGTTTGTTCTTTTCATTCCTTACATTCGTAAAATCCTATGGTAGTTCTCTTCTGTCTGAGGGATATTCCTCGACCTAATGACTTCTAGGCCCAGCCCTGCCTGCGGCCTGACCCTGGACTTTGGGGGGCTGGATGCTGCAGAAGTGTGGTGTGGGCTCTCCCACCGGGAACCCCCCACATTCTCAGTCCACTGGATCCCTTGTGAGGCTAGGGAACCTTTCTCTGGACAACGAGGTGGACTGGCAACTACATTGGGACAGCCCCTCAACTTCTAGACAGTCTGCCTCCACCAGCTGCCCCACGCCCTGGCAGCCAGCTTCAAAGCCTCTCCTGGTCCCCCCTCTCCTTGCCTTCCATTTGAGTCGTCTCTGCCAAACGCGGTGGCAGCGGCCAGTGGCCTACTGGTGACTGACTCCAACTGTTATTAAGTATCTCTTACTTTGTTTCCTGTGGGTGGTCTTTGTTTCATCTCCACGGAGGTGGTTTGTTTTGTTCCGGCAGAAATAATTTTAAAGTCATAGGAAAAAGGGAAAGAAAAAGAAAATTAAGATGAAATGAGTCAAATAAAATAGAATGCCACTCATGCCCAGCGTCATGAACTAACTAACTAGATCCTTAGCTTTCTCTGGTCTTCTCTCCACCCCCAGGTATGTAGATATGTATGTATGTAATGTAGACAGGCAGAAAGGCAGACCTGATCGGCCCTCCTTCCTGTGTATTTTTTTTCGTCACTCATTTTTAACGTCGCGATACACAGTTCTACACACTATAAAACCTGCTCGTTTCAAAATTCACTGGGCTTCTGTGGCCTCATTGCAAAGCTGTGTACCCACCACCCAGATTTCCAGAACATATCTATCATTTTCAAAAGGAAGCCCGCCCCGTCATCCCCGCTCCACATTCCCCTTCCTCTCCCCCGCCACCCTCTATCTGCTTTCTCCCTCTAGAATTTGACTCTTCTGCCTATCTCTTATCAAGGAAGTTGTACACGTCTTTCACACACACAGTCGCCCTTGGACAACTGGGCTCTTTTCACCGACAGAAGAGTTTTCGAGACTTGGCTGTGTTTCTCTGCATGTGTCACAGTGCTCTGTTCCCTTTGTACAGTTTCATCCGTGTCTTCAATGAGCCTTTCAGATGGAACAGACAGTTTCTGGATTTTCCCATGCTACTGAGTCCGAGGGCTGCCTGCGCCCTTTTCCAAATGTCAAGTGGTGGTGAGATCAGGTGGCCTTTTCTGATGGAAGTCCTAGACTCGATGGTCTGTAGAAATTGTTTTTAAAGGAGATACGGTGTCCAGTGTCCGTGATGTATGTAGATCGCCACGGTACACCCACCCCCATTTATTGGAGGGGGGAGATTAGGGAGATATTTTCCCCTGTGACAAGGGAAGAGAACCGGAGTCTGTCACCCTGACATAGACCACTTGTGATTGAGAACTCATGGCACTCAGGAAAAGAGCAGAGGCTCGAAGGACATGCTACTTCTTCCTGGTGCTTCCCGACCCGGATGCGGGACATGAAGCCTGGACGTCGGTCCAAAAACGAATCCTCACTCGTTGGTTCTCGTCTCCTCGCTCCCACTAATTGACCTCCCCACAGTGGGCCAACCTCTGAAACCTACAGAAAACTGCTCTCCTGCCTCCTGTCCCTTCTCTATGACTTGACTTCTGCTCTCTTGCAGAAGATGCGAGAGACAGATGTGGGAATCCTGAGCCACCGTTTCAGTGACTCACGGTGTCGGCTGCTCCCGCGGGATGTGCGCCCCACTCATCTACGAGCGATCTCTCTCTCTCTCTCATTTCATATGTCTTTCGGTAACAGGGGTTGGTCTCAGCCAAGGACTACGAAGGGTATCAGAGGGAAGGAGCATAATGTTTTCCTCTCCTCCACCTGCCGATGCCCGACGGACACGCGGAAACTTCCCTCCTCACACCCCGCGCCCATTCGAGTTCACATGCATGCTACCTACGTGGGCACCGACAAAAGCGATTTGGCAATAGCTTCAGTGGCTCTACGGTGTTCTCAAGTGCCATCTCCCCGGGCCCCCACCACCGAAAAAGAAGGAATTGATTCAAGAAGTAAGCAGACTCCAAAGTCTCTCTCTCTCTCTCTCTCTCTCTCTCTCTCTCTCTCACACACACACACACACACACACAGAGAGAGAGAGAGAGAGAGAGAGAGAGAGAGAGAGAGAGAAAGACTCCTTCAAAACAAAACAAAAAGTCTGACCACCACGTTGTAAAACCTCAAACCCATGCGATGTCATGTCATAGGCCAGTGATAATGGAAACAAACTGACTGAAAACTGACTGAAAACTATTAAGAAACCAACTGACTGAAAACTATTCACCTGTGAAAGAAAATGTTGCCTGCAGTACCCGAAGTAGCGATGTTTTCCAATTGCGTATTTCATACCATTTTCTGATAATTTCATCATGTTTTCACTTTTCTACCACTCTTTTACACTGTTTATAGAACATTTATAAAACCTTTGAAAGGTATAAAGAAAATAACAAATCAAACCTGTCACCTGTCATCCAACTTAAAGGAAACAAAAGTGCTATTCTTTTGTGGCAGTGAGGCCTTTCCTGACTGCAAGGGGTAGAAATCTCTGGGTAGACATGGCAGATGGTTGAGCAGGAGAAAGAAAAGAAAACAACAACAGTGACACAAAATTCACAGTGCAAATGCTATGAAAGGCGGGTAGGGGATGTTTTTGTTCTTTCTTTTCTCTCTTCCTTCCCTTCCTTCCTTCCTTCCTTCCTTCCTTCCTTCCTTCCTTCCTTCCTTCCTTCCTTCCTTCCTTCTTTCCTTCTTTCTTCCTTTCAAGTATTGGAACATAAGGTGATACTTTTAAATGCAAAACCACTGCCAGCCTGCCTGGCCTCCTGAATGACAATGGCAACTCTGCCTACTGTCATGGATGATTTTGCTTCACTGTGACAGGAAGAAAATATTCCATATTGCCAAATCCTGGCTTTTCACACTGCAGGCAACCCTCTCCCAGACAGACGCAGGTACTTGCTCACTATGAGTCAAGGAAAGGGTGTTACAATTTGGTTTTGATTTCAGGTTCGGTATGTTGTTGTTGTCATTGTCGTTTTCATCATGGTCCAACAAGAATGTGTGTGTGTGTGTGTGTGTGTGTGTTGCAGGGTGCTAAAAACAGACACCTCCCATGGTGGATCATTTTAAACTGGTCCGTAAGGATGCATGCAGTGCCCTGGCAGCTGAGTCCATTCCCATCCTCCTTGTCGTCGTGTTCACTCTTTATAGTTGGATGTGGAAAACGACCCTGGGATCCCTACTCAGAGTCAGAGTGTGCCCAGTGAGGGGGCTCCCCCTCACCCCACCGTCCCAGACCCCCTTCACTTGGAGGTGCCATCTGTGGGGTTCTTTCATGCATGTGCCTCTTTCTTCCTCTTTGGATGGGTGAGGAGGTGGCATGTGACATTGCCAATGAATTCCGTAGAATGAGACTGAAGATTTCCTTTGGGAAGCATCCCCCATCACCAGGCCTCTCCGGGCCCTCATCTAGTGAACTCATGTACCCCCTCCCCCTCCTCACATCCCGCCCTTGACTCTCAAGTGGTTGAGTGCGCTTGCCCGGGTTGGGAAAAGTGGGGTGCGGGTGTGGAGGTAGACTAGACTCTCTTTGCCCCTTTCCTGAAGTTTGGAAGCTGCCACCTGAGGGCGGGAGACATTAAGAAAAGAAAAATGGCCTGGTAGAATGATGGGGAGAAGCCTGAGGCTGGGTCTCAGGCTCTGAGCTTTCTGCATTTGAATGAAGCCATTGAATGAGGCCCAATGGAATGAATCGAACCGACTTCTTCTCCACGTCCTAACCCCCCATCCCCTCCCTGCCGCTCGGGTGGGATTTGGGAACAGATGGAGAGGAGCTTCATCCTGTGGGGTGAACTAGGCCCCTGGTCCTCAGGAGAATCAGATGGGGAGTGGTAAGGCTGAGCTGGTATCTCAGGCCTAGAGGTTGAGGCAGACAGGAGTTTGTGGATGAGAGGAGACTTACTCTGGCACTGGCTTCCCATAGACCTCTCAGGTCCAGAACAGGGTAGGGGCGCTGTGGGCCTGGGGAAGAAGGAATGGGAGGGTGGGAGTGGGGCTGGCCAGGGACCATCAGACTGATGGTGACATCCTGCCTGCCTGCCTGGGGGCTGTTGGGGGCTCCATTCCGGAGAGTCCTTGAGGTGGGGGAGAGGGCAGTTGTGGGCACCGGGCCTGACTGGCCCAAGGTCTGGCTGTTATCCAAGACTTAGCTGATCCAAGGCCCAAATGGCCTGAGGTCTGGCTGGCCCAAGGTCTGGCTGTGACCCAGGACAACAGCTAAGAATAATACCTCAGACTTAAAAAATAGGTAAACATAATTCATATTATTGTATCATGCCTGTGTGGCTGAATGCCACTTTTGTACTTTGCTATGTGAGTAGCCATGCAGTCCCCTAGAGAACGGAAGGGGAGAGAGAGAGAGCAGAAGGAGAGAGCAGAAGGGGAGCACAAGAAGAGGAGCAGGAGAAATGCACGCAAGACTGCACGCCCTGTGCAATAGACTGCATTCCCCAATAGAACTGCACTTCCTAACAGAAGTGTGCTCCACACAATAAAGTTGGTGCCTGCTGTTTCATCCTCATGTCAATTCCTCGTGCATTCTTTCAACTGTGCCTCACACCATAGAACCTTCTGGGTCAGGTCAGCAATACCTCGGACCCTAACAGCAGTCAGGAATGAACTCATTCAAGCAGGAAATGACCAGGCAGGGTCAGCCCGCCACAGCACAGTCCCATCTCCAGATGGATCCGATCTTAGCCTTGCACTACTACACTGCCCAGGTGAGCCGGAAACTGGAGACTGTCTCTCCGAGTGGCCTGATGGTAGCACCATACATTCGAAACCTCCCAGATACCAAACCGGCCACAGTCTTGATGCAGAAAGTGCCGACCGTGCATGTGCGTCTAATGAAATCGGCACTTTTCCGCTAACCCAGGCCTCTCTAAGCCATCTTCTCTGTGTCCTTCTACCCTTTGTTCTCCCTCTTTTCGCCTGATCACTCTTGCCTGATTGTTTACGAAGAAATTAGATTCCATCTGGCCAGAGCCAAGAATATGTATGCCTGCACCCATCTTCTCTGCCCACCCCCATCCCGTCCCATCCCATCCTGTCCCATCCTGTCTTGTCAGAAAAATGTCTCTTCCTTTCTCCTTCCTTCTTCCCATCTCTTGTTCCAAAGCCAGACCCTAGAGACAGGATGGAAAGAATACCAGAATATCATTTTCAGTGATAGACAGAGATCACCCCTGCCCTTCTCGTGAAAGATGTCTTTTCTGTGTGTGTGGGGGGGGTGGGGGCAGGGGGTGTAGAGGAGGAGGAGGACGAGGAGGACGAGGACATTCTTCTTGTGTTTAGGATGGGAGGTCAAGAATGAGAGAATTCTGAATGCACAGACCTCGTTGAGAAAGAATTCTCATCTTCCTCGAGCCTCCCCACCTAGTTTAGTGACTTTTCCGCCATTACCTCTCTCTGTGCGAT
>NW_006436669.1:582870-630971 GCF_000325575.1 Pteropus alecto
TCCCCTCATATTCTGAGACATACTCCCCACCGTCAAGTAAACATGAAAGGAAAGAGATCTGTGCGCTTTTTGCCTGTTGGTCTGTCCCGTGTCCATTGAATTCTCAGGCCCGCCAGGCCCTGACCCTTAAGAAGGTGGAGGTCAGGTTTTGGCCTTGGTGACATCTTCCTTTTCAGTATCTTCGGATTCGACTTCCTTCCTTGGCTCAATTCTTCAGTGTGCTGACATACTCTCTCTTCTCGGTGACCTAGTCAAGGGACTCTAGGAGTTTGGGCATTGTCTTTCAAAAGTAAACGTACGGACTCTTTCCAGTCTACCCATCCACCGATCCATTCACCTACATAGCCATATCCATCCATCCATCAGTCTGTTCTCCCGTCCGCTCATTCATCCACCATCCATCCATCCATCCATCCATCCATCCATCCATCCATCCATCCATCCCACTCCTTGGTAGAGATGGACTCCGATGATTCAAAAACTTTCCATGCAGAAACCTGCACACTGACATTTCCACTTATGAGACTTTCTTCATAACTGCCAGGACTCCGAGACCACCAAGATGCCCTTTGGGAGGTGAACACACACATAAATTGTGGTGTGTCGGATGGATGATGGAATGTGTGTTGCCTGGTGCTCCTGAGGAACGAGAGTGCTATGTTACAGGAGTCGTGAGGGGACTGGCGGAGACCCTTCGATGCATATGACCATGTGAAAGAAGCCCATATGAAAAGGCCATGGACCTCATGGTGCCGATGAGACAGGACACATGTAGCTGGTGATGAATCAGTGGAGCACAGAAAGCTCTGAAGGCAGCAAGGTTACCTGTTCTGTATGATACCAGCATAGTGAGATACATCTGTCAACATCTGTGGACTGCCTGTACGACACCCGGACATGAACCCAGATGTCAACTCAGGACTCTGGGTGATCGTGATGTAGCTTTGTGGACTGCAATCGACATGCTGCTCTGGGATGGGGTTGTCAATAGGCTAGCAGGGGAGTGGAAATCTCTGAGCCTCCACTACCCAAGGCTCCCAGCTCAATAGAGGAGACCCTGTCATTGGGCAGGACTCTCTAAGGGCTTCACAGTTTCTCCCCAGGAGCCGGGCTGGGAGTCACGCCTCTCAGGAACATACAAGTTCTGAACATCCCATGAAGAGGAATTTCCCACTTAATTGGCCAATATTTCTAATCAGTTCTTTTTCTGCTTCTGTAAACATGCAAGGCCAGAGATCTCGGGGTCAACTGAGAACTCATCCTCCCTAAAGATGTATTGCTTTAGTGCTTGTAGAAAAGGTGTATTACTTTAGTGCTTGTGAGATAGAAAATCCTATGATCTGTAACTGCCTATAGCCTATAGCAATTTCAGGGGTCTGTAAATCAACCCATGCAGACTGTAACAATGTGGGTATAAAAATGAAATTGCCCCTAAGCTCTGCACTCAAATTTGCAGAGCATTAGCTCTTCTGGGACCGCCAGTGTAATAAAATTGAGTTACTTCAAACCTCCGGGTGCTGCTTGATTTCTCACTGGTCTGAGTTTTTGCAACTTTTCCGCAACATTTCTGGAGGTCTCAGCAAGATTTACAACCATGCCGGCCCTTTGAGCCACTGGACCAGTGACTGGGTCAAACTGAGGATCCGAGACGAACAAGGAACAAGGAGGTGTGACACCTGACGAGTATTCCAGATTCTCTTTTGAACTGGTGCCCCGACTCCCGGGATGGCTGAGCCTCCAACCGGACTGATAGGAGGGACTAACCAACTTACCAGAAATGGCCACAGGATAAAGGTAAGGTCCCTGGATCAGGCCCCAGTCAGGTCTCGTCTCTGAATGAAAGAGAAGCTTGATCACCTCCTAGTCTTCAGTTTGAAGACACATGTCAGAGTCTTCTCAGAAGAGGAAGACATCAGGGTCTTCCAAGGGGGGAAAGACATAGCTCAAAATCTTCCAAGGGGCAGAGGCAATGTTTTAACTTGGGATATAATTGCGTGAATAAATGAGCAGCTTGACCGGCCTGCCAGTCAGGTATGAGTTTGTAGCTCCACGGCTGGGCACCCTTAAGGTCCCCTAAAGACTATAGAGTTCTTTTGGGCTCATTCTGTGGGTCTGTGGTGAATGCATATGGTCTAGGGCGGCATCGGACGACTAGTGTCCGATTGTAAGTCACCCAAAGCTGAGTCCACTACGGCTAAGTGTCATCTAAGCTCCCTGCAAGGGGACACGGCCAGATGAGCATCTAAATGGTCTCCTCTTTAGAGGGGGCACCCACCCTTGTTTGTCGCAGGGTGGGAAGAGTTGGGTCAACACTAAGAAAAGGGGGGAACTCCATCACCCTCTGGAGGGCAACCAAACATCCTTTATATGTTAGCAAACACATTAAGGAAAGTGGGTAGGCTATACAAAAGAGAGTGAATGCTGAGCAGCTGAGACATGGCTTGGCCATGAAGCAAGAGTTGAGCCCCTATATGTTTTTCCATGGCAATCCTCAGACGGCTTACGGTGGTTCCACTGGATCTCCATGAGGAGTCTACCCCAGTGGTCCAGGTCGGGAGTTGTATACTGACTCACCAACGCTAAGAGGCGCCTGAAAAATCCCCATGAGGGGTGCGGCAGGAGACAGATGAAGCAAGTGCTGTCCTCTCCAAAGATTCCTTGACCCTATTCCCTACCCTCCATGTGGTGTGATTGTTGTCTGTTACAGGAGGCATGTGGGGGAGTTCCTCTAAGCTGTCTTAAATTGTATGTTGAAAAATTTTAAGAAAGGTTTTTCAGAGGTTTATGGGGTCAAGGTGACCCCAGGAAAACTTTGTACTCTTTGTGAACTTGAACGGCCTGCCTTTAGGGTAGGATGGCCTTCAGAAGGGACTCTAGACCTCCCCACTGTTATAGCTGTGCACCATGTAGCGACAGGAACCCCTGGACACCCAGATCAATTTCCGTACATAGACTCATGGCTGCAAATTGCCACTGTAGTGCCCCCTTGGGCCTGGTTCTGCACAAATAAGCAGGGAGAGAGTAAGGTACTTATAGCCCAACCAACTCGAGGAAAGAACAAGGAAGAGCCAGCAAAAATCATCCACCAAGGGGACCCTGAGGAAAAATCTGTCTTCCCACCACCGTACATCTCATCAGCTCTGCCAGCCCCGACACAGCCACTCTATCCCCAATTGCCGAAAAGCCCTCCACCATCGGTGCCTTCACCATCTCAACAGCCTGAGAAGCCACCAAGCCCGAGTCCACGGTGTCTTTGCTCATCCATGCAACCAGCCCAGCAGCCTGTGGCCCTTCAGATGCCCCTCCGAGAAATGCGAGGCCCTTTAGAGATGAGAGAAGATGGTACACTCCAGCTGGGATCTCCTGTCCTCTACTATCAGCCATTCACCACAACCGACCTCCCCCAACTGGAAGCAGCACACCCTGTCCTATTTGGAGAAACTCCAGGTGATGATTGACCTGCTCAAGTCCGTATTCCAAACTCATCAGCCTACTTGGGATGACTGCCGCCAATTCCTCTTAACTCTCTTTAACACTGAAGAAAAATGCCGGATTCTGTCAGAAGCACGGGGATGGATCCAAGGACAACCACCAAATGGTGTACTAGACCCTGCAGTATGGGCCTCAGAGACTGCACCTGACGTCAGGTCCAATTGAGACTTCAATGTTCTAGACGGAAGAGAGTCTCTCAACAGGTACCAGCAGACCATACTGAAGCGGATAAAAGCTGGAGCTAAAAAGCCAACAAACATGTCAAAAATGGCAGAAGTACTCCAGAAGCCAGAGGAGTCACTCACAGAGTTCTATGAGAGACTGCGTGAGGCGTTCTGGGTGTATAACCCTTTTGATCCTGAAGTGAAAGAAAACTAACGTATGGTCAGTATGGCATTTGTGGCTCAATCTTGCACTGACATCTACCTCAAACTTCAGAAATTAGAGGACTTTGCTGGGATGAACAACAGCTAGCTACTGGAGGTCTCGCACAAGGTGTTTGAGAACCGTGACTGGGAGGCCCAAAAGATAGCTGATAAGCAGACGAAACAAAAGGTGTCTCTGCTGGTAGCAGCATTAGGGAACCCAGGCCCGGTGCAGCAGGCTGCTGCTCCCTCACGGAAAGGAGAAACCAAAAGGAGACCTCCACTATGCTGCAACCAGTGCACCTACTGCAAAGAGGCTTGCCATTGGAAAAATGAATGCCCCCACTGTGGGAGGATGCCCGAAGGACCAAAGAAGTTCAACCAACCTTGTAAAGGAAAGTACAAGCCTGAGCCACCCATCTAAGAGCTTATTGGCCTGGCCGAAGGACAGTCAGAATAAAGGTGGCTGGGCTCCCTGATCCTAGGCTCCCAAGAGCCCTCAGTCACAATAGAAGTAGGGGGCCAATCAATGACTTTTAGAGTGGACACTAGGGCTGAATACTCCATAGTAACCGTGCCTGTGGCTCCCCTCACAGACCGAAGAACAACTATTGTTGGGGCCACAGGGGATTGAGTAGCCTGCTCATTCTGTAAAGCCTGCTCATGTCTGCTAGGGGGCTACCTAGTAACTCATGAGTTCCTGTACTTACCAGAGTGCCCTATTCCTCTTCTGGGTAGACTTACTAACAAAGCTAGGAGCGCAAATCACCTTTGCCCCTGGGGAGTCCACCAGTCTCACCCTGAAGAGCCAGCCTGCTCTAATGATGGCTGTGACTATGCCCAGGGAGGATGAATGGTGCCTCGATTCTCCAGAGAAAGAACAAACAAATCTAACCAGTCTGTTGGAGTTTCCTACTGTCTAGGCAGAGAAAGGGCCCCCAGCTCTAGCCAAAAATCATGTGCCCATCATGGTAGACCTGAGACCATGAGCCACTCCTGTTACCCAAAGGCAATATCCAGTGCCACGGGAAGCACGCTTGGGAATTCAGGGCCATATCCAGCATTTGCCCAATACCGACATTCTAGTTGAGTGTCAGTCACCTTGGAACACTCCACTCTTATGGGTTAAGAAGCCGGGAGGGAATGACTACTGCCTTGCCTAGGACTTCCACATGATCAACAACGCAGTGGTCACCATCCATCCAGTGGTCCCGAATCCGTACACCCTCTTGAGTCTCTTACCTGCCCACACAAGCTAATTCGCTTGCCTAGATCTCAAGGATGCCTTCCTTCTTCTGCCTCCGGTTATCACCGGCCAGCCAGCCTTTGTTTGTCTTTGAGTGGGAAGACCCACACACCGGGAGAAAGACGCAACTGACCTGGACTAGATTGTCACAGGGCTTTAAAAATTCAACCACCCTGTTTGGCAAAGCACTGGCTGCAGATCTTGCTGCCTTCCCCGAACAGACTATAAACTGCACCCTGCTCCAGTACGTAGATGACCTGTTGCTGGCTAGCCCCACCCAAGGAGACTGCTGGAAAGGTACTAGAGCCTTGCTGGCCCTGCTCTCTTCCATGGGATACAAGGTGTCATGGGAGTTCAGTAACCCCAGTTTCCATCTTGTGCCCAAGTTGCGGGGCCATAGTATTGGATAATGTGGTGGGATGGCCATTTATCCTCTCCCCACTTTTGTTATCTCCCTACATCAATTCCAAGTGACTTCTTAGTTCTGACTTTTAAGTCTTGATATAAGGGAACTCCTAGCTCATTTCCTCCTTAGTCTGGTAGGAGGAAGAAGCCAAATTGGATGATCCCGATGGTGCAACTTCTTTTCCAGTTTTTTGGGACTTGGGTGTAAGCCTTTTTCCCACAGAGCCAGAAGAGACCATCTGGCGCTTTCCAACTCCTGGTGCCAATGGAGTAGAGGGTTTCCCAGAATGTGCCAATAGCTGAGATGGCATGGAAGGGGTTAGGGACCATGCCCTAATAGTACAGTTTGTGACAATAGAGCTTTGGTCCAAAGAATGGCATGATGAGGAGTCAGTTATAGTCCTGTTAGTGGCCCAATACCAGGAAGGAGCTTTGGGCCACCAGTTTAAATCTGTGTGATTTAAAAATAGCATTCTTTTATATAGAGTTTCCCCAACTCACTGAGTGTATCTAGGGCCTATCTGGCCAAGACATTCTTCTACTACTTTGGAGGAGAGGACCCAACTTGGGTTGATCCTCTTCATGTCGAACTACCGTGTGGTTCCACTGGAGGAGGTAAAAGGCATCTAGGCTAGTTCCCTTCCAAGGCCAGTCTTTGCTCATTAATGCTCCTCCGCACACCCAGCATTCAGCAACACCAAGTTCATGGGCTATCTTCTCAGCTAGGAGTATGCGGAAAGTTTAACTGATTCGATTGTTGCCTCCAAATAGATGACAACGGCCAGGGAAATCAAGAAATTGATGGCTTATAAAAATTTAAAGGGCATCAAAAGGGGGAATGAAGAGGAATTTCCCACTTAATTGGCCAGCATTTCTAATCAGTTCTTTTTCTGCTTCTGTAAACATGCTTATTGCAAGGCCAGAGATCTCAGGGTCAACTGAGAACTCATCCTCCCCTAAAGACGTATTACTTTAGTGCTTGTTAGATAGAAAATCCTATGATCTGTAACTGCCTGTAGCCCATGGTAATTTCAGAGGTCTGTAAATCAATCCATGCAGACTGTAGCAATGCAGGTATAAAAATGAAATAACCCCTAAGTAAGTTCTGTGCCCAGATTTTCAGAGCACTAGCTCTTCTGGGACTGCTGGCGTAATAAAATTGAGTTACTCCAAACCTCCAGGTGCTGCTTGATTTCTCACTGGTCTGAATTTTTGCAACTTTTCTGCAACACCAGACCTGCCTGGGGGTCAACCTGAGGCATGATCCTGGGGCTGAGTTTTCTGGGTCCTGCAGTCCTTGCAAGTGGTGGTCTTTCTCCTCAGTTTGTACATTTGGAAAACACCATGCTGTCTTCCAGAGTGGCTGTGCTGTTTGACGTCAATATGGCTGTCATGTGAGAGCGACTTGGTTTCTCCATGGCCTGATCTCACCAGCAATTTGTTACTGTTCCCTTTCTCTATTCCTTGGAAGGTATCCTGGTGGCTGTGTCCTGAGATCACCCTGACTTGCCGTGATGTTCCTTTGCATGTTTGGAAAACCTCCGGTTTGAGTCTTTTCGAGAGATATTTCTTTCTTTTCTTTTTTTACCATCCATCATGATGACCTCCCCTGCCTCCCCCTTCAGTGAAATGCCTGTTGTGTGTCTTTGGTCTTTCTTCCTTTCTTCCTTTCTTCCTTTCTTCCTTTCTTCCTTTCTTCCTTTCTTCCTTTCTTCCTTTCTTCCTTTCTTCCTTTCTTCCTTTCTTCCTTTCTTCCTTTCTTCCTTCCTTCCTTCCTTCCTTTCTTCCTTTCTTCCTTCCTTCCTTCTCCTTCCTTCTCTCTCTTTCTTTTCTCTTTCTTTCCTTCCTTCATTCCTTTCTTCCCTCCCTTCCTCCCCTTCCTTTATTTTTCTTCCTTCCTTCCTTCCTTCCTTTGTTTCTTTATTCTTTTAGCCATTTTTTTTTTCATTAAAACAATACCGCTGCTGTGATTTGAGGGTGCCCTTTCTTTGATCGCTTCTCTTCAGAGGGTGTTTCGCAGAGCTTTGCTTTCTAATTTTCACAACTCCCGATGTCTCCGTTTCTTCTTTTGGATCATGCTTTTGAGGCCAAGTCTTAAAATGTTTTCACCTGGCCCTAGATCTCAAAGTTTCCTCTGAGAATTCTGACACACACACACACACACACACACACACACACACACACACACACACACACACACACACGGGCACTGTAAACTCCCAGCCAGAAAACTATTTGAACTCAATTCTTTAGGGAGTGAGGGACATGGAACATGTCCAACACACCCACAACCGCCTGGGAAAATGAGGAAAGCTGTGGCTCTGCCTGTTTGATACAGACACATGAACACATGAAGATCCCCGATGTTAAGGAGGCTTCCCAGCCAGGCTCTCAAGGCATCCAGAGGCCTTTATCTTCTGTGACATGCATGCATGGGCCTAGATGGGTCTACTCAGCCCTCTGACTTCCTGGCCTCAGGAGGAAAGGGACTGTGCATGGCACTATGGCTGGCAGAGAGTATGTGGGGTCTCACCTTCTGAAGCACTGACCAGGCCTAAAAAATTTTACCCTACCCTCTATCCCCAGGACCCAGTCCCTGGCTGCCCCAGCCTAGCTGGGTAGTGGGCTTGAGAGCAGCCAAGGTCCCAGGAGCAGGGTGCTTTTTGGAGGTCTAAAGCCCTGCTGTGGGCAAACAGACTGTGAGGGTGAGGGAAGGGAGAATGGGCCACCTGTGTTGGAATAGGTAGCTGAGGATCACAGGTGTTTAGAGGAGGTAAGGAAGATAGTCAAATGAGAGGAGGGAGGGTGGTAGAACTGGCAGCAATGGAGTACGGAAACGTGGAGTAGGAAGAGAATGGGCTGCCTAGAAGCCGAAGAAGGTGGAAGGACCCTGAGAGTGGACTTGGAAGATGAGGTGAGAAGGAAAATGGAATGAGAAGTCTGGAAAAAGACTGAGGCTGCTGTGTCAGAGGAAGAGACAATGGAGGAAAGAAGGAGGAGAGTGCCCCAGGACTGACCCTAATCAATTCAATGGACAAAAGCTGTGATTAATTGACAGATAGTCTTGCCTCCAAGGAGTGCTGATTGGGCAACTCACCTCTGCCAATAAATAGACCAGAGAATATGAACTCCTATCCAGTGGCCGCTTCCTGCCCAGAGCTCCCCATGGGGTTTCCAAGTGCCCTAGGCCTGGTGGTGAATAGTTTACAGAAGAATCTAGGGAGGACAGAGCCAGACTCAGAGAAGAAACACACCAGTGGGGAGTAGGAGGGAGGAAAAAGTAGCTTGTGTTCACTTCAGAATCGGTCAAGGGGCGTGGGGCAAGAGCATGAATATTGGTGACCAGTCAGTTCAGGGTAGCTGTGAGACTGGAAGTACATCTATGCTCTGCCCCTCAGACATTTAATGGTTTACACGGGGGCCATTTCCCAGGGTGGGGGCAAGGCGGTGACTCACAGACTTCCCAATTCCAGGCCCTTTCCAGGCCAGTCTCCTAGGGCATTTGAAATAACAAGGCCAATTCTTGTCCTGGGTCTTCTATGACACTTGGTTACTTCATGCCTACCGCCCTACTGGAAGGTTGCTGGTGATAACAGCCTTGACCGTGCCATGGGTTAGTGGCCTCATTTCATTGCCAGTGTGGCATTTGTGTGTCCTGAACAGAAAATGGCAGGTCAGGACTGCTGCATACAGCAGGGCCTTTATCAAGAGCAGAACCCTACAGGAGCCACCACTAGTGTATCGCACCACCACCTTCTCAGCCTCAGCAAAGGGCAGACTAGAAGCAGTGGCTGCCCAATCTTTCCAAGCCTCAGTGCTCCTGGAGTACCAGGAGAACCAAGGCTCAGGAAGCTGGCACTGCCCTATGCCATGGTTCAGTCATTAGCTGCTGGCCTGCTGGGAAGCCCACTTCACTGCCACACATTGACCTCTTTGGCCTTCCAAATCATGGTCGCTTCTGCATTTTATTCTCCAAGATGCCATAAGCTGTTCTTCTTAGCCCAATGGTCAGTCGAGCCACTACTTGTTTGGTCCGGAGACGAGTGGTTGCCTTTCAGTTCTGGGAATTTCAGAGCTGCGTTCCACCTGGAATTTAGGCCTTGGCCACTGAGGAGCTGCTAAACTCCCCCATTCATTTTGAGACTGGCAATTTTAAGCAATTCCACTTTCGCTACCATGTGGAATTAAAAAGGAAAGCAAGACACTGACAAATAAACACACAACACCAATTCAGAGTTTTAGACATGAGACCGGTGTGGATCAGTGACTAAGTGCAGAAGAAGGAGAACAACATGTGTGTAAAGGGGCTCAGCATTGGGGAGAAAGTGACACAGCAGGCAGCATGTGCTGAGCAGCCGACACAGTAGACAGATGTTGGAATAGAAGGCAGCTCCCCTGACATGTTGGTAAAGGTGTCAAGCTACATAGTCCTGCTAGGTTTCATTGAGTTTAATGGAGAGACTGAGGCAGGTTTGGAGGCTCCAAACCCCAGTCTGGCATTCTCCTGATGAGATTTCTAGACACACTGAGACTTTTTTACATGAGTTGGGATCGTTTTCCATCCTGTCACAGAGCCACATAGAGGACAAAATTGGAGTCACCTGAGTGTTTGAAACAGAGTGGCAATCCAGATGCCTGGGTGTTGTCTGAGACCATGTCCATCACGTTACTTTTGGGTTTTAAAAATGAGAAGGACTCCAAAAGGGTGTGTTCGACTCTTCCTGAGATGTCGGCTCCTCCAGAGCCAAAAGAGGGACAGGGTAATCCATTCTGGAATAAGGGAGCGAGAAACACAGAAGAGGAAAGAGGCTAGTATGCTACTGACAGAGGGACACTCAGGACCCTTTCTCAATATGTTTAGAATAGTTCAGCCTTGGAGAACAATGAACAACTTTGTAGAGAATAAAGGATACTTGAGAGCGATTTGTTCTGTTGGCCTCAAGCTAAATAAGGTATCTCGTTGACCTGGGAGGATGCCAGCTTTCTCATAATCTTGCTCTGTCGAGGTGATTCTCTCTGTCTGAAACTCTATTGTGATTGCTCCCCAGAAACAATCCGTATTCATTAAGGGACAGTACAAGATGTGAGGCCTTCCCCGAGGCAAATCCTGCTCAATGGATCATTGGGTCAATTCTTTCAGACATCAAATGAAAATAGATGTGGGGGATGGAGAAAGGTGCCAGAGAATCAATTGGTGGCTGCTGTGTGTGGCAAGGTGTCTAGGCCCACTGCTGAGATGTCTGAAATTCACACATGATATGGCTGGCCACTGGAAAGGCGGGTCACCTTGTATAGTCTTTTACAATATTACAAGAAATTTAATAAGTGAAGTAAAATTGGAAGGGTGAAGGCCTAGGTAAACTTGGAGCTAATGAAACTTTCCTCTGTCAATACAGAAGAAAATATCTGAGAGACACCACAGCCAGTCTCCTTCTTAGCCTGGGCCCTGGACTGAGCTGTGGCCACAGGAGGACAGAGCCTTTTTTGGTCATCGATTGCAAGTGTGTCAGCCACCTCCTGAGGACAGGAGATTCTGGTCCTGACCTGTATACTGGCCTGAGCAGGCTGTGAGTAACCTGATGATTGTGGGGAGACAGCACATGAAGCTCCATCTAATGAATCTGGGCTCGGGTGTGAGATGGTTGAGATCTTATGGGTTCATTTCTTTTCCTTACTCCCACAAAGTGGATGAACAATGCTCTCACATTATTAAAGAAATGTGAATTTCATAGAACTCTCATAGAAACATTCAAATAGTCACATACAGGAGGGCACTCACATATTTCCATCTGCTTGGATATCACACAACCACATTTCTACTTCACACACATTTAGACACAGACAAACACAGCAACAGGTGTGCTGCAAGCATTTTTTTTTTTTAGAGTGATATAACTTCCCGGTTAAGCATTTTTGGATCCATGCTTTAAGGCTCCACCAGTGTGTCAGTGTCTCATCAGAAGTGTCATTTAGAAACGGTTTCAATTTCCATAGGTATTGCAAAATATTATTTTTCATTTATAGAACAAGCCGCTGAGGACACAGATTACAAGAACATTCTCACCAGAAAGATTTCTCATCACTTTCTCCTGGGACACGACACGCAAGACACATTGGCCCTCCGTTCCGCTTGGCCAAGAAACTATGTATAGGACATCTGTTAAAGGGCTCCTAGTAAAAACTACAAAATCTGCCAATGTATTAGTATCAGCTCATGCAGTCTATGAAGATGGTAAGTTCGATATTATGGATCTCTATAGAGTGATTCCCACCAGCTCTTCGGTACTGAAAACTGGTTGCATCATAAACAAGGCTACATTTGCTTCAGATTGACTTAGAACTTCACTTCGGTCAAGTACTCTGGGGTAAAGATCTTGCTCAAATCAAAAATGTATTATACGCATTACAGGTAAGAACTGTAATCCTTTCCTCTTCATTGTTAAGAGTGCTGCCTTACACTTCACAGCATACACCAATTTTAGCACTGAATTGTTGAATGGATTTCTGTCTTACAGAATGCAAGTATTTAGAAAATGTTTCCTTTGTATGTGCTACGGACTTTCTCTAAAGATTATAGATTTTCTCTGTCCTCTTCATGGCAACAATGATCCACAGTATTGAAACAGCATGCCAAATTGTTTATCGCAATGGTTTAAGTTCTCTTCAGGATATATGCTCCCTTTCAAACCATGGCAAATTTAACCCTCTTCGTACGAATTTCCACCTTGAAATCTGCCTATTTTCCATAATTGCTTTGTCACTTTTTAAATGTTGGATGCTTCCATGTTTGCTTCACACACTGCAGATGTCAAGTCTCCTCTTAGAACAATAATGCAGGCAATTCAGATTATATATTTATTGCTTGGTATATAGGATGCATTTAGAGCACCACAAAGAAAAAGAAGTTTGCAGCATGGAAGTGACCGAATTTAAAGGCACTGCTGCAATCATTTTTCATCAGAGTGATCTAATTTCCTGATTAAACATATTCAGATCCACGCTTTAAGGCTCCACCAGTATGTTAGTGTCTCATCAGAAACATCTTTGGAAAATGATTTCAATTTGCATAGGCATTCCAAAACATTGTTTTTGTTCATGTATAGAACAGTTTGCTGAGGACACAGATTACAAGAATATTCTCACCAGAAAGATTTCTCGTCACTTTCGTTGGTGACACTACACGCAAGTCACATTGGCTTTTCTTTTGGCTTGGTCAAGAAACAATGTCTAGGACACGTGTTAAAGGGCCACTACTAAAAACTACAAATCTTGCCACTAATTAGTATCAGCTCCTGCAGTCTATCAAGATGGTAAGTTCGATATCATGGATCTCTATATAGTGATTCCCACCAGCTCTTTGGTACTGAAAACTGGTTGCATCATCTACACAGCTACATTCATATTAAACTGACTTAGAACTTCACTGTAGTCAAGAACACTGGGGTAAAGATTTTGCTCAAATCAAAAATGTATGACACGCATGACAAGTAAGAATTGTAATTCCTTCCTCATCATTGTTAGAGTGCCACCTTAGACTTGAGAGCATACACCAATTCTAGCACTAAATTGTTGAATGGACTTCCGGATTACAGAATGCATGTATTAAAAAACCTGTATACATTGCATGTGCTGAGGACTTTCTCTAAAGTTTATAGTTTTTCTCTCCCCTGTTCATGGCAACAAATGAACCATAGCATTGAAACACCATACCACATTTTTTATCGCAATGGATTGAGTTCTCATCAGGATGTACTCTCCCTTTCAAATAATGGGACCTATCTAAACATTTTTGAATAAAGAATATAGGCTCACTTCTGTTTTGATGAAATACAAGTTCATAAGGCAGTCTTAAAAAATATTTTTATATTCTATATCTAATTTATCTACCCATAAATAGGATTAGGGTTAGTGTTAGGGTTACAGTTTCGTTTAGGGTTAGGGTTAGGGTTATGTTTAGGTTTAGAGTTTAGGTGTTAGGGGTCATAGGTTATGGGTTAGGGGTTATGGGTCAGGGTTTGTTTAAGCTTAGGGTTAGCATTAGGGTTAGGGTTGGTTGAGGGTTAGGGTTAGGTTTAAGTTTAGGGTCAGGATATGGGTTAGGGTTTAGGGATTATGGGTTATGGTTTAGGAGTTAGGGGTTATGGGTTAGGGATAGGGTTAGGGTTGTTGTTTGCTTAATTTTCGTATTATTCTTCATTTACAATGTTATTTTTTTATTTTTCCTTTTTAAAATTAAAATTTTTGTGACCTATCTAAACATTGTTGCATAAAAATCTAGGCTCAGTCTGCTGTTTTGATGAAATTCGAGTTCATAGGGCAGTCTTCAAAATTTTATTTTATATTCAGTATCTAATTTATCTACCCATAAATAAGGTTGAGTTTGGGTTTGGGTTAGGGTTAGGTTTATGTTTAGGGTTAGGATAGTGTTAGGGTTAGGGTTAGGTTTAGGGTTAGGGATGAATTAAGGTTAGGGTTAGGGTTAGAATTAGTGTTTAGGGGTTAGGGTTTGGAGGTTAGGTGTTAGAATTAGGTTTAGGGTTAGAGTTAGTGTTAGGTTTATTGTTAGAATTTGTGTTAGGTTAAGGTTGTTATTTGTCGTATTTTCATATTATTCTTCATTTACAATGTTATTTTGTATTATTCTTTTTAAAATTAGAATTTTTATGAACTATCTAAACATTATTTCATAACGTATAAAAGCTCAGTCTGCTGTTTTGATGAAAGAGAAGTTCATAGTGCAGTCTTCAAATTGTTTTTATACTCAATATCTACTTTATCTACCCATAAACAGGGTTAGTGTTAGGTTTAGGGTGTAGGGTTAGGGTTAGGATTTAGGGATTAGAGATTATGGATTTAGTGGCTAGGTGTTACGGTTTAGTGTTAGGGTTAGAGTGATGGTTAGCCTTAGGGTTAGTGATAGGGTTGTTATTTGCCAAATTTTCAAATTATTCTTCATTTAAAATGTTATTTTATATTTTTTCTATTTAAAATTAATATTTTTATGACCTTAATAAACATTGCTGCATAAGGCCTACCGGCTCAAGTTGTCATTTTGTTGAAAATCAAGTTCAGAGGACAGTCTTCAAAAATTTATATTATATTCAGTATCCAATATATCTACTCATTAATAGGGTCAGGGTTAGGGTTAGGGTTAGGGTTAGGGTTAGGGTTAAGTTAGGGTTGTTGTTTTCCAAATTTTCACATTATTTTTTATTAACAATGTTATTTTGCAGTTTTTCTTTTTAAAATTAAAAATTTTGTGACCTATCTAAACATTGTTGCATAAAGAATATAGGCTCAGTCTGCTGTTTTGATGAAATTCAAGTTCATAGGGCAGTATTCAAAAATTCATTTTATATTCAGTACTTAATTATCTACCCATAAATAGGAATAGGGTCACGGTTAAGGTTAGCGTTAGGATTGGGGTTAGTGTTAGGTTTAGGGTTTCAGGGTAGAGTTTAGGAGTTAGGGGTTAGGGTTTATGGGTTACGATTAGGGTTAGGTTTACTGTTAGAGTTAGAGTTCGATTAGAGTGACGATTAGGTTTAGGGTTAGAGTTGAGGGATTCAGTTTTGTTTAGAGTTAGGGTTAGAGTTAGGGTTAGGGTTAGGGTTATGGTTGGTGTTACAGTTAGGGTTAGGTTTAGGTTAAGTTTAGGGTTAGGGTTAGGATAAGGTTTAGGATTAGGGTTAGCGTCAGGATTAAGGTTAGTTTTAGCGTTAGTGTTAGATTTGGGGTTAGGGTTAGTGTTAGGGTTAATGTTACTGTTAGAGTTAGTGTTGGGTTAGGGTCAGGGTTACATTTAGGTTTAAGGTTAGGATTAGTGTGAGGTTAGACTTATGGTTAAGTATAGGGTGATGTTTTGGGTTAAGGTTAGGGTTAGGGTTATGGTTAGTGTTGTTATTTGCTAAATTTTCATATTATTCTTAATTTACAATGTTATGTTGTATATCTCCTTTTTAAAATTAAAATATTTGTGACCTATCTAAACATTGTTGCATAAGGAATATAATTTCAGTCTACTGTTTTCATGAAATTCAAGTTCATAGGGAAGTCTTCAAAATTTTATTTTATATTCAGTATCTAATTTTTGTACCCATAATATAGTTAGGGTTAGGATTAGGGTTAGTGTTATGGTCATGGTTAGGTATAGGGATAAGATTAGGGTTAGGGTTAGGGTTAGGGTTAGGGTTAAGTTAGGGTTGTTATTTGCCAAATTTTTATATTATTCTACTTTTCAATGTTATTTTGTATTTTTTTAATTAAAAATTTTGTGACCTATCTAAACATTGTTGCATTATATGCTTTAACCATACAGAGAAGCAAGTAAAATCCAATTTGTGAGGATACATACTTTCTTCTCAGTTTTAATGTTGGCAACTGGAGTAAGACCACTGTGTCCTATGTTTCATAGGGCATAATAGATTCATGTCTGAGACCTGTTAGGTAATCCAGAGTGTAAACTATAGAGCTGAAAAGCTGTTCTGATGGCTGCAGTAGAGGGTCATCACAACTACTTTAAAAGAAGAATGTGCTCCCAGAATTATGCAGGCAAAGAGCTTATGAATGTCACCCAAGGTCCGGACTTGTGACACATGTGAATGATAGCTTTTGTAGATCCTATTTAACAGGGTCACCTGGAGGAGTGATGAGAATGCAAACAGCAAAAGTTGGAGATGAATTGCTGGATTTCTACTGAAGTGATAAAACAGAATTAAATGAAACATGTTGACCAAATCAAGTTGCTGCAGGAGAGCACTCCAGTGCTGAAAGTGACCCATGGATGATGTCTCTTTTAAACACAGGTCTGATGCAAAGTATGTTCAACTACTTCACAATAGTAATATTTAATTTGGAACTTTCCTTCCTACCTTACCAATCTTTTCTCCTCAGTCTCCAACTGTAAATGATGGCAACCTGAGTGTTAAAAATGCAGTTTCTAGTAAACTGGCAAGGAGGTGATGAATAGAGAAAAAGGAAGTCTTTTACAAACTCTTCGTTAGAGGCAGTAGACTTTCCAAGAACACAGCTAGGAAGAGAGAAAAAATTTACCATTAAATGAAATTTGAAATATTGACTGATATATTGAATTAGAGAATCTATTATTTTTAAAACTTATCATGATCATAGTACTTTCTATTAATTAGAATCACATTTTTAACAACTCATGGGATTTCTTGAGCTTTCACTTGACAGCAGAAGAAAAGACTATCTCAAGTTAGCAGAATACAGGATATAGTAGAAAAGAAAAAAATAGATTTATGATTATATTTCATATATCCATATGAAGCATAATGATATTCCAGTGTGGCTGGAGAGCAGAATATAGTAGAAACATTTGTTATGAATTTAAACTCTATGAGGACAGAGTTTTTTGTCTATGTGTACAGATATATCCCAATAGCTTAAAATGCGCAGCATATGAATATACTCAATAAAGGTTTGTCCAATGAATTAGTGAGTCTGGAAAGTTAAGGCTATTATGAAGGGATCTGAATATCAGGCTAACAGTAAGCAAATATACAGCATACATACCACCTGTACCTCCTATGCCATAGCAGACTTGTCACTTTTTCATTGCCATAATTTAGGTAGTCATTGTAACAGATGGAGTCAGTAAAATGTCTTAATTATGGAAATGTATTTAGGAACTGCCTCCCAGTGCTTGATATTACAGGGACTCTGGAGAGCTTTGGAGGATTTCTCTCCTTCCATATATAGCCAGAAAGTAAAGGCTGAGTTCTCAGTCCTTTGCCACAAACCCTCTGGTCTTCCAGATTCTCAGTTTTTATTTCTCTTCTGCAGGTCCTGTTCTGTCAAGTATCCATAATTTCTTCTTGTTCTCATGTATTTTGGCCCCCATTATTTTTGATCAAATAATTATCTTCATTTTATGAATGAAAGATAAATGTGAATGCATTAATGTTTTGCATATGTTATTTCAAAATCATGAATCCTCTTTTGTTCCTGTCTATGATCTCTGTCTCCCCGGACCACCTCAATCCCTCCTGGGTTCCTGAAAAGTCTTCAAAGAATCTGTATTCAGAAGAACTTTCACAGAAACTTATATCGATATTACTGCCACAAAATTATCCACATTCCTATATTTTTATGTAGAACAAAAGCAATAATATGTATCTTTTTGGCTCAGTTTGATTTATGGAGTGCTACAATTGAAATGCAAGTTTTCTTTTATGGTAAAATGATAATTATCATTAAATGTGGAAGAAAAAACCCATAACTCTCTATAAATATGTCATTGTGTTTTGATTCAATAGCTAACCTTTCAATCAGAAATAAAAGACAGGACAATTAAGATAAACCTTAAACTGATGATACAACAACTCAAATGCTATTGATTTCATTTTATAGTTTTGCTTTAAGGTACAATGTGTAATATACTTCATTATCTTGGCTTTTCTAGTTCCAAACATAAGGTATATGACAAATAATGCTAATGACTCTTTACTCATGATTAACTGACTTACAAAAGCATTCCTCATATAACTTGAATAACAATGTTGGAGAATGTTACATTATTTTTTCAGTCCTAATATCCCAGGTATGTTCAAGACCTTATATTTCTAATATAAACGTATGGCCACAGTTTTAGAAATTCTATTCATACTTTGTTACTTTAAAACTTAGAGATTACTTTATGAAAACTGATACCATAATATCCTTTGTGATATTTTTGTTTCTAACACTCTAGGCATCTTATATATACAGTTGAAATAAATACATTTTTAATAAAACAAATTTCTCTGTCCAAGAAAAAGATTCAATTGTGAAAAATGGCTTTGTTGAAAGGTAATTTTGAAATGGAATTTCGTTAAAACATTTATGAATACAAATACATTGAGGCAATATTCCTCCCGAAATTGATATTCTGAACAGGTGACAGTGATGTGTGATTTACCTTTTGTAATGAGAGCATAGATTATAATATATATATTTCTTCAAATGTAATAGGAAGGAAAATCATATTTCATGAGGAAAACATTTTATATAGCTTCCTTGTACCATTAAAATTAAAATATTTAAGAATTAAGGGAGGAATAAACTGGTTCACCTTAACTTACACTAAGAGTAAACAATGGGGCCCAAACTTAGGAATTATATATTTTTTCATTCTTAGAAACTTCTGTTTAATTAATATAGTTAATAATTTATTTTTTTCTTAGCTCTTTAGTCTAAATTTAATTTGGGATTCAGAATAGAGATCATTCACTGGTTCACAGATATTTTTGCAACCTTATATTCTGTTTCTGAGACCAGTAATCATTTGATTGATAATAAAGCCCAGTACTGTGCAGTTGAAAACTCCATTTTTTAAGTATTTAAAAATTTTTTTCAATTACACTCGACATATAACATTATATTAGTTTCATGTGCACTATATAGTGATTAGACATTTATATAATTGATGAAGTGATAACCCCAATAAATCTAGTACTCCTCTGACCCAAACATAATTATTATAATATTGTTGACTATATTTCCTTTGCTATACTTTATATCCCCATGACTATTTTGTAACTACCAATTTGTACTTCTTGATCCCTTTCCTCTATTTACCCGTAACCCCAATACCTTCTCCCATCTGGCAACCATCAAAATGTTTTCTATATCTATGAGCCTGTTTCTGTTGTGTTTAAGTATTTGTCTTTCTCTCTCTGAGTTATTTTACTCAGCATAATACCCTCTAGTTCCATCCATGGTAGAAAATTCCCATTTCAACAGAGGCAAAAACTATGCCTTATCAAACATGGGGGAAAGAACCACATAGCAGAAATACAAATAGGATAAACCTTCAGAAGTTTCATTTTCTCAGCTTCAGTGGGGTTCTCAATTCTGTGTTGTTTGCCATTTTCTAAGTCACTATGCACATAAAACTATGCACAGAAGAGCTAAAACTTGTTAGATCAGATACATTACAGAAATAGCAACATTTCTATAAATGGAAAACTGAAGCCATTATTTGGATAACATAAGCATAAAATTAATTTTAGCCATTAAAAATATGTAGGAAAATTATCAGAAATTTCTCCTAAATACATTAATCATTCATATTGTTTATGAGTGCAGTAATTGACCCTCTGAAGTCTATTGTTATATAATCAAGGTCAGGTTTTCACTATAAAGTAAGAGAGCTCTAATCTTTTTAATATTTTGTTAAAGATTTAGTATGGCTGTTAGATTCATTGTATTTATTTTTACCTCATAACAAATGGAAAGAAGACAACTTTTTCTCTCAGTGACATGTTCTATTTTGACCAGCCTTAACAAACTGTGGAATTTTTTGGTTGAATATGTTCAGAAAATAAAAATAGCTTCCTATTAATGAGACAAAAAAATAAATTTCAACATTATGCTTATATAATAGAAATATGGGGGATAGAACCACATAGAAGGAATATAAATAGAATGAAATTTCAGAAGTTTCATTTTCTCACCTTCAGTGGGGTTCTCGACCCTGTTTTGCTTGACATTTCCTAAGTCACGGTGTTTCTCAGTTTCCATATTGATTATTTTTCTTTAATCTCAAGGAATAACTACACCTTGCTGCTTTTGTTTGCACTGTTACCGTTAAATGTCCTTCTCCTTTACTGTTTCAGAGATCAACTCCTATTTTACAAGGCTGAGTGTAAAAATCATTTTTTAAATTTTCCTTAATCATCCATTATTCCTGAATCATGGGAAATAAATATATCTGGCCTACTGGTTCTCAAAGGCAAGGATATAATATTATCCAATTTTGTATTGTTCAGTTTCCATCTCAGGAGCACAGGTACTACATGGGTGATCTCAGAGTAGATACAGTTTGAGATGGATCCTGAAGGAGAGAATAGTGTAGATAACAGCATGGAGATGGAGAAGATCTATTTCAGGGGGAAATAGTGAATACTCCTTTGCTTGTACAATAGAAAATTTACCTAGTAAATTATGTTTGATGATAAGGGGAACAGAATTTGGCATCCCCAAATATGCCTTTTGCAGTATTGATTTTAAGTTTGTTATTTTTTAAAAATAAAGATTCAGGAAAAACTACAGAACTTTCCTGTAACTATCTAAAAGGAAGATCCTATTATCATAGATACCTATAGTTTAATATGAAGTCGATATGATAGACAGGGAGAAACCAGCAATGCCCATTTTATCCAAGTACCCTCTGTGTCCCATTGTTAAAGATGGCCCAACAAACATTTGTTTTTCAGACATATGATTTTCCATCTCCATGTGAATTGCCGACTTGCCCTTTGAAGTCCCAAACCACAACCCCCCAACCCCCATCTTCTTAGTTCAAGATGTCATATAAGCCTTAACTTCCTAATTTGTCATCTGGTCTCATATTCTTATGGAACCCATGCATTTACATGCATAATAAATTTGATCATTTTTTTCCTGTTAATCTCTCATGTTAATTTGATTTTTAGTCCAGCCAGAAGACCTTAGAAGGTAGAAAGAAAATTAATTTTTGCACCTTGTAGTGTATGCTCTAATGTTTTCTATCAAAGAAATGTTATCATGTTATCTATTGCTCTATTGAACTTTACCTTTTGACATTTATTATTTATATACAAAAAACATATTATACTTACTCTTAGAGCTTGTTATGATTGACTTTGGCCAAAGTTTATGTAATACTGACCTAGACAAATTAACAGAAACATAATTTTATAATTCTTCTCAGTGATTATGAATTACATTACATTTAAAAAGACATTTTACAAATTAAACATATGAAATGATAATAAAATGCTAGATATATGGCCAAATAACAGAAATATTGCCTTCTAAGATAGAAATGGTAAATATACATACAATATAGGATACTGGAATTGCGCTGTTTTTGATCCTGAGATCAGATATTATTATTCTTGATTATATTACATGAATTGGTAAAGGCTTTGTGGGTTCTCTTGTAATTATTATTACCCTTTGACTAATGCTAGTGTTCTTACTTACAATCATGTAGAATCAAAATAATTTACATGAGACATGAAGACTTGAACTTTATTTCATATTTAATTATGTAAGAAAGACATATTTCTTATTTTGGAAAAATATCCTAAATTGTAAGTCTCTCAATGGACACATTGAGAGATTTACAAGAACAAAGTAAACCAAGCAAATATTACATGTGTTTGTGTGTGTATACAAATAAATAACCTTTCTTGCAGACTAATACTTAAGTTATTATTTTACTTGCAACAACTATGTTCTTTTTATATATGTAATATGAATCTGTTTCTTGAGACATTATTTTCATGCTACAAGAATCATGCCAAAATAAATGAATATATTGATATTCATTTAATATATTGATAAACATAAGCATTTTTCTGAGTTAGATAAGGGAATAAGAAAGATGACATCGTTGTCTTCAAGGAGCTTATTTTCTGGTGGAAAAGCTATGATACGTAAGCATAAAAATACATACTAACACTAAAGAAGGGTATGGCTAATTGCTATAAGAGAAACACAGATGTGCTTGGTTTCAGTGTAAAGAAAATAAATGCTGTGGTGAACTAAATAGCATCTTGATTTAGGAAAAAAGTGAAAACTTTATTTGAAGCAAGAGCTGGTTTTGTTCGATGCAATTGATTCTGATTAGTGTAGGTGGAAGAGGAATGAGAAAGGATTGAAGGAGAAAATTAGAAGAAAAAACTTGGGGAAAGGGATTTACAGATGAGTTCAGAGGACAGTGAGCAGCATAGCAGTACCAATGAATTCATAAAGAAGAGAAACGGGAAACAGATAAGTAAAAGAAACATCATAAAGCAATGTTTCTCAAAATATGTTTTTTGAATTACCTGATGTTAATCATTTGAGATGCTTGTTTAAAATATTTTTCATACTCCTTTCCATCAAGCCTACAGAATTAAGATACTTGGAAATAGAAAAAGGAAATCTGAGGATGCTACCTATATGTTTTCAGTTTTAGTTTTTTCACAACTACTTGAAATACGAATGCATAAAATATGTGCTTGCAGTTTCTTTTTAAGGAGAGGTTAATGACAAAAGTTAATAAACTGTGTATGATAGCTTGGAAAGAGATAGAATAAATGTTAAAAGAATAGTCTATGCCTGAACAAGTATTGGGCTTATATCTTAGGGTTCTCCAGATAAACAGAACCAATAGGTTTAATACATGATAGATAGATAAATAGATAGATAGACAATAGATAGAGATAGATGATAGACAGACAGAAAGACAGATAGATAATAGATAAGTTGACAGACATAGACATAGATAAATTTATTTTGAGGAATTGGTTCACATTATTATGGAGATTTTAAAAGTGCCATGGCCATAATTGGCTGTCTGCAAGTTGGAGGCCCAAGAAAGTTGGTGGTATAATTTCAGTTCAAGTCCAATGGTCTGAGAACCAGGAGTGAATGGAAATGGTATAAGCCCTAGACTGTGTGAAGGCCCAAAGACCAAGAACATCAATGTTGGAGAGCAAAAGATGATGGATGGTCAACCTCAAGCAGAGAGCACATTTGTTGTTTCTCCACCTTATGTACTTACTATTCAGGCCCTCAACAAATTGGAGGATGACCACTCACATTGGCGAGAGTGACCTTCTCTCCTTAGTCTGCTGATTCAAATCCCAAAAACCCTCACAGAAATAATATTTCACCAGCTATCTTGGTTCAGTCAAGTTAACACATAAAATTAATCTTTATAGCCAGTGAGATAGGGAAAATATAGAACATATACAAAAGAAAAGTTGAGAGGACTTGATGAATGGTGATGGAGGGAAAGGAATAAAACAAACATAATTTTATACTTTTGATCCTAGGTAACATAAGTTAAATCAAGAAAATAGTTGGGGGATTCTAGGAAAAACATGGTGGAGTGAAACAACAATAAGCTGAACATCTAAAACTCAACAAAAAACACCCAAACTGCATACATACCAGCACATTGAGTGTGGGATCTGTGCATAAGAGCTACCACAGGTCAGAACTCCAAGTGTCGGGCGGTGGTCTAGGAAAAATAAAGAAGCTGCCTCTTGTAGCCACCAGAGCCTGCTGTAGAAGGGGGTGGGGAGATGAATCAGCAAGTTCCCTGAACAGCCCTGCCTGGGAAAGCTAACCAACCAGCGGCAGTGCTGTCATTAGGGCAGAAGGCAGAGAAGCGGGGCGAAATGGCAAAGAAACAACAGTTGATTTTTACCGCCCATGGTTGCAAAACTGGGGCTGAACCACAGCCCTAACTCCCAAACCAGAGGGCCCCTCCTCCCATACTCTCTGAAACCGATCACCACGGAGACCCAGGGGAATATGAGCAAATGCTGCCGAGACCGTTGCTGACACTGACAGGGACTGAAAGTGAGGGTAGCGAGTGTGATAAAATATCTATAAGACAATAACAAAGCATTTTTAAAGCTTTATATAAAGCAAGGATCCAAGAATTCAACTACTAGAAACCAAAAGAAAAGCGCCTTCTTTGCAGCAAGCTAAAGAGAGACCTTTATATAATAAATCTTCTTTCTGTAAAAACAGCCGAATACACTTCCATTAATCCTCAGTCAGAGAAGTTGTCCATTAAACACCATGAACAACAAAGTTGACAAGTCATCTCAGAAAGAAAGAGAAAAACTCCAGAAAATAAGCTTACAGACATAGAAATATGCAACTTAAATGACACAGACTTCAGGATGGTACCTCTGAAAAAACTCAGTGAGATTCAAAACAAATCATATCAACAATTTCAGGAATTAAAAAAAAATAACTAGATGAACAAGGCAAGGAGACGGAAACCCTCAAAAAGAAAAGAATAGATCTTCTGGAGATAAAAAGTACACTGCAAGAGTTGAAAAATGAAATAGCAAGCTTGGGAAATAGAGCCGACAAAATGGAGGAAAGGATCAGTGATATCAAAGACAGAAATCTAGAAATAAATCAGAAGGAAGAAGAGAGAAACCAAAGAATGAAAAATAATGAAAGAGAAATACAAGGACTAGCCGATACCATCAGGAGAGGAAACATAAGAATAATGGGCATTATCGAAGGTGAGGAAAAGGAGCAGGGACTAGAAAGCATTTTCAGAAAAATAGTGGATGGAATTTCCCAAATCTAAGGAATGAGCTGGAGCTTGAAATTCAAATCAACAGAACACCCAATTATCTCAACCCAAAAGGCCTTCACCAAGACACATTGTAATAAAGTCATCAAAAATCAGTGACTAAGATAGAATTCTCAAGGCATTCAAGGATAAGAAAATGGTAACTTATAAAGGAAAACCCATTAGATTATCCTCAGACTTCTCAATGCAAACCTTACAAGCCAGAAAGGAATGGAATCAAATATTTAAACTACTAAATGAAAGGAACTACCAGCCTTGAATAATGTACCCAGTTAAGCTCTCCTTTAGATATGAAGGAGAAATAAAGACCTTTCCAGACATACAAAAATTGAGGGAATTCTCCACTATGAGGCTTACACTACAGGAAATACTGAAAGAGGTCAGGTCACCTAAAACAAAATGACCAAAAAAAACCCCCAAAAACATAATTATGAGTAAAGTGACTATCAGGCAAATAGAAGCAGAGGAGTGCAAATCTTACTGAGAAGAGTTTATTATTTATAAGCTTAAATAATAAGAAGAAAATTGCTATAGTAAGATAATAATTATCGTTCAGCATACATAGGGACAAACTGAGTTAACAATGACTAAAAAGGGGAGGATTCAAAGATCCAAATTCGCAAAGGGGAATGGAGATAAGACACGTGCAGAAAAATGGAGATACACACACACACACACACACACACACACACACACACATATAAAACTATCCTTTAAATATTTGTAATGGTAACCACACACCAAAGATTCAGAACTGAAGTATATAACATAAAACAAGAAGAACTAAAGAGAAAAACCACACACAAAAAAACAACCAAAATAAAGGAAACAGAAGCACAAGGGCAATGAAGCAATGGAAACACCAAGCTATCAGAAAGCAAAGCATAAAATGACTATAAGAAGACCTCATATTTCAATAATCACCCTAAATGTAAATGGACTGAACTCACCAATAAAAAGGCAGAGTTGCAGATTGGATCAAAACACAATACCCAACCATTTGCTCCTCCAGGAGACACATTTCAGTTCCAGAGACAAATATAGACTCAAAGTAAAAGGGTGGATAATACCGGTACTCGAGCTAATGGCATTCAGAGAAAATCGAGAGTACCGGTATTAATATCAGATGAACTAGACTTTGAAATAAAAAAAAGTAAAGAAAGATACAGAAAGACACTTCATAATGATAAAGGAATCATGTAATGAGAAGACATAACACTTATCAATATTTATGCTCCCAATCAGGGAGCCACGAAATATGTAAAGCAATTACTGACAGAACGAAAGGGGGAAACAGACCAAAACACCAAAGTGATAGGGGACCTAAATACCCGACTGTCGGATATAGACAGATTATCCAAACAGAAAAACAATAAGGAAATAACATCCCTAAATGACACATTAGACCAACTGGATATAATTGACATTTACAGAGAATTCCATCTCAAACCAGCTGCTTATAGGTTCTTCTCTAGTGCACATGGAACATTCTCAAGAATCGACCATATACTGGGGCACAGAGATAACCTCAACAAATATGAGGGTTGAAATCATACCAAATATATTCTCTGATCATAATGTTTTGAAACTAGAGATCAACTGCAAAGAGAAATCAGGAAGAACCCCAAATATATGGAGATTAAACAACATGCTACTAAAAAATAACTGGGTCAGAGAAGGAAAACAGAGAAAGGACACATAAACACATAAACAAAATCAGAGATGAAAGAGGGGAAATTACGACGGTTATTACAGAAATACAAAGGATTATACAAGAATATTATGAAAAAGTATATAACGCCAAATTTAATAACCTAGAAAAAATGAACCAGTACTTAGAAAAATACAACCTTCTTAGACTGAATCTAGAAGAACTGGAAAATTTAAATAGACCAATCAGCAGTATGGAAATTGGAACAATCATCAAAAACCTACTAAAAAGTAAAAGTCCAGGACTAGATGGCTTCATCAGTGAATTCTGCCAAACATTCAAAGAAGAATTAATACCTATTCTCCTCACACTCTTCCAAAAAATTGAAGAAGAGGCAATACCTCCCAACTCATTTTATGAGGTTGATATTACTCTGATACCAAAACCTGGTAACACAAAAAAAGAAAACTACAGACTAATATCTCTCATGAACACAGATGCAAAAATCCTAAATAAGATACTAGTGTACCGAATATAGCAAGCAACATATTAAAAAGATTATACACCCCGATCAAGTGGGCTTTATCCCAGGGGCACAGGGATAGTTCAACATACACAAATTGATTCATATGATATACCACATAAACAAATCAAGAAATAAAAATCATATGATATTATCAATAGATGCCTTTGACAAGATACAGCATCCATTTATGATCAAAACACTTAACAAAATTGGTACAGAAGGAAAGTACCTTAAAATAATAAAGGCCATTTGTGACAAACTCTCAGCCAACATTATATTTAATGGTGAAAAATTAAAAACTTTACCTCTAAGATCAGCAACAAGGCGAGGCTGTCCACTATCATCACTCTTATTCAATATAACATTAGCGGTCCTAGCAAGTGCAAGAGAAACATATAAGAGGTATCGAAATAGGAAACGAAGAAATCAAACTGTCACTATTTGTGGATGACGTGATTCTCTATATAGAAAACCCTAAAGACTCTACAAGAACTCTCCTAGAAACAATAAGAAAATACAGTAAAGACCCCAAATTGCCAAAGCCATCTTGAGAAAAAAGAACAAGGCTGGAGGTATCACTCTGCCTGACTTCAAATTATACTACAATGCAAAATTAATCAAAACGGCATCATACTGGCAGCAAAACAGACACGTGGACCAGTGGAACAGAATTGAGAGCTCAGAAGTAAACCCATATTTATATGGGCAAATAATTTTCAACAAAAAAGCCAAAAACATATAGTGGAGAAAGGAAAGCCTCTTAATAAATAGTGCTGTGAAAACTGGAAATCCACCTGCAAAAGAATGAAACTAGACTGTTGTGTATCACCGCACACCAAAATTAACTCAAAATGGACTAAAGACCTGAATATAGGACCAGAATCAATAAAATTGATAAAGAAAACATAGGAACTAAACTCAAGGACCTTAGACTTAAAGAGGATTTTATGAATTTGACCTCAAAGGCAAGGGAAGTAAAAGCAAAAATAAATGAATGGGTGTACATCAAACTAAAAAGCTTCTGCTCAGCAAAAGAAACCGTCAACAAGGTAAAGAGACAACCATTCAAATGGGAAAATATGTTTGCAAGCATCTCCTATAAGGACTTACTATCCAAAATATACAAAAAACTCATACAACTCAATAACAACAACAAAACCAAATGATCCAATCAAAAAATGGCCAGAGAACTTCAACTGACACCTCCCTAGTGGATATGCAAATGGCCAACAAATATATGAAAAGATGCTCAACATAGCTAGCTATTAGGGAAATACAAATCAAAACCACAATGAGATACCATCTCACACATGTTAGAATAGCTATAATCAACAGGACAAGTAATAACAGATGTTGGAGAGGATACAGAGAAAAAGGAACCCTCATACACTGCTGGTGGGACTGCAAATTAATCCAGCCACTATAAAATCAGTTTGGAGTTTCCTCAAAAAACTAAGAGTTGATCTACCATTTGATCCAGCAATCCCTCCACTGGGTGTTTACCCCAAAGACTTGAAAACTCATATCTATAAAGATATTTGCTCAGCAATGTTCATAGTAACATTATTCACTGTGGCCAGGACATGGAAGCAACTGAAGTGTCCTACGATAGATGATTGACTAAAGAAGCTGTGGTACATATATACAATGGAATATTACTCAGCCATAAGAAGAGATGAGATGCTGCCATTTGCTACGACATGGGTGGACCTTGAAATAATCATAGTAAGCAAAATAAGCCAGACAGAAAAATTTGAAAATCACATGATATCACTTATATGTGGGATATAAACCTAAAAGCACCAAATGAACAGGACAAACAAACAGAGACACATAGACATGGACTAGTGGTTACCAGAGAGTATGGAGTGAGTGAGGAGAGGGGAGATAGACCAGGTAAAGGGGGTCAAATATAGGGGTAGAGTGAGGGTGAAGTGGGTAAAGGAGATCAAATATATGGTAGCTTAAGGAAACTGAACTTTGGGTGGTAAACACACAATAGAATATACAGATGTGAAATTATAATGTACACCTGAAAATTATATGATTGTATTTACCAATGTTACCCCAATAAACTTAAAAAAAAAGAAAATAGTTGGAAATAAGAATTTGAAAATTTGAAAAATGTTCAAAACTGGGTGTATAGACTTTGAAAGAAATCATCTAGAATGCTTATTTAAGCCAAGGGATTGTTACGCAAAAGGTCACTAGCATCACATGGTATAAACATAAAATGAAGTTTAATTGAAGAAATCAGGCCAAAAGGCATCAAAGAAAAAAAAAAAAGCATCTCTCTAGTTTCTCTAACTTATAGAGAGAAGAATCTTATCTGTACATACCTGAACACCATAAAAAGAGCTAAAAGCAAGGGACTTAAAACAGTACTACTCTAGGTATTGAAAAGGAATTTGAATAAGAAAAAAATGCATTGACCATGTAATAATGGGAGCTTCCTGATCAAAGAAACATATAACTAAAGCAGGGGAGCTGATGAAGCTAAGTAGCTTGTACCAGTTTAGCTCCATTGAGCCAATCCTAATCTAATGACCTACTTACATGGTTGTCTCTCAAAAGAGAAGAATTAATGAGCCTCCAAGGCCATCTAGCCCTGTCACTCTGAGAGACTGGCAGGAGAATAGAGCAAAAGACTGAGTTTGGAGGAGCCTTCATTTAATGAATGAGAGAAAGAAACAGCCACTGAAGAGGCCATGGAAAAGAGCAGTTAACTGTGTGTAATGATGGCCTGTTAGCCACAGGAGAAGAGGAATTTCAAGAGAGAGATTAGATGGTGTAAATATCAAACATTACTGATGTTCAAGAAAATTTATGACTAAAGAAAATATGTTTAATGACAGTCAGTTTGACCATGCAGTAACTACATTTTATGTCAAATAGCAACCTTTTTTTTCTGTGCAAGAAACAGGGAAATTACAGTAGGTAAAGGATTTCTTGGTTTTATCTACACAGTACACAATTTACTGTATTCTTAATTATTTCCTGATTTTTTGATTTTTATACTTTTGAGGCCTGCATTTCAGTTTAATTTACATATATGAATCCAAAAACATAAACTAAAAAGTTAATGTTTCAAAAATAGGAAATCTAAATTTAGTTTGTCATTCTTTTTAAACATTATTCAAAACACGTCTTTTTCCAAAGCTAATTCATTTTTTTATCCCCAGGAACTTTTATAAGTTTAATGAATCAATCTTGTTCCTGTTGTGCTCCCTCTTGATATCTTATACCTAATTAGTCCCCTACATAATATCTTGAAAATAATTGGAGACAATTTAAGGGAAATCATTATTTTCATACTGTCACTTTCAGTTTTCAAAGTCTATTCTCAGTTATTTACTTACAGCATATGCTTTCTATCAAGATTCCTTGATAGAGATTGCTATGCTTATGTTTTATTAAAATGCACAAGGCCAGTACAGCATCTCAATTTAACTAATGGAAGCTTTCTATTAGATGATATTCCATAAAGGCTAAGATATACATAAGATTAAAGAACAAGAAGTAAAGAAAAATTTTATTAAAAATATTTATTAAAATATGTTATAACTCAGATGATTTACCAATGGCACAACTCAAATTAAAAATTACTTAATAGAATAGTAGAGAAAAGGCAGGCACATAAAAATTTAATGTAATAAATTGTTCACGTTTCTCTGACTTTGGTATCAGACAGGCCTGGGTTCCATACACATCTTTGATCTTTATTAACCTCTTTAAGCTTTAGAATCTTCAACATTATATATCAGGACTAATATTACTACACCTCTTTGAGTATTTGAAAATTTCAAGCAAAATGATATCTTCAAAGTACATAACTTATGAGAATGATGCACAATTTTAAAAGCTATAATTATTATCACTATTATTTTTATTGTTATTACTAGCTATGATATGTTTCAGTGACATTTAAAAATATAACAATCACATAAGAAAAATGCTTCATTTATTCCTCTTAATTATTGTATATAGGATTCCATGTGTTTTCTCTAAGTACTTTGCATAACTAATGGTTGTAGTTTGGGACATATTAGAAAAGCAGTCATGTCTTTAAGAGTCTTTAAATTTGAGTACCTTGATCTTTATTGACAATCAGACAATGTATGAGCAGAAACACAGACAATATTTCCCCCCAAATTTGTGGTCATAATAATATAATCATCTATTTTGCAAAGGAGAAAATATGAAAACTATAATATTTGATTAAGTTTTGAACACTAAGTGGAAATTTTGTATTTTTTAATGTCTTTGGTATTTAGGAGGAAAAATGCAAACTCTTTCTTTAGGTGGGATGATATGGCCCCTATTCTCTGATATGGACAAAGTTGGTCATTCTCAATTGTACTTGGAATAGTTATTTGATTGGAAGCATACTAAAAAGAACTAATCAAAATAATGTATGATGGCTTGCACAAAGGAAAAGTTGAATAGAGTCTAAGGGAAGGAAAATAAAAACATAAGACTCCGTGATCTTGATCAGAAACTCAGAACACTGCTTTTTGCGGGGGGCAGTGCCATCGAGACATTTGGCATCTTATACCTTACAGCACAAGGATCAAGTATCTGAGGGGGAACATATGATTATCCTGGGTTAAGACATACAGGTACCCTTGGCCAAGGGTGGACTGCAGAGCACTGTGATTGATAGTTTCACTAAGAGCATATGGCATATTGAGGTATAGTAACCCAAGAAAGGAAAAAAGTGGAGTTCTATGTCCAAAATAAGGGAGAAAAGGATGTTTAGCAGACAAACCAAGAAATTCTACTTTACCTTTTCAAAAACCAATTTAGACCCCAAATGTGGTTGACTGAAATATTTAAGTGGGAAATGTGGGGACAGACAAATCAAAAAAATTAAATGTAGTTAACTGAAATATTTAGGTGAGCAGTGAGGGGACAGGTGTAGAGGAGTAGCATATTACTTAAAAATTATAGTTCTAAATTTCACTTTCTATCATAACAAAAATTTAATTTGTACTTTTACTATGGCTGATGCTTGAAATTTTAAATAACTGGTTTACTAGAATGTTTCAAAATTTACTTTATGTTGCTTCAAAAAAATTTTTTCCTCATAGAAATTTTGGAAAGATTAAAGATAATGCTTGAATTTAACGAAAATTGCAGGAACTAAAAGCCCCTATTTAACAAGAGTTCGTTAAATACTTTCTAAGGACTAAATTTAACATGTTCATTGTGCTAAATAGTTGTAGTTAAATTGCTTCATTTTATATTGCTTCTAAAATATCTGCAAAAAACTAATTAAATATGTTGCGTACCAGATGACTAATGCATGAAGCAAAGCTATACAGATAAAGAATCATTAGATTGTGTTTTGCAAGTTTACTTCTCTCTGTAGTCATTGCTTCTTAGTTAAATTTTCACAAGTAAATCATATATGCCTGAGGAAATATCTTCTTACAGACAAACAAGTAAGCAAATTCTTTTTATTTTAGGGGGTAATAATGTATGCTTAACTAGCATTGGTTAGGGCTCGTTGATGCAAAAATAGCAGATTTGCATGATGTTTCCCCAGGCTCTTTAGATGCAAGAGATGATGTTTTGGAAAAGGCATAGAAAGGAACCAAAGATGTTTCATTTTGTATATTATGCCTTATAACTTCTGTTTTCTCTTTTCCCTCTAGGCTTTCAACATATTTAACATTAACTTTTTCTTAATTAAAAAGTACTATCATTGCATAAAATTAAGGAAAGCATATAAAAAGAAAATAATTTATAATCTTGTACTTTTGAATGCTTTTAAAATTTGCATATTTTTAAGTCCCCCACCCCCGCACCAGAGCTACACACACATACCCACACACCCATAGGCACACACACAAATACATAATTTTGAACATGCATTTTTGGTTTTAAAATCTTGTTTTTTTCTTTTTAGTTTATGTTATATCAAAATATATTGTATCATTAGATATTCTTCAAAAACATCATTTTAATGACTGTTTAATATTCCACCATGTGGACGTATTGTAATTTACTTTTCTGTTCCCATATTCCTGAAAATCTAGTTTGTTTTACAAGTGACATTTGAAAGCAGCAGTTCTTAGTGAAATCCTTAAAGCTCTAAAGTGAAAACTCTTTACTCATATGCCTACTAGTCCTTTTTATGGAGATATGGCCCATAATTTTCATAAAAATGTTCAAAGCCACACTTATACCAAATGAGAATGAATCAACTCAGCTACTAAGTCATATTCTATAGATTAAATGTCTCTTTTTACTCTTTCCAAAGGATTTAGCATAATGATCAAAAAAGTTTGCTAGTATTCTAATATATACTATATAGGAAGAAAATACACTCCACTTGTGTATTTCTCCTTTACTCTCACATTCCTACCACACTTATAATACTTCTGACACCAGATATATGGGTTTGCCATTCATCAAGCAATTCTGAGCAACACCAGCTGGGTGTCCTACACTTCAATTTAATTCTAATACTAACTCGAGTTAGTGCGGACTCCACAAGTTAAGCTTAGTCCCACAAGACTGCCTCTTACTTTAGATGCCAATCAAAAATACTAGGTCCTCAGGACACCCACAACTTTCGTCTGTTTGGCTTGCCTATAAATCAGAAGTATCCACAACTCCCCTTCTTGAATTCAGTCAGTTTCTAAAACAGCCCACAGAATTCAAGGAAACATTTACTTGCATTTACCAGTTTATTATGCACTAAAGAGTGTGATAAAAGATACAGATGAACAGCCAGATGAAGAGATACATAGCATAAGACTGGGAAGCATCCCAGTTTAAGAAATTCTGTTTCCATAGAGTTCAGGTGTACCACCTTCCTGGTAGGTGGATGTATTCACCAATCTGGAAGCTCTCCAAACTTCATATTTTAGAGATTTTTATGGAGTCTTCATCACATAGGTATGATCGATTATTAACTCCATTCTCAGCTATTTTCCCTCTCCGGAGAGTGGGGTATAGAAATGAAAGTTTAAAGGTTCTGAATTATGATTTATTTTTTCTGTAACCCACACCCATCCTAAAACCCACAAAGGGTCACCTCATTAGAACCAAAGATGTTCCTAGGACCTAGGAAATTCTCTGGCATTTAGGAGCTCAGTATCAGATGTTCCTATCACTCAGAAAATTAGAAAGGTCTTAGGAGCTATGTATTAGGAACTGGAGTCACAGACTAAATGTTAGAACAAAATGTTCTCCTGTCACCTCTATTTACAAGGGATTTTAAGAGCTCTGTGTCAGGAACCACAACACTAATCCTTTTGGACCAGGGCCTCTCCCTTATGATCTCATTTAACCTTAATTACTTTATTGTCTCAAGAAAGAAAGGCATAATATTTCTTTCTGATTGTGTGTGTAGGGGTGTGTGTGTGTGTGTGTGTGTGTGTGTGTGTGTGTTGTGTGTGTGTAGAGGTATGTATGACAATTCAATACTACATACATGATATGAGTCCCTACAGTCACTTTTTCAAGGGCTTAGTAAATTGCATATCCAAAATCTAATTGTTTGTTGTTGCTGTTGGCTTGTATATTTTTCTTTATTTATATATTTTACCAAATTTATCAATCATTACTTCTATGTAAACAAAACAGCTTTAGGCTTAAAGTATACTTTTGTTTTTAATTATATGTCAAAAATACACAGTTTATTTACTAGTTTATTTGAACATTATTTTCTCAGCTACAGTTCTGCATTTTAAGATAAAATGATTCTTAATAGGCTTGTAATGTCAGAATATTTTTACATCAAATAGTTTATGGTGTGTGTCTGTTTTTCGCAAAGACTGTTGACTTTTTAAAATGAGTTTTCTGTAAATTCATGGTCTTGCCATGTAAACAAAAGTATGGATATTTAATAAGGCCCTTTTGCTATGTTTTCCAATAGTGTTTATTACTATTTAAATTCTTATAATTATGGTAAAATATACATATTTTCTACTACTTTCTTTTATATTTCCTATATAATACCCCATATGAAAACAATTTTCTTTTATAACTCAGTATTAGGATTTTTTTTTTTTATTTCCATGGCATTGATATTCTTCTTCTTTTTGATAATAATAATGATGATGATAATGATGATGATATTACTAATACTTTCTCTCTACCTTGAGAGTCAGTAAGTTCTGAGTCATATTTGAAATAGTGAGCTACCATGTATTTAATGCCTTATATATATTTGCTCATTTACTCTAGTTATTTATGATTTCTAGGTTATCAATGAGAAACTTGAGCTCAAAATGAGTAAGTGACCTGTGTAAGATCACACAGTATGTATGATCTCACTTATAGGCATTAAAAAAAATAAAGTATGATCTCACTTATAGGCAATCAAAGAAAAAAACCCTTTTCTTTCTTTGTCTTATTTCTCTTAGCACAGTGTCCTCCAGGTTCATCATGTTGCCCTCCATGCCCTTCATTTTCTCAATTAGGTACTGTATTTTTAAGCTATTCTTTTGTTTTGTGACCAAATGTGACACCCGACAACTAGAGGACATTTCTTAAAGTGGATAAAGGTAAATTCAAGAAAAATAAAAGGACATTCTTTTTCACACAGTTCAACAACAGAGATTAATGATTCAATTCTAATAAAATTTAATTATACAAATTAAATATTTAGTCAAATGTTTTTAAAATCAAGGGGAAAAACTAACACACAATCTATACTCAAAAGAAGTTAAAGACAACAAGAGCATCCGATTTAAAAAAAAATTGAGATAAGTACATAAGTTAAATATATATTTATTATTATTGTTATTCTGCATATATAGGTAAAGATATCCAAACCTGGCAGATAAAAATTTTTTAAAGAATTTAGAAAGATATTTAAGTACATGTTATAATTATCTTTCCAAAATTGTACTTGCTTTCATAATTTATGGCATGGAAATACTATCATAATTTTTATTCTATGGTTTATCTAAAGCACTAAATTGAATATGATTAAATTCTATGTTAGTGTCATAATTGATATGGAAGCATGATATCTAATATTGTAATAATGTCATTTGTTAGATAAATATATTATAAAAAAGATTGAAAAACAAGCTCAATTGTTAAAGTTGGATAAATTATTTCACAGGAAATTTATAATCATTGACTATCAATAGCATCAATATTTCTCTAGTTGTTTCTATAGATGTTAACTTTAGAGATTTTCATAACTGCTAAATTGATATTTTAAATGATTATTTTACTGTACTCTCTCTGGAGTTTATAAAATGCATATGTCTAATATTTTTATTATTCATGGTAGCCAGTACATGGAAACAACTGAAATGCCCTTTGGCAGATGATTAGCTAAAGAAGATATGGTAAATATATACAATGGAATATTACTCAGCCATAAGAAAAGGTGAAATACTGCCATTTCCATAAACATGGATGGACCTTGAGATAATCATGCTACGTGAAATAAGCTACACAGAAAAAGTTGAGAACCATATTATTTCACTCTTGTAGGATGTAAAACTGAAAGCAAAAAATGAACAAGACAAAAAAAAACTGTTAGACACAGACAACAGTTTAGTGGTTACTAGAGAGAAAGGGGCATAGTAGAAAAGTGTAAAGGGGCTCAAATATATGGTGACGGAAGATTTGACTTTGGGTGGTAAGCACACAATGCAATATATGGATAATGTATTATTGAATAGTACATTTGAAATCTATATAATCTTTTTAACCAATGTCACCCCAACTAATTTAATTTAGAAAAGAATAAAATATATGTAAATATATTGTTTATGGCAATTTCTATTACTTCATAAGATGTTAATATATTTGTGCCACTTTTGTGTCCTTGGTAATTATGCAAAGTGTAAACATAAACAGTTGAGTTATATCATTAAAATTATTATAACACAATACTTTTGTGCCTATTAAATCAAGTAAAATGAATTATCAGGATATCATAATTAAAAGAAATAGTAACAACTTAATATTATTGTGCCAGAAGCATCATTACCAGTGTCTTCTGTAGATTTTGTGATATTAGACATGTCATTTAGCAATGACTCTTTTTATTTAAGTGGTTTACACTGTTTCAGAAAAAAAATAAAGTGCAATAAATATTTACTCCAGTGCATTTATTAACATAAATAACCACCAATAAAAATATATATTATTTTTTATCCTCTAGGTAATGTGAGAAAAGTATATTTTGAGATTCAGGATGAAAATTGTCATCCTCCAGTGTTTCAGAAAAAATTCTACATTGGAGGTGTATCTGAAGATGCGTGAATGTTTGCTTTTGTGCTGAGTTAAGGTATGAGCAAGTTTATTAAGATACAAAACTAATGTAAAGTCGAAGTGCTTAAATTTTTCAGGTAAACTATAACAATGTTGTTTGGATTTACTGAGTATTTATTTCTGTTTAAACAAAATCTTAAACTTGGAGACATGTGAGCTTAATTAGTCAAACTAAATACAGGTTAATTATGAGGTGAATACTAAGCAAATTTGGGGGCTTTATTTTTCCTACAAAAATAAGAGCAAATGATTTATGATGTGTTATACTGAATAAGATATTTAAAATATGTGTTTTCCTCATAGATTTGTATGCTTCTAATAGGTTTTATTCAGGGTAACTCCAAAGACTCTCATGATGGAGTTTCTAATGGCAAATATAAAGTTGCTATTTTCTAATAGAAGAAATAATATAATAAGTTCTGAAATTATTTTTTCCTCAATAATTTTTATAATTCAAAATGCTAGCTATATAAATGTAAAATAATGCTACCACTTTTAGTACTTTAGTAAAATTTTAAAACTTCTATATGTCAGAAAAAAATTACTAATCAACAGAATTTAAAAGAAAAAACAGTCCAAGACTAAAGTTGCTAATTTTTAATTTTTTCCCAGTTAGTTATTATCAAGTAAGCTTAAGAATTTTTAATGACTGAAGGTATGTAAAGTTGCAATGATTTTATTGCTAAGAAATATTTATAAATTTATAAATATTACTTGCATTTTGGGTAAATTGGAGCATTTTAGATTCTTAGCCAGTTATTTTCTAAAAGTATTTCAATAATTTTTTAAAATAGCTACTAACATACATGCATAAAACCTAAATTTCCCTGAGCAAAACCGGCGCTTGTTTCCTTATAGCTTTGCACATGAACATTTTTCTTTCTTTCTCTATTACCATATTACTGGAGCTCTTCTTACATATAGTTTTATCACCCTAAATACCCTGAGAGAGAAAAATCAACCAAGCAAATAAAGCTTGCAAAATAGTTTGTTGTTGTGTGTGCAAAACAGCTTTTCCACAGTCCAAATATTGACTTCTGATCTGAATAATCAGTTTTAACTAAAAGTAGTCCACAAATTTAAATCAGTCACATTATATATATGTCTCACATTATGATTTACAAGTAACATTCTTTTAGAGTTGATTTTTATCTTATTTTATATTTTTGTTCCATTAATTATTTATGGATTCAGTTCATTTATTTATCGCCTTGCTAATACAAACTATGGAAATAAACAAATAGTATATCAAGGAAATCAGTGGCTATTTAGTACAAATTCACGTGATCAAGAGAAAAACTTGTGGAGTCCTAGATAGGGAGCATTCTGGGCATTCCACTATAAAGTCTCTGAAGCTAGAGGGAGCTTGGGGTTCAGAGTGGCTTAAAGACTGGTTGGAAATGAGATTGGAAATGTAGTCAAAGACTACAGTATGAGATTTATTCTAGAAATTTTAGAAAGAACAATGTTGAATGGTTTTGTCCAGAGGGGTAGCATAATCCAATCTAAAAGGATTATTCTAAATTTTGTGCAGGATTTGAAGTGGGGGTGAGTAAGTGTAGAAATAGCATAATGCATTACTTTCCAGGTAAGATTTGTTAGTGGCTTGAACCTTGGTAGTAAGCAAGAGAGATGGTGATAAGGAAGTCAAAAGACAGCCAAAAGGATTTACTGATGGTATATCAGAGAAAATAAAAAATTACTCTTGAGGGTTTTTTTGTTTTGAACATTTCTCCCTCCAGGTATGGTAGTGGCAGAAATCAAGAGTTTATTTTTGGAGATTTTATGTTTGTGAAGTTTTTTCAATATGCAAGTATAGTTCTTGGCATGACAGTTACAGTTGCTGATCTAGGTTCAGGAAAAAAATCATGGTTCAAAATGAAATCACCTAGAAAATGTGTACAGATAGAAAAATCCTAAGACTGTTCCATGATTACTCAAAACTTAGAAGTCAGGAAGAGGATTCATCAAAGGATACTGAGAATTCATTTTCATGACATAGCAGGATTACTAGGAAAATGTAGAATTTGTGCATCATGTAAAGAACAAGATTCATAATGGAAGGGAGTGATCAACTGTCACTTGCTGCTGTAAATAGAATGGCCCTGTGGATTTTTACATGATCGCTTATGATAATAAAGGTATATTGCAGTGAGAAAAAAACCAATAAGCCAAATGCTAAAATATCCTATTAATCAAGGGTTCATTAAAGAGATCTGTAGATGACTATAGCAAGAGAGTTTAGTGGGTGATAAATTCAGATGATGGCATTTACTTCAGAAGAATTGAGAAAGGTGGCAAAGGAGATTGAATAATATTCTAGAAGCAATTCAAAGACAGAAATATACCTACTATCTACCCCTAGGATCTGCACTACATAAAGTATGGGAGCAACTGTTTGAGATAGCAGTGTCTTCTGTTAGGGAGAGGTGCAGTATGGGAAGAATTAGAAAGTAATAGTCATAGGTAAGATTGAATTTTTAGGGGATGTTGCCAATAATGGAATATAAATTCCAGAAGGTCCTGGGGAAAGTTTGGTGGTGGAGGTAAAGGTGAGGTGGAACTGAGTCATATTATGATATTTAAAGAGCTACATGGGAAGAAGTATCTGGGTGGTGAGAGATATCTTGGAGTGAACACTTGGATTTCTTGTGATAAATAAACATGATAGGATTGATCGTTTCTCTAGAACTAGTGAGAACTCTCCAAGACATTCCTCGCCTCAATCTATCAGTGGGTTATTCAGGCTAGGGAAAAGGATGTTTTTCAAGAAACCAATTTCATGCACTGTAGTATTCTACCTAAGTTGGAAAGATGGAGAAATAAAGATATAGAAAGTTTAGCAATGTCCTGAAGCAAGTATATGCTATAATAAGTAATTCAATTAGGAAAGCGCAAATTGCCATGTGGATTCCAAAGAAGGAGACATTTTAATTGTTGAAATAACATGAATTATTTCCTAGAGGGTGAAGAATTTGTATGACACTGAAGGGTGGTTAGAATTCCTCAGTGAATCTTTTTGTTTAGTAGTAGTTTATTTTAATATTAGTTTCAAGTAAACAGTACATTGGTTAGACATTTATATAGTTTATGAAACGATCCCCCCAATTACTCTATCTTCCCTCTCACTCTACATATAGCTATTACATTACTGATAACTACATTCCCTATGCCGTGCTCCCCAACCCCATGCCCATCTATCGACTATGAATTTGTTCTTCTTTAACCCTTCACCACTTTCTCCTAGCCTCCCAAAACTCCTCCCTTCTGGCTGTCATCAGATTGTCCTCTATATGTGTGAGTCTGTTTTGAATTAGTTCCTTTTCTTCCTTAGATTCTGTATATAAGTCAAATTATGTAGTATTTATCTTTCACTGTCTGACTTATTTCACTCAGTATAATAACCTCAATGAATCTTAAATGAGGAGGATAATCTAAGCAGAGGAAACACAGTGAGCCAAAACCTAGATGAAACGAAGTGCAGGGTGTGTTTGAGGCAGGTACTTTGGGAAAGCATGGGATTGATGAATCTTTAAGTGGTGAACATTTTCAAGTGCTGCTTTTAGCCTTGAAGCCTGGACTCTTCTGGCATTTCAAATTTATTTTTTTTTAATTTCTTGAGGTAACATTGGTTAATACGATTATATAATTTTCAGGTGTACCTTATAATTTGACATCTATATATTGTGTTGTATGATTTCCACCCAGAGTCCAGTTTTCTTCAGCTACCATATTTTTGATCCCTTTTACCCACTTCACCCTCCCTCAAACCGCCTATATTTGACACCCTTTACCCTATCTACCTCTTCCCTCCTCCTCCACCCCCTACCCTCTGATAATCATTAGTTCATTGTCCCTGTCCTTGAGTCTCTGTTTGGCTCATTTATTTGTTGCTTTTAGGTTTATATCCCACATTTAAGTGATATCATGTGATTTTCAACTTTTTCGTCTGGCTTATTTTGCTTAGCATGATTATCTCGAGGTCCATCCATGTTGTCGCAAATGACAGTATTTCATCTCTTCTTATGGCTGAGTAATATTCCATTGTATATATGTACCACAGCTCCTTTAACCAATCATTTATCATAGGAACTTCAGTTGCTTCCATGACCTGGCCACTGTGAATAGTGCTGCTATGAACATCGATGTGCAAATACCTTTTGGGATATGGGTTTTTAAATCTTTGGGGTAAATACCCAGTAGAGAGATTGCAGGATCATATGGTAGATCAATTCTTAGTTTTTTGAGGAACCTCCATACTGTTTTCCATAGTGGCTGTACCAATTTGCAGTCCCACCAGCAGCATATGAGGGTTCCTTTTTCTCCACATCCTCTCCAACGTTTGTTATTACTTGTCCTATTGATTATAGCTATTCTAACATATGTGAGATGGTATCTGATTGTGGTTTTGTCAAAGCAAAAGTGAGTTAAGTAATTCTCAGCTCATACTTAGAGCAGCAAAAATCTTATTGGAAATGACCCTGAATCACACCAACCAAGCTCTGGTGCTTGATGAAAAGATGATTTAAAAAATATGGGAGAAGCCCAGATTTTAAAAGAGGCTTTTATACCACATACTATGTAATGTTGATGTAATGTAGTATTTCATCTACTATACATGCATGTTAATTTTTTAGTTCATCATGAAATGCATAGTGATAAATTTTAAATTAAAAATGGTGTTATATGGGACATGATTCCATAGTGTAGAGGTTAGCATGTCTGTTTTACACACAGAAGGTCCTGAGTTCAAGCCCCAGTGGAGCCACGGTCCATGGTCTACGGCCATGCCACCCTGAACAAGCCTGATGTCTGATCTCGGTAGCTAAGCAGGGTCAAGCCTAGTTAGTACTTAAATGGGAGACCACATAGGAAGACCAGGTGCTGTAGGCATAAATAATAAATAATAATAATAATAAAATGGTGTTGTATGTAGGAACAAGAAGAGAAAACATATGGAATTGACCAAGAATGAGACTGAAATATCAATGAATAAAACTATACTTAATAGCTTAAACTATATATAGTGAATTAAGGGCATTACTAAAAAGTATGTTAGGAGAAAGGCAACACAATGAGAGCATTACTGAAATGTAAGTAATAGTGAAAGTTGTATATATATATTTATGCTCTGAAATGGTACATTAATGTGCTTAGAGACTGCAGAAAGTTAATTTTAGTAAATATATATTATATTCCTAGTATGTGCTAAAAATACAGAGAAAAACAAAACAGACTGTCCCCCTGCCCTTAGAGAATTAACATTCTAGTAAACGAATAAGGCTTTTATTTATACAGACATGTAGGGATTTAGTTTCTTACTAAAAAATGTGAATGTTCATGTCTTGTTAAAGTAATTCTTGGATAGTGTCAAAAGGACACCGAACAAAAGAATTAATTTGGGAATATCTCTTATATTTACTATGGGTTAAGGCTCATAACTTACAACTAGATGCACCAAACTGATTTTCATTGGTAACAAGTCATCAGTGGTTTTAATTGCAAGGAAAGGTAGAATAAAATAAAGTAGTAACTTTTCTCTTCAGCCTTTAATACAAGAATTAATATCAGTTAAAAGTATATCTTTTAGTATATATCCAAAAGAATTAAAAGCAGGAACTTGAACAAGTATTTGCATGTCAATATTCATTGCATTATTATTCACAGTAACTTACAATGTGGAAACAACCATTAACAGGTGAATGGATGAACAAAATGTGGACTATACATACAATGGATACTTACAGTCTTAAAAATATATATGCTAAGTGATATAAGTCTGACACAGGACGAATACTATCTGGTTTGAGGTTCCTAGAGTAGTCCAATTCATTGGGACAGAAAATAGAATGGTGGTTACTAGGGGCTATGAGGAGGGAGTTATTGTTTAATGGTCACAGAATTTCAATTTGGGAAGTTGAAAAAGTACTAGATATAAGTGGTAGTGATGGTTTCAGAACAGTGTGCATGTACCTAATGTAACTGAATTGTACACTTTAAATAGTTGAAATGGTAATTTTTATGTGATGTATATTTTAGCACAGTCAAAGAAAAATTCCAAAGTTGTGGAGGAACTTCATCAGTACTGTTAGAACATGAAACTGTTATTTTCAAAGCTGTTATTCTACAGTGGTATCCATTTTTCCTAATTTGGTTTGAATGTGAATCTCATATTCACATTCAGAAGCAAAGATTTGTGTCACTGTATTTATATTTCTTGATTATATAACTGTGGTTTTTAGCATTTATTCCCCAACACATCATTGGTGATATCAGTACCAGTTGCAACAGTTTGACAGTATGGCCATACCTCTGCTTCTCAGCCTGCAAGGAGTATGTGTCAGAATCCCCCAGAAGATTCTGATTTACCTTTATTTGGGGGCAGGCCATTAATTGAATAGCACTAACTGAAGTCTCCAATTCTAATGAAAAATGACTGATAGATTTGGTTACATCAGAATAATAGACCACTGCAAAAAAGATGCTGTAAATAATTAAAGGACAAGAAATAAGCTAAAAGCAAATATTTACAACATATTTTTTTATACTCAGAGAAACAGTGTCCAGGATGTAGAAAGAATTTTTGAAAACAACTATTTGGCCAACATAAACAAAACTGAAAAGTCATGTATATTTGTCATGTTACACTAATTTTCTGAGTGAGACAAAGAAGATTAAACTTTACTTTTAAGCATTAATTTTGTTGTTACTCTTGAGCCTTCGAGAAATATTAACCTATATATATTCCTTACTAATAACACTAGTTGCCATTTATTTGTCTTTATTACTTTTTGAGAACTATAAAAAATTATTTACCTATTTTAGCCTACAGAATTTATTTAAATAAGCAAACAAAACAAAAAAAATAAAGAAAACATCTAATCACAAGATAAGTGCAATTTTTCCTATTTGTATTATTGTAAAAATGAAGATTAGTAAAGTTGGGTAACTTTCCAAGTATTACTCAGCCAGTGGAGACAGAATTCAAAGTCAGATTTACCTTAGTTCAAGGGCTTTTCTTATAATATCTATATCATTTGTTGCTTCCCATGGGAAGGGAGAATTGGAATCTTAGCAGAAGTAGAATGTTGGCAGAAAATAACAAAACATACTAAGTTTCTATGAAAAATTAGGAAATAATTATCAAGGCAACTAAACAGTATTCAAATTGAGATGTCCTATGTGATTTATGATTCCCTCTATTAAGTTAACAAGTCAGATCTGGTTTTGGAAACACCTTTCAATTTATTAACAAACTTTTCCAATTTATTACATGTCATTTTAACTGCAAACAATACCCTAATTTAATGCAAATATAAGGAGAGGCAAAATATGACCAAGATTGTTTTAAAATCTCTGATAATTTTCCAGAAGTTAATGCAATAAAGATTAATCTCTCCTTCTACAAGCTGCAGATATGAAAAACTCAGTGTCATAAAAATTGAATTAAAATGTTGACTTAACGTCTCCTGGATGTCAAAAAGACTATGAACATTGCATTCTTGAGTTATTAAAGAAGACATATTTAAATTTATGGACAAGAAAATAATATTTTGAAAAAGCATCAAGAAAGGGAGAGTTCTCACTCACAAATCTCCAATTCTTTATTAGATTTCCTATACAAGCATGAAATGGGGACAAGAGGATTTAGGAGAATGCTGCTATTGAGAGAAAAAAAGCCACAGCTACTGTTAGAGGATACAAATTTCCTTAGTGGCAAAAGTATGGAAATATGCAAGTTAACAATGCAGAGAGCAATATAATTTGCTTCTTAACAGAGATTAGGGCTTCTGAGGGCTCCTAGTCCCAAACCCTAGCCTGATTTTGTGAAACTAATGGAAGGAAAATAATTGCAGCACATTCATGTGTTTCCCAAGTATAGCATCTTTTAGTAGGCCAGACTCACGCCTGGCTCACGTCAAAAATGGTACCGATAGCAAACTCTTACCTCATGTTTGCACTGTCAGGGAGGTTGAATTTTTCCTCTACCCTTCTAGGTTCTTCTTGCTGGTCTAAGAATTAAACTGACATGAAATAAATTAACAGAAGAAAATCATTTGATTTCATATGTACATAAGGAGGTCTCATATATATGGGACCTAAAGAAATGACCAAAGCAGGCAGCTTTTGTACTTTTCAGAGGAAGAAACAATAAATTGAGGATTTGACAGGAAAAAAAATTTGAGTTTGTGTGCTTAATTAGTAGGGAATAAGTAGCATTTGGGCCTAGGGTAGTAAATTGGTAAAAAGAACAAGTTTATTTATACAGGCTTCTCAGCCCTGAGTTCTCTATCTCTGGTGCTAAAGATGTTTCTTTTTCCTTCTGTTGCAGGGAAGGTACCTTTCACATGGGATAACTTTAATTCACAATATCAATATATCATTTTGGTATATTGTGGGAGGCCCACATTAAGCTCCAATAACACTATGCTAGGTACTCTAAATATTTCTCAGGAAATTAACTCACTTATTCTCCCTCAAAAACCCCATGAAGTAGCTACTATGATTATTCCCAATTTACAGATAACACTGAGTCACAGAAACAACAGGTAACCTGCCCAAAGTGTACAACTGGTCAGTGATGAGGCCAGGATTCACAGCCATGCAGTCTGGCTTAGAGATTATGCTCTATGCCTCCCAAGAAGAACACTGAGTTGGAAGTCAAATCAGTTGGATTCGGCCCGGATCTGCTATTAACTCTCTATAGGATGCTATATTTTATTACTCTGGGCCACAGTTGTCTTCTATTATGCAAATATTGCTTTTGAACATCTTTAACCATTTCTGTAGTTTGTATATTATGTACCTTAGGAAAATAATGGCATGGGGAAAAAATGCCACGTGTCCTAAAAATACAATTATATTTGAGAACTACATTTTAAACTTTGAAGAGTCTAGATTACTTAATTTTGAAATCCAAAGCATCATTTATGTATCACAGTTTGTGGTTTATGTCACTTGAAGCTAGTGCAATACTTTGTGACAATTTTCTTCCTAGTTGCTCTATATAATAGAGATATGACAAATACCAGTCTGAATTGTCTCATAAAATATTAATTTTGATCCTCCTTTGCCAACTATGGGACACCCAGGTTTATACAAATGCATCTCATTGTTTCAAGACAGTAGTATCTCTTAGGAGGTCTTACTAATCATGGTTTTCTTCATGATTGCCATGTCACCTGACCTTGTATAGTTTGTACCTTGAACAAAGTAGGTGTCTAAGGGTTCATTGCCTTCTGGGCTACCATGTGTCTAATTGGGCACTTAAACATGTTATACTGTTATTATGTGTTTGTGTGCCAGTTTTCTTTTTTTTCAATTTTTTAACCCCACTGGAGAAACCAAATGTCAAGAAAATTGTTTTTTTCCTAACAACTTATATATTTTCGTTATATGGACACAACCTATGTTGTAATTAATAATGTTTCCTTTTGATCTGATGGAGACTCAGAGTCCAATATTTGACTCATCTTTGCAATTTTACACTATACATGTATCATAACAACTTTTTCTTTGGTTTCTTTTGTAGTCTTAGCTTTCTTTCCTTTAGCTATTTTTATATTTTTATTTTCTTATATATTATGTATTTTTTAAAAAAGACTTCATATCTATTTTGGACTTCTGACTAGTAAATACTCTCTAAGTGTCTGTGTATATTTTTATTACTTTTTAAAATTTTTCTTCTGTTTCTCTTTTTTATTAAGTTCATTGGGGTAACATTGGTTATACAATCATATAATTTTCAGGTGCATATTATCATTTAAATTTGTATATTCTATTGTATGTTCACCCAAAGTCCAGTTTCCTTCAGCTACCATATATTTGATCCCCTTTACCTTGTCTACCTCTCCACTCCTCTCCCACCCCGCTAGTAACCACTACTCTATAGTCCTCTGGTAACCACTAGTCTATGGTCCATGTATATGAGTCTCTATTTGTTTGTCCTGCTCATTTGTTGCTTTTAGGTTTATACCCCACATATAAGTGATATTATGTGTTTTTCAACTTGTTCTTTCTGGCTTATTTCACTTAGCATGATTATCTCGAGTTCCATCCATGTTGTAGCAAATGGCAGTATTTCATCTCTTCTTATGGCTGAGTAATATTCCATTGAATATATGTACCACAGCTTCTTTAGCCAATCAGTTTTCATAGGGCACTTCGGTTGCTTCCATGTCGTAGCCACTGTGAATAATGCTGCTGTGAACATTGATGTGCAAATATCTTTATAGATATTAATTTTCAAGTCTTTGGGGGTAATTACCCAGTAGAGGGATTGCTGGATCATATGGTAGATCAATTCTTAGTTTTCTGAGGAACCTCCATACTGTTTTCCATAGTGGCTGTACCAATTTGCAGTCCCACTAGCAGTATATGAGGATTCCATTTTTCCTCAACTTCTCCAGCATTTGTTATTACTAGTCCTATTGATTATAGCTATTATAACAGGTATAAGGTGGTATCTCATTGTGGTTTTGATTTGCATTTCTCTAATACCTAGTGATGTTGAGCATCTTTTCATATATTTGTTGGCCATTTGTATATCCACTAGGGAGGTGTCAGTTGAAGTTCTCTGGCCATTTTTTGATTGGATCATTTGGTTTTGTTGTTGTTATTGAGTTGTATGAGTTTTTTGTATATTTTGGATAGTAAGTCCTTATAGGAGATGCTTGCAAACATATTTTCCCATTTGAATGGTTGTCTCTTTACCTTGTTGACGGTTTCTTTTGCTGAGCAGAAGCTTTTTAGTTTGATGTACACCCATTCATTTATTTTTGCTTTTACTTCCCTTGCCTTTGAGGTCAAATTCATAAAATCCTCTTTAAGTCTAAGGTCCTTGAGTTTAGTTCCTATGTTTTCTTTTATGACTTTCGTTGTTTCAGGTCTTATATTCAGGCCCTTAATTCAGTTTTGAGTTAATTTTGGTCTAGTTTCATTCTTTTGCAGGTAGCTTTCCAGTTTTCCAAGCACCATTTATTGAAAAGGCTTTCCTTTCTCCACTGTATGTTTTTGGCTTTTTTGTCAAAAATTATTTGCTCACATAAATATGGGTTTAATTCTGG